>NC_142086.1:85258362-85565695 GCF_054644295.1 Miniopterus natalensis | reverse complement strand
CACAGGAGTATTATCGCAACGCTTTGTAGATCCTCATGGCCGAGCCCATGCTCCCAGCACAGGCCGCCCAGTCCAGCCAGCTCTGGCCTCACTGCGGTGTGTGGGCCACACTGAACTGTGGGAGCAAGTGCTCCCTGCTTTTCACACCCGCTTGGAGCAGATGAATGGACATAGAACTTAAAAGAACACTGACTCCCCACAAAGTTCTCTTTTTCTCCAGAAGCTTCCTGTGGCTCAACAAAAGGGCTCAAAACAGCCTCCCTACCCTGTGGAAGTGTGGTTTACTGAGCATCAGCACAAGGCCAGATAATTCGTCTAAATTCCCACAAGGCCACAATTAGTAATTAGCCTCATAGCAAAAAGTAGGTAACATGGAAAATGCAGGTAAATTTTTAAAGTCCAGCTAATGAGTCTCTTATTATTTTTTTAAAATATGTCTTTATTGATTTTAGAGAGAGGGAAACATCCCGTGCCAGACAGAGTCATTGATCGGCTGCCTCCTGCATGCCCCCTACTGAGACCGAACCCGCAACCCGGGCATGTGCCCTGACCGGGAATTGAACAGATGACCTTTTGGCCCATGGGACAACACCCAACTAACTGAGCCACATGGGCCAAGGCGAATCTCTTATTTTTAACATTAAATGATGTCACACAATGGTCAGAGCCCCGGTATTCTGGGCTGACTCAGACGTCACTGGAGCAGGACGTGACCTAGTCCTGTGGCAGAAAGGCTCCTCCGGCCCCGCAGAGGCTCTGGAGAATTTGAGGACACTCCCGCAAATGAAATTGCCTTAGCTGTTTGGGGCGAGAGCCAAAAACAGCAGTAACAAATAAACCCGGCCTCTGGGGCCAAACGCAGGGTTTGCATCTTCGACCCACAACTCACCAGCCCCGTGCTCCTAGGCAGGCTCCCTAAGTTCCCTCAGCCTCTGTTTCCCCGGCTAGAAATACAATTCTGTAAAAATAACACTAAGGTCTCACGGTCGTTGGAAGGATGAAGTAAGGCAATAAATGAAAAGTCTTTTACACAGTATCTGGCACATAGTAAACAGTAAGTTTAGTTCCCTTTTCTGACCAAGAAATTCATTTAACACTTGGGCTCAAGGCGCTGTGCTCTGGGTCACAAGGCTGAATGACACGCGCACTCTGTCCTCAAAACCTACACTCTAAGTTCTGCTGCTTGGTGTTTACTCAACAGAAATAAACACATTTGTCTACAAAAAGATTTGTCCACAAGTGTTCATGACCTTTATTCCAAATAGCCCCAAACTGGGAAAGACTCCAATGTCCGTCAACAGATGAATGAATGAACATCTGACCATCCCCTACTCAGCAATGGAAAGGGGCAAACCGCTGGTACCAGCGTGGAGGAACCTTTGGAACATTTTGAGAAGGGAGAGAAGTCAGATAGGAAGGACTGAATAGGAGTTCTAGAAAGGGAACTCTACAGTGTCAGAAAGCCGAGTAGAGGTTGCCTGGAGGTGGGGAGAGGGGAGAGATTAGCGGCAGAGGTGGACGAGGGAACTTTGGGGGTGACAGAATGTTCTGGCTTGTGGGGTGTTGGTCACATGGATGTACACACTTGCCAGAACTCATTAAACTGTACCCTTGAAATGGGTGCCATGATATAGTAAGAAACATATCTGATCTTGGTCTCCAGTTCCCGCACAAAGCTCTTAAAGACCTGGGAACGTCTGGAGTGATGGAGCCATTTTTTGTTATTTACAACAGCCCCTTTGGATCATGAGATGACTGGTAAGGAGTGGGGGGATCTAGATAGCTCCAGATGGGAGCTGGTTGCCAGAAAAGCCAAGCACGTGATTAGGTTAGAACTTCCAGACTCATCCAGCCCCCACCTCCTGGGAAGGCGGAGGACCTGGAGATTGAGCTCAAGCACCAATGGCCAACGATTTAATCAATCCTGCCTGCATCTTGGAACCTTGACAAAAACCCCAGGAAGATGAGTTTGGGGGAGTTTTCTGGTTGCTGAACACACAATGCTCTGTGAGGGTGGTACACCCCAACTCCACAGGGACAAAGGTCCCCGCACTCAGGACCCTTCTGGGCCTTGCTCTAAGTACCTGTTCCATCTAGCTGTTCACTCCTATCTTACAAAATAGATTAGAATCCTAAGTATTATGCATCCCTGAGTCCTGTGAGTCATTTTAGTGAATTGTCAGTAGAATTGTTAGTCAATTCCCTCTATAAATGGTGGTGGTCTCAGGAAATGCCCGAGAACTTGAGAAAGAAGGAAACAGGACTGCCTCCTGGTGGTGCAACTAAGAAACCAGCCCAGCCAATAAGCACAAGTCACCTTACTCCAGGGCCTGACTGTCTTGACATTTGCATCAGGCCAAAGACAGAATAGGTGGACCAGAGGAGGCCCGAGAAGGAGGCATTCTGAGGGTAGGGTGCACACTGCCCACTGCCCAAGTGAGCACTGTCCAGGGGCAAGGCCATGATCAATACAGGGAGGAAAGGTTTGTATGGGAAGGCGGGTCAAGGCTTCAGAATGGAACACAGGTAGATCTGAGTCCGGGCTTGGCCATTTCCAGGCTGTGACCTTACATGCATACTGAACGCACCCCTGCCTCAGTTTCCCTATCTATAAATGAGGATAGTGTCCACCTCTTCGGGTTAACATAGGGATTTTGTGAAGCCCTCAATACAGAGCCTGACGCATTGCAGGTTCCTGATCAATGTTAGCAAATAAAAATACGGTGAAATACCATGGAAGCATGGAACAGACTGATGAAACTCAGAGGAAAGTGTGTGTGTGGGGGGGAACTAACCAAAGAACATATATGCAAATATGCATGACCCATGACACAGGTAACAGTGCAGTGGGCCTGGGGGCGGGGGCAGGTCCAGGGTGGAGAGGGGAAAAGGGGGGAAACCTATAATATTTTCAACGATAAATTTAAAAAAAAATACTGCGAAACACAATAACCGGCAGTCTAAACTGAGTTTGATTCACGGGAGCCAGTGAGAAAAGGCGTCACACTCCTGCGCTCACAGGGGCCATCTGCCAGACTTGAGTGGGCTCCTGGGAAGTTATCCCGACGCCCACAGCCCCTCCACGCCACTCGCGCCGCCTGGCGGGGCCCTTTACAATCTGAACCTCCCACCCGGGAGCATCGCTACGTCCCTGAACACGCTCCAGGAGCATCGCTACATCCCTGAACACGCTCCAGGGCATCGCTACGTCCCTGAACACGCTCCGGATTTCTAGTTCTGGAAAACGGCCAGACCAACTACGATGTTTTCGAGATCGCACCACTCATTTTTCCACTTACAAGAAAGTCCTTCCCAAAGGACTAGCAGTAATAATAATAGTAAAGCTGAGTATCTTAGATAACCATAAAATTAGTGCTTTTGTGAGGATCACAAGTCTATTTCCAAATACTTGGAAATATGTTCTATTAGGACTAAAAGGCTTGAAACAGAAGGACAATCAGCCGCTTGGCTAACCAGGGCTCTGTTTATACTTCTCCAAGGAGCCACAGACCCACCTATAGGCCAAAGGAGGACCCTGCACCGCTATCTACACTGCCAGGAGGTGGCCAGTTGCCCGCTGCACTTACACTCCTGTGTGTAACGCAAAGCTGAGAGATTCAAACAACCAAGCACTGGTTTTAATGGCTTTGAAGACATAACATTCTGCGCAAAATAAACTATGTTGGCTGAAAGCCTTATAAACAATAGACGCGTTAACTGACCAGCTGGCGTGGAGGTTTTTGGGTGCTAGGTTCCCCTCTGTCCGGGTGACCAGGACCTTAAGCCCGCCTCTGGTTTCAGCAGTTCACTAACTGTACTGGGCCCAGGCCAGGGGCAGGGACACTGTCAAGAAGCTTGTGTTTTGCCTCCACCTGATGGTCGGTCCCTATCATTACAATTCACTCGGTTGCCGGTGACCTGCTCTCACAGGTGCTAACGGTTACTGCTTTGGAAGGAAAACTGTTTTAAATACAGAGGCGCCGCCGGGGTTTTCCACAATCTCCACTGACGAACATTCAGGCTCCGAACGCCGCAAACCCGGGAGTCAACGCTTCGGTTTCCGAACACGCCTTCGGAGGGCGAACAGGCCGCGGGCTTGGGGGGCCAGATCCCGAGGCCCGGCTGTGGGCTGTGGATCCCTCGGTTTGCGAACGTTTCAGAGCTGGAACGGGCTCTGGCACGGGTCACATTCAAAACCCGAGGGACCCCTGTAGTCCTCAGGGACTTTCGCAGGCACACAGTGCATTCTCTCTATACCCCTCGCATTTAATCCGGAAAACCAGGAACCCAAGGTCAACCACAGAGCATCCCCGTGGCGTGTCCTGGGTCTTTGTACCAAATGATTTCAACCCAAAGAAATGCAAGGAAACGAGGGAGAAAAGGCAGAGTGGAGAAGGGGGCACTTATTGTTCAGTGGTTAGAAAACAAAGCCTTCAAATTTTTGTCTACTTCCTTTTCTAATTGAAAAATACAAAAGAAACAGTTACTTTGAATGTGTAGGGCTAATAAACTAAACTCTGAACTTCTGTTAGCTTCAGGTCGTCACATAATTACATGTAAATCATATAATTATTCTACTTTCTGGCCTTGTCTCTTTTTTGCAGAATGATTTGGCTTCACTTGGGTCCTTTTATTTTTTCTTATATTGTCTTTTTTGTTCTTTTTTACATATTCATAACGCTGTTCAGTTTCCAGAAGCATCCTATATTGATAAAGCATGTGGATTTTTTTAATTATATTTCAATTCCGCCCAGTCCATATTTGGGGACTTTCCTCACTGGGCCACTGGGTCCACTAAGCTGTTGAAGGTTAAACCAAATCTGCAAGAGAACTTATTCTATGTATAGGGTATTGTTAGCTAAGTGGAGTCTGCATTTCAATAACCCTTTAAAGAAAATGAAATGTGAATAAATAAAAATACTCTCCTAGAATGTTCCTTTTACGACAACAGAAAGACAATATAAGAAAAAAAATAACCCGATTTAAATAAGTGGTCTGGTTTAATCTTTGCTTGTTATTAGCACAAATATTTATTTTCACTTACAAATGTGAGAAATAGGGGGAAAATTGGCACGTAGGTAAATAAATCTATCTTCATCCCACCCTACCACAAAGGATGGAAAGTCAGCCTAAAGACAGCAGGAGTGTAAGGCTATTTGTGAGTGCAGTTGTTATAAAATTACACATGCTTTAGTGGCACATAATTTAGTGCAGTCAAGTACAAATAGATATTAATTTTTAATTATATGAATTTCCATTTCACTGTAGTCTCTCACCTTATTATTTAGCAAAGGGAGAAATGTTTTTAAAGTCGCCTACATCAAGTATTTGGAACAAAATAATCTTGATTCACTTAGAAATGCCTCTTTCTGTTACTAAGGCAACCAGAAAAGAGCTGTTTCCCAGAGTTCCTGGGCTCCACACGGCTCTGCCACCATAGAAAACATTCCCAAACGAACAGACAAGCTCAGCTGCAAAATCGATCCCCAGACTCAGGAGGAGGAGGCGTTTACAGCGACTCAAGGCAGAATTGCCATAAATGTTCTTAAATCGTCCTTAAATCGAGGAGACAAGCTATTGCAACAATACAGATGTAACGTTTGAGGCAAGAAAAATACAAGGACTAGCACATTCGCCAAGAGGGGAGGGATGGCAATAAAATCTTCCAGGAAAGAAAAATATCTGAGATAAACTGAGGTGGGGCAGGTGCGCAGAGAAACACCGTCAGTCCTACCTGGTGGACAAGTCTTCGGGGCTGGCCCAGCTCTCGGGGAGCAGACACTCTGGCATCAGGAAGCAAAATGACAGGACCGCGCTCGGCGCACAGCAGCTGTGGCTGCAAATCAATCACAGGCAGGAGCAAAAGCAGCAGCCACACCCTTCGGCGTAGAAAGGGCACTGGGGTGCACATTTATTTGTCCTTGCTGTTATCCCCACGCGTGTGTGACAGCGTTACATTTGGATGTGGTTTCAAAGATGATGCACACGGGGGGGGGGGGGAACAAAACACGATGTAACTAGACCATCAGCGTCATTTGAAAACACTGACCAAATAATCAGTGAAAGAAAAAACACCCATCCCAGCGAGGACAGCAAAGTCCCGCTGAGGATTCGGATGCGGCAGGAGGTAAATGAGGGCAGGCACATACGAGCAGAGACCAAAGCTGAAAAATCTGATGCTTCTTCAGACAAGGTCTTTGCTATGAATCTTTATTCGATGCTTGCTCTCTGGAAAGCTCTTTATTTCGAAAGCTAATTCTGAGACAAGTAGCATAAGGCACTTACAAAGAATTACTTTTGTCATAGCACAAAGAGAAATTCTATCTTTTGAAATCGTTTTTTTAAGGCATTAGTAAAAAGGTCTATTCACGCAGAGCACAAAGAACAGAGAAAATTAAGCAAAGGCCAAAAATGTCAGGCCGGTGAAGGTACACATGTGTTGTCCTGACACTGAATTCCGTGTTGATGTGACAAGGAGAGAGTTCCACGGACACCTAACGGCGTCAGAGAGAACAATTCCTCCGAGAGGCCCCGACGTGCTGAGAGGTGGGCCAGCTTCAGGCCAAAGCGTTGGGGAGACCATTGAAATGTTGCTTCATGACTTGGGTTTTCTAAAAGAAAGGGAAAATATTAGGGAGACGGCTGTTAAAGGGAGACAGAAAATGTTTGGCACAATTTTCATTAATTATCATGCAAGGAAGGGAAGTACTGCCTCTTACTCCATAAACCACTAATCATCCTTTGTTCCCAGGGCAAGAAAGGAAATTAAATGTTTCTCATGGGAAGCCAGGCCAGGTTTATATCATTCTCCATGAGAAGCCCCCACCGCATTCTCATGGCTGATGCATGGAAGGCTCAGTTGACAGCCTCGTCCTGGAGAGACTGGAGCCAGCAGTAGGTAGCAGCCTTTCGGGAGGGACAATTCAGTCTCATGCTACATGTCATTTCTCCTGGGGCATCAAATGAGCATCTGTTTCAAACACAGGAAATGAGACTTCGTTCATAGTTCCACGCACTGCCATGTTCTCCCTAAAAACTCCCTAAAAACTGCCTTTTCAAATAAAATGCCTGAAATATCCATGAGCTATGACATGGGCTTGTCTTTGGAAGCTGACTGGGTTGCCAGGTTGCATTTTAAAGAAGGATATTGAATCCCTCCAGGGGTTAGGGGCGGGAGCTAGGGAGCTGTCTGATTCTCTCCTTCACTGTCAGGCATTCTGACCTCACAACAAACTATTGTGGACTGGTTTCCAGACTAGAAGCCATCAGAGAAACTGGCAAAATGTGCTGGCCACAGCTGCAGTTGCCTTTTTTTTAAATCAGCCTATAAAGCCATCTGGTTCCATGAAGGATTCTCTCTCAGCTGTGCCATTTCACATTCAATATTTCTTCCATAATTACCACATTAAAATTGCATGATTCCTAAAGAACTTTACAATCAGAGCAAATAGAAATGGATTTAAACAGCACAGATGAGTCTTTCACTGGGGGCTGTGTTTTTTGTTATTTTTCGGTGGTTGTGTTTTTCTGGGTTTTTTGGTATAAGGACAAATATCAGCATATTTTCCTTTTCAAATAGTCTTCAGATGAACTTCTGAAGAATAACCTTGCTGATGTTCTTTTTAACAAAAATGGGTCCCAGCCCATTCCTTAGAAATGGGATTAGGGACACTAAGAAGATTGACAATATGACTTTCCAATAGTAACAACAGATGGAAAAATAAACAAACGAAATAAAAGGGTTCATGCCCAAAATGGTAACATTAGGCCTTAAAGTAGAAATCTATGCACCCAGAAGATGAAAGAAACCACCTGGGGAAACATCCAATGATGGGCTAGATTTGCTGCGCAATTTATATAAACGAGTGATGAAACACTCACGGTCCAGTAGTGTGATGGCTGCTCTCACCAGCCCTAATCTTAGAGATCTTTCCTCGAAACGTATGAAGCTCCCAGGTTTTACACTAGCTTTCCACGTCTAAGCGTAAGTATGGTGTGAGGGGAGGTCTGTGCTCTTCGAATTGGCCTCTGGTGCCCAGAGCGGTGTTGTCAGTGGACATTTACAAAGCACGAGTGTTCTTCCCTCCTGCCACTGGACCCTCCCTCCACCCTCACCAGGCAGGCTCTGAGCCTGATCCCAGCCTTAGGGGACCTGCCGTGTGGTTGGGGCCTGGCTCCCTCACTCTCTCTTCCCCGGTGCCCCGACTCCAACAGCCCAAAAATGTCTTACATCTGTCAGTGGAGGCATAATACGGACAGTAAGGAGACCTTTAAAAATTCTTAATTTTAATGTAACTTTTAAAAAGAACCCTTATAGCACCAGAGCAAACTCCTGCCTCAAATTTGGTTGCAGGGTGAAATAATAATAATACATTTACATAGATATGACTTGCAAAACCTGGTATTTTTATAGCACTAATGATCCTTAGGTATTTCCAAATATTCTGTTCTCTCACCTGGGTGGCCCACAATATTGGACCATTTCCCCGGTGTTCCTATAGCACTACCATCAGGTACTGTCATAATCCCGTTAATATATTTATGTGGCCCTTACCACACTGCTAAGGGTTACGTAATTCTTTTTTATGGTCAGTAGAAGTTTTGTGGGTTTTTTAATATGTCTTCATTGATTTCAGAGAGAGGGAGGGAGAGGGAGAGAAACATCAACGGTGACAGTCACTGGTCCGCCGCCTCCTGCGCGCCCCCTGCTGGGGATGGAGCCCGGACCGGGCCTGCGCCCCGACCGGGACTCGAACCCGGAGCGCCCGGGTCCCGGGTCCCGGCTCAGCGCTGAGCCGCCCGCGGTCAGCGGGAGTTTGAAACCCGCAGGCAGCCGGCGCGGTGCCCAGGGTCCCGGGGGCGCCGCCTCCCGCGTCCCTAACGAGAGCGCCCGGTTACTAGTTAACCAGCGGCTCCGGCGCCTTCCGCGCAGCACGGGCTCCGCGGTCCCGATCAGCGCACGGCCATCGCTATGGGCGCGGCCTCTCGCTCCCCACCCACGAGTGCGGGGCAGCGGGGCCTGAGTCACGGAGGCGGGCGCCCGGCACCCCGGTACCTCCACGTGCACCAAGGTCAGGAGGGGACAGTAAGTGCGGCACAGCTGCCCCTCCAAGGCGCGCTTCCCTCCGCGCGCCCTCCCGCGGGCCTGCGCCCCGGCCAGAAGGGGCCCCCCGAGTGCGGGACGGTCGGGACCAGGGCCCGCGCCCTGTCCCCGTGCAGGGCAGGAGCCACGCGAGGCACCAGTTCCCAGCCCCACCAGCTGCTACCTGGGACAGCCGGCCTAGGCGTCTGCCGCCTCCGCCTCCGCCTCCGCCTCCGCCTCCGCCTCCGCCTCCGCCTCCGCCTCCGCCTCCGCCTCCGCCTCCGCCTCCGCCTCCGCCTCCGCCTCCGCCTCCGCCGGGGTTACTTCGGCTGCCTGCGGGGAAACCGCAGTGAGACTGGGAGCCCCGGTGAGCGCGCAGGACGGAGCGGGGCCCACCCCCCGCACACACTGCACATGCCATGCACCACATGCACATGCCATGCAATACACCGCACACACCGCACACGCCACGCACCACACGCACCACGCACCACACGCACACTGCACATACACACCACACACCACACATACACACAGACCCACCACACCACACACACACACAACACACAATACACACAACACACAGTACACAGCACACACATAAACACACCACACACACTTATGCAGCACACAACACAGGATTCACACATATGCAATACTCATGACACGCACAGCACAAACATAGAACACATACAATACATGCAACAGACACGCCACACACACATACAAAAAGCGCACGAACGCCGCCTTTCTAGAGGCAGACCCCCCGCTGGGAGTGGCGCGGGCACGCGTGGATTCTCATTAGTTTTGTGACCTCTCTTAAGCACCCAGCACCCCGTGGGGGAAAGAATGGAGGAGGGGGCCTGAAAGGACAGCGCTTCCATGGGGACCTGAAAGGACAGCGCTTCCCATCACCCATCACTCACGGCCATCACCAAAAACAGGAAGGGGGGAGTTACCAAGGCTAGTTTTTAATACAAAATAAATGTTACTGTCTTCTAAATGAGACGGGCTTTTTACTGGGAGCATGGAAACAGCAGGAGTTCTTGGAATTGACCTCCACCTGGCAGCACATCAGGGCACTGGAAGCTCGGTGGGCCCTGGCTGGGGGGCTCCTGGTCGGAGCATCGTCCCGGACACAACAAGGTGGCAGGTGCGACTCCCGGTCAGGGCACATACCTGGGCTGCAGGTTCAGTCCCCGGTCGGGACACATATGGAAGGCAACCGAGGGATGCTTCTCTCACATTGATGTTTCTCTCTCTCCCTTCCTCTCTCTAAGCATGTCCTCGGGTGAAGACTTAAAAAAGAGAACATGGTCAAACTACAATGCTGTCACTGTGAGAGCCAGTGCCTTTCATAGGCACAATTATTATATATGCTGCTGTACCTCTTCCGCTGCTGTCTCTCCCTCTTCCTCCTTAGGTCCATAAACAGAAATTAAAAGAAAAAATATAAATTAGCATAAGCTTGAAATTAAATCTAAAAATTAGGCAAACTATAATAAAATACATGTTCATCAAAATACAAGGCATTCATTTATTGATAAACTATATAAATAGCAAAGATATGATAACTGAGCGATACCTACTTATTTCATGCATTATATTTCAAGCCCTTGAAATATGAGATTAAGACATTCTTCTATCACTCATATGCCTCAAAAACTATAATTAGTAATACTGCTTAATTATATGTTTAATTCTATCTGTACGTCCAGCACATACTGCAGATCTATAGAGCTATCTAGTAAAACTCAGACCATATATGTAAGCAGTTAGAAAATTTGAACAAGTCTATGTCTTTTCTGCACTTATGTCCTTATAAGTATGACTTCACTGCAGCTTTGAACCAATTAATAAAAGTAAAAACTGTTCCTCCATCAGAACACAATGGCACAATAACATTTCTGAGCCATGCAATGTTCAAACACTGACTTCCTGTTAAGGAGAGAAACCTGCAAGGTAAGAGAGGGCGAGGCCATCACAGCTCAAACAGGGCTCCACTCTGCTAACCCGCTGCAATTTCTATTTTTTTCTCAGCTCAAAGTAATAGAACCAAGATATATCTGCTAAAAATGCAAGGAAATAAGAACCTTCTGGTCCCTTCCCACAACGCCCTCTGACAGCCCTCTCTGGGGCCAGAGCAGTACAGTCACTTTCAGTAAGTGAGCGGGTGTGGTTCCAAAGAGCGGTCGCTAAAGATCGCCAGCGCCTTGCAGCTGGGGCACGGCTCACGGAATCTCAGACTAGGAAGGGAAAACAATCTTGCAGTCACATGTATCCTCTCACCCCTTCCTTCTTTGGACAGATAGGGACACGAGGCCATAGATTTTGATAATCTGCCAAAGGTCACAGAGCCGGTAAGCAACACAATCAGGACTCACTTTCAGGTTCCTGGCTGCTAATTCGGAGCCCTTCCTACGCCACAACGCTGCCTCTGGAGATCAGACCGGAAAAGGCAAGTCACAGAGGACCGGCCTCACTGTCGCGTTCCCCACCCCAGCCTATGTTCCTGGCCAGTTCCCGGACAATGCTCTCCAATGTCCGAGACTGGCATGGATAATGCAGACCAGGAAAGCCTGGCCCAGCTGGCCAAGGCCCAGGCAGCCCAAGAGGTTTTCCCAGCACTGGGAATGGCCTTACGTCAACCACCATGATGACGTACCACATTTTACTGCTAAAATGACATCCAGGAAAAGAGACTCCTGCACTTGTGAAATTCAGATATTGGTTTCTCAGCGATGTGCTGACTAAAGCTCGTTAAGATCATCTAATTCTGCCCAGGCCCATCCCTCCTCGGCCATGCCCCCCCTCTTCTCTCCCTGGGGTTATGCTGTCTCCAGTCCTCCTCATCTCCAACCTGTTCTCCGAGACAATAAACCTCACCCTGACAACAAAGGACAACACTTCTGTCTTCTCAGGATAAACCCGTCATCCTCAGAATGGCTGGAAGGCTACCACCATCAGCCCCGTACTCACTCCCCCCGCCCCACTCGCCCCTCTAGCCTTGGCCCTCACCCCTATTTTTTTTTTTTCTTAAATTCTACCTTCTATTCCTCTTTATTAATAGAGAAAGGCATTTTTATATGTTTTTATTGATTTCAGAGAGCGGGAGAAAGAGAGAAACGTCAATGATGAGAAAGAGTCACTGATCAGCTGCCTCCTACACGCCCCCTACTGGGGATCGAGCCTACAACCCGGGCATGCGCCCTGACGGGGAATCGAACTATGATCTCCTGGTTCATGGGTTGACACTCAACCACTGAGCCACACCAGCTGGGCCTTCCACCTCTTTTTCTCAGCCCTACGGTCCACATGCAATTTTATCACGTCAGCCATAGCTTTCAGGACATTGCTTAAAATGACATTTTCAAGGGACACTTTCCTGACCCAGAAGGCTGATTAGGGGACCCCCCGTACCTGCTCCCATAATCAACATTGACTTATCTGCCTCCCTGACTAGTCTGAGCACTCCTTGGGCCGTGACTTGTGTCTCACTCATCTTTGGATCTCCAGGACCCAGCCCCTGTCTGGAACCAAGGTATAAGCTCAATAAATGTGTTGGGTGACTGGGTAAATAAACATAGAAAGTCGGCCATTAACACTTTGAATCTCAAAGAACATGATTTTCTTTTTATCCACATAAGAGCAAATGAAAATTCACAATGTACAACAAAGAATTACCAACTACGTGAGTTTTATATTTTTCTAAGTCCAATTATTTGTGTTAACTGTACTCAGCTGGAACAAATGAATTAAGAAGAGACACGCTATTAAAAATGGGTTCTCCTTAGAGCGAGCCTGGAGGGCAGCAGGGGCCTTGGAGGAATAAGTGTTAGTCTCAACTCTTACAGCCTAGCTAGCAGTTATCACCACGGGACTGGCAGTCTTCGTCGATGCCTGAATTGACCTTAATTTCTTGAATGAGACATTAAACAGAGAAAGTAATTGCTCAGAGAATTTATAAAAATACCTAGGCTCAAAGGTCAAGTACACCTTGAAGAACCTTAGCTATGACCATCACCAGCTCCATCAGACACGGGCTCTGTGGGAGCAGGGACGGTGTCATTTTCATGCTCCGTCCCCAGTCGCTGGAATTCTGCCCAGATGTGCCAACTCTCAACCTGTCCATACAATGTTGAATGAATGCATTTATGTAGCCTCTCTTGTCTCACATCCCTCTTGGGAGGAGGTGGGATATATCGACTAAATAAAAAGGTAAATGTCCATCCTTAGCTCACGGCATTGTAAAATATCAGAATTGGGCAGATCCTTACCTACATTCAATGTTTGAGTTGACTTTTATGGTTGGCAGATCATTATATTGACAAAAAGGGTTTTTAAAGATAATTATAATCACATGGTCAAGCTCTTGCAAAATCTTAGGCGGGGTAAAAACCATTCCCTTGGCGGTGCTACAACTTTCCATCACTTCACCGTGTTGTTCTAAGCAAGCTTGTCGGGGGAGCCTCAGAAGTGGGAAGTGTATCTGTGGTGGGAACATGGCCAGGGAGGCAGGCTGCTGAGGTGGCACGTGGCCAGGAGTGAGGACAGGTGTCAGCTGTGGTGTCAGGCTGGCCCAGTTAGGACAGGTGGCTGGTGTGGAGGGAAGCCGAGGGCTGCCAGGAGTGACCTGAGGAGGGCAGCTGGCCTCGCAGCGGCTGGGAGCAGGGCAGACCTGTGTTCCCTGGGTCCTCAGGCACCGCAGGGACCCAGGCGCAGGGCTCCTCCCGGGCCTGGACCACGCCTGCCTCCTGAGGCACCTTTCCTCCTGACTGGTTTTGGGGGAAGCCAAGTGGGGTGATTTACAGACCATAATCAGGCCAAAGGCTTAAGAGAGCCTGGAGAGGACTTGATTCGGCAGAGAGCACACTTAAAATCCTGTTACCTCGACGAGAACCAGACACGAACATGGACCAGGCTCAGTGCTCCCAAGGTCTCGCAAAGTTCCCGGGATGCCCTGTCTGCAGCTCCTTCCTGCGGGAGCGCCCAGAAGCTGGGGCCTCCGCTGTCCTCCTTCACTCCTCGGGCGCCATTCACAAGCCCCCTCTCCCCGCAGTCCCTCAGCGCCCCCGGCCCGCCTGCTAGACACTGCCCCAGGCTGTCAGCAAGCAGCTGGCACACAGCTCGGCACCATGACCAAGGAATAAGGTCCCTTGTTTTAGAAAGAACAAGAACCCAACCTAATCCTAACAGCAAGGCTACAGATTATTCACGCCCTGTCTGGACTGCCCGCAGACCTGGGTTCAGGTCCTGCCTCTGATCCCTCTTGGCCCTGTACCCTCCTCAACCACAGCAGTCAACACGTTAGCTGCAAACAGCCTGCTTCCCGCCTGGCTGCCCCCCCCCCCACAGTCACCCTCACTCTGGTGCCCAGGAAGGTCCCCAGCACCTGGTAGGAGCTCCAGAGGTGTCTGGGGAGCAGAACAGAGTCCAATGAATCTCCGGGGGGAAGCAAACAGACACTCACCTTCTCCTGGGACTCAGCGAGGCTGCCCGCATCTCCCGTGTCCTCTCTCTGGGCCTCATTTTCCCCACTGTCTTCAGCCTTCTCTGTTCCCTGGTCATAAAGAAACGCACCACTAGCCTGAGGGAAGCTTCCGAGGAAACACCAGGCCGCAGGCCTCCTGCTTGTTAGGCCACTTAGCTCCTAGCGCAGCGACGTGCAGCCTTTCTCATCTCACGGCACACAAGCTAAGTACTACACTTCTGCAGCACCCCAAAAATAGGTTGTATTTTTTTGCCGATCTGATAAAAAATAGGAATAATTTTGATTCATTCATGACAGACAGCTGTTGTCATTTTCTTATTTGACAATCTAAGGGAAAAGGGGTCAGTGCCCCGGCCTAAACAGTCAGGCATGGCAGGTTTTAAAACTCTTGCAGCACATGGTTGGACATCGCTGGAGCAGAGCACAGGTTGCCACCCGCCGAAACTGCTCACTGGAGCTCTTGGTGAAATTCAACAGATCTGCTTCAGCGGCCTGGGAGAGCAACACCCCTAAACGAGGGTTTTGATGCACCCGTTTAAGGCTTATGAGGAGAGCGACAAAGCAGCCAATATTTAGGCGGGGTTTGTTTTCTGTTGTTCGTGTGGAAGGGAGGCTTTATAATTTTAGAGATTTAAAAAGATTAGAAGATGATAGATAGATAGATAGATAGATAGATAGATAGATAGATAGATAGATAGATGATAGATTAGATAGATAGATAGATGATAGATAGATAGATAGATAGATAGATAGATAGATAGATAGATGATAGATAGATAGATAGATAGATAGATAGATAGATAGATAGATAGATAGATAGATACATAGAATGGATGGAAGGAAGGAAGGAAGGAAGGAAGGAAGGAAGGAAGGAAGGAAGGAAGGAAGGAAGGAAGGAAGGAAGGAAGGAAGGAAGGAAGGAAGGACAGATGATAGTGTCAAGTGACACGCTGAGGAAACCGGTCTGTGGAAAGGTGGTTCGAGATACCAACTCTCACCTCTGAGGTGCTCGGCGCCTCTCCCACAGCCTCGCCATTGGGAAGGGAAGGTTCTTCTTCTGGCGACTTTGTCACCTGCATCGTATAAATGGAAATGTTAGAGAATCTTTTTGAGGACAACCATTTAGCATTGCACCACCATGTAGCTACTGAAGCCATTTTGTCTTCGTTCCCCATCCTGTCTTCACGACAGCACCGTGGCCTCAGTAGGCAGGGCAGTCACACCACTGACGCCTTAGGGACAAGACAATAAGGTAGAAGGTATCACACTGCAAGTGAGCAGCAGGGCCAGGCCTGTGCCTCCCACTGGGCGCTCTTTTGACTAACCAGCAGCTCCCAGTCTAAAATACGACGTTATGTGTAACTACATGAGGTGAACTTGCTGTGGCACTCAGTTCACAACACACACACACATTAAATCATCACGTTGCACACTTTAGACTAATCCAGTGTTACATGTCGATCAGATCTCAGTAAAATCGGAACAAATATTAGGTTATTTTTATTATAAAGGCACTTCAAGCTCAGCCATATACACACCCTCCAGCCTCACCCTCCTGTGATAATCAATATTGAAAATTTGACATGTACCTAACTCAATCCTAATACATACATAGAGCTAATTTTTTTTTGTCAGTTATTTTTGTTTTATGTTTGTGCTTTTTAAAGCAGAAATGGGAACATATTATGCATAACTTGATTTATCTATTTTTACTTACTCTATCATGGGCATTTGTTCAGATGAATTAATGTGGTTCTAATACATTCTTTTTATAACCTGCTTAATACTAAATATATAATAATTTATTCAAATGTTTCCCAATTGCTGGTTTTCAGAAAGTTTACATGTTTATGTCTCTATAAACAAAACTATACTAAACTGAATAAAATGGAGGCGTTTTTAATTAGATTTCTTTCTAAAAAAGGAAATCGCCGGCATTCACATCCCCACAGTAACCTGTGTGTGTCCTTTCCCTTCCTCCTCCGACCAGAAAAGAGAACTGTTCTCCTTCATCTCTGCCAACCCACTCGGGAGAAGGTGGCATTTCCATTTCATTTTCATTTCTATTTTCCTAATTACTGGAAAGAAAGGGCGTATTCTTCATGAGGTTAAGCCACTTATATTTCCTGTTCAGATAACTGCCTTCATATGCTTTGCCCATTTTTACTGAGTTGTCTTTTATAATCAGTTTTAGAGGTTCTTTATATAATAGAAGCTCTAGCCCTTTTTCAGGTTATGAATTTTTTTCCAGTCTACAATTTTTTACAAATGCTGTTGCATATATATTTTTTAAGTTTTTAGCATTTTATATACACAAATTTATCTAACTTTCATTCTCTAAAATGTAGTTCTATTATTTTATATTAGTTATTAACATCTACAGCTTTAATCCATCTGGAATTTAATTTAGCATATAATGTAATGTTTTCTTCCAGATAGGTGGCAAATTATGCCTGAACTATTTATAAGCCATCATTTTTTCTCTTAATATGCTATTCTATTTATAAAAATGGGCATATTTATTAGTTCCTATGCCAATATACTACTTTTATCACTGTAGTTTTTAACATGAATTTTATTACTCAGAAAGGCAATTTGCTACAAGTCTTTTTCAACATTTTCTTGGCTCTTCTCAGACATTTATTATTCCAATAAATGTTAAGATCATTTTTTTCAAGTGTGAAAATGTTTTAAATAGACTTTTGACTGAAACAGCACTAAGTATATTAGTTTAGAAATTTTCACTTCTTAGTGTTGTCATCCTACCTAGGAAAATCATAGGTTTCTCTATTGCTTTAATATTTGCTGGTGTCCTTTAGAATAAAGTTAAATTATATGCATCATATAGGCCTTATATGCTTCTTGAAAAATTTATTTCTAAACATTTTAGAGACTTTTATCACTATTGTAAATGAGATGTTTGTTTTTACATTTGAACTTCCTACTTGTTGTTGATGATATAAATAAAAGCTAATAATTTTTGTATATTTTTCTTTTATCCAGAAACTTAATAAGCTATCTTATTAATTCTAACAGATTTTATTGGAGTTTCTTGAGATTTCTATGCATACAATTACATCATATACAAATAAAGATAATTTTTAAATTTTATATATATTATATATACATGAAACATATTTATTTTATTTTTATTTTTTAAATTTATCTTTATTGTTGAAAATATATTTATTTTCTTACATTATTGCAATAACTACAGCTTCTAAAACAATGTTTAATATTGTGACAATAACAGACATACCTATCTTGCTTCTAATTTTAATAGAAATGCGTCAATATTTCATGGTTCATTATGATGCTTCTTTTGATAATTGGTTTATAAAATGTAATCTGTTTCCTTCTATTTATATTTTAACCTATTTTATTTTAACTAGGAATATCTGATGAATCGTATCAAATATCTTCTTAATAAATCATAACAATGTAGTAGAATCTGCTTTTATAAGTTGAAATGAAATGTTTGTAAATAATATTCCCTCTGCCTGACCCCTCCAGAATTTAAAAATTCTTACTCAATCCTTTTACTTTTTATGGAAGTATGGTTATTTGCCTGGCTCAGTGAGAATCCGTGTTCCTTATTACCAGGGCATAACTGGAAACTGGTTACGCAACCACGGCTTTGGCTGGAGCGTAGGATTAAGAACGATGCTCAGGTAATGAGATGTGACCAGATTCTTGTAAAGAACGAAGGCGGGCTTCACGGAGACAAAGCGCACTTACCAAGCCCTCCTGGGGAAACTGGCCTGGCACTTGTTCTGTCACAGCCTGCCCAAGACAAGAGAAGCTTCCTAAAAGCAAGAACGCTGCTTATGGAGCTTACTATCCTTGTATAAGCATGCATTTCTATATAATTGTCGGGAGTGTCTATTTTTAGCCTTAGCACAAGATTAATTTCCTTGCTGACTTCTCCACAATGTTGTTTACTACAAAAAGACACCATGACAATTGATGATTTATGGAGATGATACTTTATCATCTCCATAAATCATCGTGTCTGTCTTCCCAAAGGAAACTTGAAGGACTTTCCCATGTGCTCACATAAACACCTATAAACCCAAACAACACTGACAACAAACACCAAAGGCTCTAGCACAGACTGTGCTGCTAATTGTCGGAGTAACTTTGTGCAAACCAGCTCAGCTCCTCGGGCTTCCAGCCCCTCCTCTGGGAAGAGAAGAGCCGGGACTGGGCGGCCTCCTGGGTCTCCGGAGGCCGGGTTTACCTATCCTTCCATGGCCATCCCTTTCTCCCCCTGAGTTAAGGAGAACTTCGTGCAAGATGACAGCACCTAGTTACAAGTCAGGGCGGGATCTAAAACCTGAGGTTCAATATTTTTAAATGGGAAAAGATGAAACAGCAGAAGCTGAAATAGATTTACATATATTAGTATGGATACATCTCAAAACAATGTTGTTTTTTTAAAAAGCAAGTTATAGAACATTCCAAAAAGTATGATACCAATTTGGCATCAAAAATACAAACAACATATGTAGTGCTGGTGGAGAAAATTATATAGTTTTATAAATAGTTGGGTTTTTTTAATCCATGATGTTGGTGGCTCCCAAGGAGGGAGGGAAACAGGGTTGGGGAGAGAAAAATGTGACCTTATAGTTTCTCTGTAATGACCGCCCCTCCTAAATTAGCGGGTTTATTCTCTACAGAAGTTAAACCAGAGGGGATCTGACTTCCCGGTCATGAGGCAGCTGAAGTGGGGGAACATACCCAGGACAAGGGGAATAAATGAGAATTTCACATGTTAGAAGGAAAGACTCTCCTTTCCCCTTCCCCACCTGCTCCAGAACACTGGCAGCCAGATTTACTCTCCATTTACCACCACCCTTATAACCATCACCATCACCATCACCACCGCCATCACCATCATCACCATCACCATCACCACCATCTTCAACACCACCACCATCACTACCTTCACCACCACCACCATCACCACCATCACCACCACCATCACCACCACCACCACCATCACTATCTTCACCACCACCACCGCCATCACCACCATCGCCATCACCACCACCACCATCACCACTACCACCACCGCCATCACCACCATCGCCATCACCACCACCACCCCAGAGGCGGAGGATTCCTCTCTGGAGAAGCTCACCTAAACCAACAGAAAAATCCCACAGTCCAGGACTCTTGACAAAAAGTCACCTCAATGTCACTACCTGAAGACTGCTGACATATGAAAGGCACATGCCTCTGAGGCAAGCCCATGTCTACAAGGTAGGATTTTGAGTGGTTTCTCCTATAGTGAGAATTAATTTGTGCTCAGTCATCACAAATATCTTTAGAAATGAAGCTGGGTACAAACAAATAAATGAATTAAGAAATAAATGTCTTGTATCTATAGGGAGTCCTGTATGAGATTCTTGGAAGGGGTAAGGAATGCAGTGGCCATTGCATATAGTGAAGCCAGGTGATGTCATTAGAGGAATTCATGATATTAGCTTTAGTAGCATAATTCTTTTTTTTATTGTTCAAAATATTACAGATGTCCCTTTCTCTCCCCATTGACCCCTTCCACCCCACCCCACCCTCCTCCCCAGCCCCTCGCCACACCATTGTCTGTGTCCTTGAGTTGTGCATATATACATATAAATTCTTTGGTTAATCTCTCCCCCTCCACTCCACCACCCCCTCCTTCCCTCTGAGATTCGTCAGTCTGATCCATGCTTCCATGTCACTGAATCTATTCTGTTCGTCAGTTTATTAAGTTATGTAGATTCCACATATAAATGAGATCGTAGCATAATTCTTTATTTAATAGACATAATTATACATAATCAAAGATGAAACAGCAGCAGAGGGGGGAAAACTAATGAAATTTATCTTGCTCTTGAATCTAGATCTTACTCTTTCCCTCTTTGTCAGACTTAAAAAGCAGAGTTTAATTTATTTTAAATAGAAAGAATTAAAATAGGGGATGTATAATAAAATTAACTAACATAAGCTATGAGAAGTCATTTCATAACAAAATTTTATGAACACAACTTGAGAATTCATATTTTTACATATTTAATTTAGCACAGTTAAGACTATTGAATGCAATGATATTTTTTTAAAGTATTGTAAAACTTTATTTTATTTTATTATTTCTTTTTCTTATGTAACAAAGTGGAATGAAACAAAATATGAAAAGCATAGCTTTGGAACATGTGTTAGTAAAACCTTGCATTGTCTCTATGCATAAGATTTCACCAGAATAAGGGGTGTACTGACATCGTGTTAATTTAAATACTCTCATTTATTAAACAGTCTTGGATGCTGACTTCTAGCTTCACTTACTATGACTTGTATTGGGCCCCCATGGGGTGTTCAAGCTTACCTTGGAGCCCGGAGGGGGAGCCAAACCAAGGAATGAATAAATAATATTCTCTTCTTTTGCAGAAAAGAAAGAATCAAAGTCCTTGAAGCAAAGAAAAAGAATGTTTAAACCCACCGCACACTGTGAGCCAGGACGCTTACCGCAGCTGATCTCTTTTTCTTTTAATTTGTCATTAATTTAGGAGCTAACACAAAAGGTTACGCCAGTTTGCTCTGCCAAAGACGGCTAATGCCCAGAGGTGAGGAACCTGTGCATGCCTGCCTCTCTGCTGACCGGTCCAGGGGCCCTTCGCTGGTGCTCAGGCCGACAGGCGCCTCGGCTCTTACCTGGGCTCAGGGGCACAGGCTCCAGTGGGGCGGCGACAGCCCTGCCTCTCCTCCCCCGGCCTCCCCCGCGCCCGCCTCCCCAGCTCCTGCGTCCTCGCTCTAGCTGACAGCTGCCCTGCCCGCAGGACAGCCCCTTCGCCGGCGCCGCACAGGGCAGCGGGAGCTCACAGCTGCCCCTGCCATCCAGGCCTCTCGTGGCCCCGGCGCAGAGAAACCCACTGCTTGTCCCTGGGCTTCCTCTACCTGCTGCCACCAGCAGTTTTGTGTAGGAAGAAGAGAAAGGGTGACCTAAGATGCCTCTATCCGGCTCTGGCCTAGATCAGCTCCTCTCGTTTCCAGAGCCCCGATCGCCGCGTCTGAAACGGGCCCTGGAAGGCCCTGGCGGGAGGGGCTCAGTGGTTGGAGCATCTTCCCAGACACCGAAAGGCTGATTCCCAATCAGGGCACATGCCTAGGCTGCGGGTTTGACTGGGGACCATACACTGATTGATGTTTCTCTCTCTCTCAAATCAGTAAAGCATGTCCTGGGGTTAGGATTAAAAATACAAGGGGGGGGCGGATTTGGGGTGGAGGGGGTCAATGGGGGGGAAAGGGAGACATCTGTAATACCTTCAATAATAAAGATAAATTAAAAATTAAACTTTAAAAAATTTAAAAAGAAAAAGAAAAGTGACCTAGAAGGCTCAGGCGACTTCTAAGATAACTTCCAATTCTCAGGTTCTGAAGTCCTTTGAGTTTTTAAATGTTTCTTTTCAACAATTTGATTTACTAAATAGAATCTGTAAACTCTGAAGAAAAAGTGATTTTTATGGCAAAACGAACCATGAAATGTATAAAATAAATCTGCTGTTGTAATCAGAATGTCCAGAATGTTTTTAAACTACTTAGATAACATTTACACAAACGTATCTTGCACCCTTCATAAGACCTGACTTCGGCAAATCACCGTTTATGAAAGTGGGAACTTACCCTGTCTTTGTGGGTGCGCCTCTGTGCCCACTGCAGGGTGGATCAGAATTCCTTTCCCACTAAAGGCATACTTTGTTTGAACAACTGACCTCATTACTTCAAAATAAAATACAGAACCTAATCCCAAGAACTTCTGAATCATCGTTTTATTGTTTCCATCACTTTGTAAATCTTAAATGCTGCTAGTTCACAATGGGCCTACCATCCAGATATTGGATGGTAGAAATAGGTCATGACCTGAAAACTGTGAGCAACCTCAAATGCTGCCTCGAAATTAATCTGCTTTAAATAATTTCTGAGAAACACACACGCAGAAGAATTTTCCAAGAAACAAAAACTCACTCCACAATACTGCTCTTCGTTGAAGATCTGGGGAGGCAAAGGAATCCCATTTTGAGGTTTTT
This sequence comes from Miniopterus natalensis, assembly GCF_054644295.1. Lineage (NCBI taxonomy): Eukaryota > Metazoa > Chordata > Mammalia > Chiroptera > Miniopteridae > Miniopterus > Miniopterus natalensis. Next base: position 85,543,056 of record NC_142086.1, on the reverse strand, counting down.
TCTCTCCGGGAACATTGTCTCTCATCCATTTCCTGTTGTCTTCATCTCCAGCTATGTCCAATTCCTTAAAGTCGATTTTATTAGCTTCCAAAAAGCCCACTACTTCTTGCTGTTTTTTCCTAATCTGGCCAAAAGGAGAGAAAGATAACCATTAGGCTCTCTTTTTAAAATGTTTTGCTAAAAATAATAATAATAAAATAAAATATTTTGCTAATATTTGCATAAATTAAATCCTTTCTGCAACTATACTATACAACACAAATAATTTCGCAAAGTATTTAAACAAAGAAAACGATAAAATCACACGTCTTCATTATAAAGGATGAACAGAGTGATCATGTAAAGTCTGAAACGTTAATCTCAATGTTTAAACCATGGTGTGACCAACCCAATAAGGAGAGGCATGTTCTCATCACAGCTTCTGTGTGAGATCTTCAAAGTTCTTTCCTTTGCTAAGCTTTCATGCCAAAAAGTAAATCAGAATTGGTTACGAAGAAAAATGATGATTGGGGTAAGAGAAAGAAGGAAAAAGTCAATTTACTATGAAACTCAAATACCAAGCATACCCACTGAAATAAATGCACTCGGTCACGGTTATGGAAATAAGAACATGAGTCACACTGAACAAAAGTAGCTTTACTCATACAGGAAACCAAAGAGCCCGCGTGGAGATCGTTGGGTGGGGAAGGACAGGGGAGAAGCTGGTGGACGTTTCTCCCGGCACGTACTCGAGGTGACAAAGTGACAGGACCCGCTGCCCCAGGACTGTCCCTTCCTGCCCCACCCAGCTCTGGAGCCACACCTGAGGGAGCCGGCTCCAGCGCCACCGTGCTCAGCTCCGGGCTCCCCGTGCGGCTGGCCACCTTCAGAGCCCAGAGCTCCCTTCCAGAAGCAACTACAGCAACTGTCGCTTCTCTGCTGAAGGCTCACTCCCAGAAATGCCCGACACCTCTTGCAGAAACACTGAGAAACAAGTCACAGCAGACTCTGGACTCTAACAAGCTCTGGGGGAAACCTCCAGAGTGATCAGCTGGAGGACTGGTCAACACTCACTTACTGACTCTCCGCTCTGCACAAGACTGTGCCAAGCTCTTCATCTGAACAGATTCACAAGCTGTTTATTTGGGTGAGAAAAAGGGAAAGACCCCATGTGCACAAACTAGATATAGAACAAGCTAAAGATAATAAAGGGGCAAAATCTGGTCATTTTTTAAAACTAAGATTAAAATTTTAAATAAGTAATTTTGACCTGAAAATACCCAATATCTTAATTTTTTCAGTCCTCTGAATACTGCCTAATGACGAAATCAAGTCGTGAAGAGCGGTCTATGGGGCACGAGAGGCCTCGCTGTTTCACGCAACTTGTTTATCAGCAGAGGGACTAGGTTTTGAGGATTCCAAGGAAGTGCTGCGAAAGGGACATGTCCTCCCAAACAGGGAGTCTAGATTCAAACCCTCGTTTGGCCAAGCCCAACTGCTTTCACAAAGATGAGTACGCCAAAAAATTATTTTATTCATTTTTGCCAAAGTGAATGATTCTATCAAAGACTTGAGTAGAGTGTTTCTTAATTAAAGGAAAGTAAGGCGCGTATGGATGCTTAAGCCTGGAATCAAATCGCCACCAAGAACAAATTCCGTATAATTTGGTTTGGGTGGTGACTTGATTGTATATGTTATATTAATTATAAACATAAGATACATTAATATTAAATAATTTTTTAATTTTTTAAATCCTCGCCGGAGGATATGTTTTTTATTGATCTGAGAGAAAGGAAGGAGGGGAGAGAGAGGGGGAGAAACATCAATGGTCGCCTCCCTTACTAGGGATCAAACCTGCAACCTTTTGGTGCACAGGACAATGCTCCAACCAACTGAGCACCCAGCCAAGGCAATACTTTTTTAATTTTTAACATAAAGTGAATTATATATAGATTACATATACACGTATATGTAAATGGTAATCACACATTTACTTTTTAATCAACATTTGTACCATCAATATAACAAAGACATTGCTAATAAAAGCACTCGATCAATAAATTAAAGGTGGCTGTTAGCCAAAATACAACACTTAATAAGATTTGTGCCCAGATATCTATTTCAGTTTGGGGCAATTGTGGACGAAAGATAAAAATAAAAGTCATACAGAAAGGTGTGGAGTGATGGACTTTTCCTTGAGTTTCTGGAGTAAGCACTCTGGCACGTTCCTGAGTGTCACCCCTGTCAGAACCAGAGGACCTGCGTTTTCTCCACCATGTGCCCTCCCCTGGCTATGCTGCTCCTGCTCCAGGAAACTCCATATCCCACAGCTGCATGCCTGAGGCAGTGAATACTACAAAGTCCCATCAGACCTGATGACAGCTTGTTGGACTAAATTATTACCTTAATTAATTGTGTTTTCTCTACAAACTTCCAGCCTGTCCATAATTATTTGTGCCACTTTATAAATTACTTATTCCTTTAGATATTTTCAGAGATGACTCTGTGGTTTTGAAGAGTAGAGGTGTCTTCATTTTAGGAAGGTTTACCTTTCACTAAATATTCAGAAGACGGCATCCATTATTCTGTCCAAACCCATCTTCCTTCCTTCTCAAATACCCGCTGGGAGTGGAATCAGCCCGGCCGAGGTCCATGGCCACCTCTCCAACATTATTGGCATCTCTACTAAATCATCCCTCACGACTGAAGTGGGATGAAAAGGGATCTCACTTTATTCCATGATTTCGAACAGATGAGAGACATTTCCCAACACCCTGACATGTTTCTTCTGCAAGAAAGTCAGAGAGGTGGAGGAAATGGATGGGAAGACCTGTTTGCTGTCATTTCTCGAAAGACAAGCAATTGCATCTTCAGGAAGTTAACTGATTGTTGGGTGCCTGACACTGTGTTAAATGCTATTTCTCACCCTAGCTGGTTTTTCTCAGTGGTTAGAGCATTGTCCCATGGACTGAAGGGTCCTGGGTTCAATTCCAGCCAAGGACAAGTACCTCGGTTGCAAGTTCCATGCCTGGCCCCAGTCAGGGTGTTTGAGGAAGGCAACCAATCTTTGTCTCTCTCACATAGATCTTTCTCTCTTTCTCTCTCCCTTCCATTCTCTCTGAAAAGCAATGGAAAAAAATATCCTCAGGTGAGGATTTAAATAAATAAATAAATGCTATTTCTCAGCCACTCCCCAGCCCCCATCCAAAGAAAGAGAAGAGAAATTAAAGGTGCCCCTCTGTATTTCCCAAACACCAGTAACTTAAACTGGGCCAAAGGCATAGCATCTGACCATCAGAGCCCTTGACCTTGAGTGCTGCCAGGGCTGGAGAAGGGTTTTAGGAATAGGCCAAAGGAGGGGAGAGGGGAGTAGGGAGCATGTGAGCTCACCTGGCTGGCATGGTTGCCTTTGCCCACACCCTGATGCCCATCCTGAGGCCCTCCCCCTTGATGGGTCTCCATTCCCTGGGCCCTTGGTGAAAGTGAGGCTCTTCTCCTTGTGTCCTCCTGAGCTGACCTCCAGGGACAAAGCATCAGTCCCAGAAAACACCTTCCCTTCACGGCTTCAGGGGGTGGGGCATGCACAGCACCCAAAAGTTCCCACCAGACATGCTCCCCTTCCACCTTTCGCCCCTTTTTCCTCTCCAAGGTGCCATGGCCAATGGTGGGCCCATAAAGGTGCAGACCCTCTAGGGGATCTGGGGGTCCTTGGAGCCCGTGTCATTTGGAGCCTTTGGGACCTCAGAGTTGGCCCAGAGAGCTCTGTTCTCCTAGCCTGTTACATTTACTCAGGCAAAAGTGTTGCTCTCTGTCCTGAAGCCACGAAGTCCCTGTCGGTCACACTAATGGGTCGGAGTAATCTTGCGGTCACTCGCCTATTTATTATCTGGTACAGTTAGGAGCCTTTCCAACCGAGGTCACTCTACTGCAGTAAAAAGCATGCTGCCCTTGAGTGAGCGTGACCTGCGCTGCCGTTCTGGCCCTGAAGGGTGCTGAGGGGACTCTGCTGGTCAACCAGCTCGCTCGCAAACTGGATGCGCGCGGCCTCCCGCGGTTCTGGTGAGAACCCAGGAAGATGCGTGGGAAAGCATTTGTGCACAAGCCAAGAGCCTGCTCTGCAAACACCCGGCAGCACACTTTCCCCGTTTGCCTGCCTTGATCAGTGTGCCAGGTAAGTACTCCCATCACCATTTTAAAATGACAAAGCGGAGGCGCCAGTGAGTTAAAGAAGTGCCCAAGGCCTACACCCAGATCCATCTAATTCGAGAGCCATGTTTCCCACTGTTTTTACACTCCTCGAGGCTGGAGGGAGGACTGAGGACCCAAGAGCCACCATGAGGATCTGTCCCAAAGATTGTGGTTCCAGGGCTGTGCATATTGAAACGGTGAGGACTACCCTCTCTCCCTTTGTCCCCCCGCCCGCGGTGGCAGTGGCCTTCAGGGAGAGAGGACGGTCACACGAGAGGCACAGGACTTCTCCTGCTCCCAGGGTCTCTTCCCCCAAACCCCACCATAAAAACCTGTAACTTCACTTTAACATCAACTGTTAAAACAGAGCTGTAATGCCCAGAGTCCATGTGTGACCCTCACAAGGAGATGACGGTTTGGTTTTTTCTTTTTTCATTTATTTCGGTCACCCATCAGAAGCCTTGCTGCCCTTGTTGCCGAGGTCACAGGCAGGAATTCCTATTCGAAGTGTACAGGCTAAAGCAGTAAGGAGCAAAGGTTTTACAGACCAACGCCACACACAGCCTAAGTCCTGGCACCTGCCCTGAGGTTCTGCTACAAAGACACCTCGAGTGAAACCAGGCAAAACCATTAGCACTGAGACCACGGAAATGATCAGTTCTCATTCCTTAGGATAAGACAGAAATTCTTCCATTTATGTGGCTTGTGACAATTCTTCTGAAAAATAATCATCATAGACTCAGATCTACTAATATTAACTAATAATTATAACAATAATATTGATTGATATTAACTAACAATTTTAATAGCTAAAAGTTATAACAGTTATAGTATTAACTAACCAGAGCTAATTATGACATTAACTAACAACTATAACATTTATTAAGCACTGATTAGGACCTGACACCATGCCAGGCCCCCAGGCATGTTATCTCCTAAGTCCTCCTGACAACCTATCAGATGAGCACTATTCATGTTCTCATTTTACAGATGAGGACACTGAGGCTTAGCAAGGTGAAATAACATTCCCAAGGTGACACAGTTCCAAGCAGCACTAAAACATTTGCTCAGGGAACAAGAATTAACTTGGCTCTTCTAAGATCCTGGAATGAACGGTACCCCTCCAGACTCTCCGAGGCTAACCAAATCAAGCCCAAGCTTCAGGAATGCAGGACATCAAGTAACCCTAAAAAATCCATAGATGTATTCATAGTCTCCAGAAGAATGCATGGGCCATGCTGAGCTGGTCTACAGAACAAGCAGAAAATCAGCAGGTCAGTGGTCAAGTTTCCAGCAATGAGCATCAATGGCATATTTAAAGGCCACTAGCCCGGCCAGTGTGGCTCAGCGGTTGAGCATCAGCCTAGGATCCAGGAGATCACGGTTCAATTCCCGGTCGGGGCATATGCCCGGGTTGTGGGCTCGATCCCCAATCGGGGGCGTGCAGGAGGCAGCCGATCAATGACTCTCTCATCATTGATGTTTCTATTTCTCTCTCTCTCCCTCTCCCTTCCTCTCTCTGAAATCAATAAAGACATATTTTTAAAAAATAAAAATAAATTTTAAAAAACAAAGCCCACTAAAACCTTTTTCCTCAAAAATTATTTTTATCTAAATAACCCAAAAACGTGTGCTCATTGCAGGTCAACTAAGAGTTTCTGAGGTCATCAATAGCCATGAAAGATTTTGCACTTTTTACATTTGGAATTTTCCCTCATCTTTTTCTGTTGAAAGACGTTCTAGAAATCACTGGACACTCGCTGATCAGTGGGGCTCAGAGTGGATGCCCAGGCTCCTTTCTCTTGCTTTCCACTCGCCCCCTCTGGAAAGTATGGTCTAGGAGTGGTGGCAGTCAACAGCTGCTGCTGGACTGTTCCCTGCCAGCGGCTCACCTAGCGTATCATCCCTGGTTGAGTGACCGCTGAAATCCTAGCTGCCATCAAAGACAGTCCAGGTCATGGATATAAAAGGAAACACCCCCGTCGCTGGTCTCCAACTCTCAGGATTAATACAATGGTTTTCTCTCCACAGGCTCTCAAGACTTCTGCTAAAATGCTGGTGGAAATGCCAGTGTCAAAGCCTGAATCGCCCCTCCACGACCCCCGTGTCTGGAGGCAGGTCTCTCCTGCCCAGCATGAAGGCTGGAGTTGGACAGGCAGGTGGGCGATTCCAGGCCTGGTCCGGAGGAAATCAGACAAAGCAACGTTATGGGGTGAGCTTTTGGTACCTATTTTTGTTCTGTTTGGATTTCTAGAGCATTTAAAACTGTGGCCTTGGCGGTGTTTGTTCTTGTCACTGTGACATCATGTTCCTCAAATAATAGTGTTACACATTGCTAACTGCACACTTTCAGTTTGGCTCCACTGCGCACACAAGTGATTACACCCAGGACTCACTTAGTAATCTGGTCCTTCCAGCTCCAAATCCTGTTACACAACCTGTCGTCTATTTGCAACTTTGACCGAAATCTTTGCAGAATGGATGGCAAAAAAAACACTCCCCCCCCCACACACACACACACACAGAGCAAAAGCCTTTGATTGTAACACTATATGCGACACGACAGGGCGCAAATGGCTTGTTAAAAATTCTAGAATCCAACACGCCCCCTTCCTCAGGCCCTTCACGCCCAGCTTGACACACTTACACGCGTCTTCAACACTGGTGAAAACCAACGCAGGAGGAGGCCGGGGCAGGGGCGCCCCGCAGAGCCTCGGTTCACTTACACATCCTCAGGCCGGCGCGGGGAGGCGGCCTGGGCCACCCCCTCCTCCCCAAGCCTGCGCTGCTCGGAGCGCGGACAGGAGGGAAGCCCGCGAGTTCCATCGGACACCTACCGCTATGGACCCAGAAGATGTGGCAACAAACACTTTGATAACCATTTTGACAGTCGGAAAGAGGACTCCCCCCAACACACCCCTGTGACGGGACACGGCGCGCGGCGGGCGGGGCCCTGCGCTCCTCTGCGCTCCCGCCCCGCCTGCTGCCCCTTAAGCTCCCGCTCTCCCGGGAGCGCGCAGGCATCCCGGGCCGTCCCTTCCATTGGCCCGGGAATATTTGGGGACCTGTCAGGAGAATGTTTGATTGGTTGATAAAAGCAGTCCCTGGACCCTTTCCCTCATCACTTTGAACGCCCGACAACAGTCCCTAAAAGGCGAGGCTGCGCTGCGCACCAATCAGAGCCCTGCGCACAGCTGCCGGGGATGGAGGCGGGCGGCGCGCGGGGCCGCGGGGACAGGGGCAGGGGGAGGCGCGCTCTCGGGGGCTGGAAAGGCCCAGAACACTGCAGCTCTGGGCTCCGAAGGGGCCCCGTTTACAGGCCTTCTGGCCAACAAGCGGGAAGCCTCAGAATAGCCGCTAAGGCCTTTGAGTAAAGAGCGAAGGGCTGCCTTCCTTTAAAGGTTTCTGGCAGGTTAAAAGGAAAATCGGCGAACTGGCCTACAGCAGATACCTTAGGAGCGGCCTGTTCCCACTTTCTCCCCTTACCACCTGTTCCTCTTAAAGAACAGGATGACAGGTCTGGACGGGTAAGGTTTCACGGAAGTCCCCAACAAGGCTGGGAGACAGCTGTCCAAGAACTGGACAAGCAAATTGTCCTCGCTATGCTGGGGCGAAGGGGGAGGGGGACGAGGGGTTAAATGATCTGTTTGTAACGGGCTCTGTCTTATTCACAGAGAGAACTTGAATTATGTTCAAAGTTGGAGGAGTTCAAAATCTAGTAAAACCCAAATGCTAGCCGCCAACTCTCCTGATGGGTTTAAACATCAAGATCAAGGGCATTAGAGGCAAAGGCCCCTGGGGGATATCCAGTCTGCTTAGATAGCTGAGTCTCTTATTTTTGAAGTCCCCTGCTCCTTGTGGAGGAGGTGGCACTGGCGTCCTGGAACAGGGACGGGTGTTAGGCTTATGCGAGCCCCCTTCACCAAAGTCTGGAGGCCTGGAGGCCTGCGCCCTGCCCGCCCAGGCCGGTGCCTTTGATGAGAAAGGATCACCGGTCCCTGGAATGCAGCTCAAATCCACTTACATCAGGCCAAGTGCTTGAGATGACTCCACCACAATGTAACCTGGAGCCTGAACAGGCCAGCTTAACCGCTCCTAATGGTAGGCCCTTGGCAAAGACGATTAATGGTGCCCCAAGTTTAAGCCACTAGCATTGTAATTTTTATTTTAAAGCCCAACATAGATCATAGGTCATTGTTGCTTTTCTTCTTTTCTGTATTTTCAAAACTTCTGCACTGAGTATATATGATTTTTATCATATAAAATATATATATATATTTTAACACCTCGGTCTTAAAATGTCAGGTGAGCATGTTATTTTCTCCAGATATTACTTAAGGAAGTAATAAGCTGTTCATTCTTGACTTTGTAAGTTAGTAACATGAACTATAGCTGGATTCACAGGTGCCCTAGGGAGTATACATCCCCTGATCATATAAGACAAAACTGCCTTCATAATGACACCCCGGGGGGAAAAAGGGGGACATCTGTAATACTTTCAACAATAAAGATAAATTTTTAAAATCTTCACCAAAATTTTTTTTTTTAATGACACCCCTTCCATCTTCACGCCCTGGAGAGAAATAAATTTCCTATTTGAAACACTAGCTAATAATTTGTAGGTGTTTGCCCGGAGCCAGACTTGCTCTAAGTGCTTTGCATAAACCACTCCCTTCTTCTTCACAAATGCCTTAAAACTGGGCTCTGTGATTATCCCTACCCCAGGTGAGGTCTTAGAACTGGAGATGATGGGAAGTGAGTGGTGCATCCAAGACCTGAGCTAAACCCATTTATCTCTACGCCACACCTAAAAAATTCCTGACGTGCTAACCTCGGATTCCTAGGGCTCCCTTTTTGCACTATGAATTTCTTTCAGAAGTTTATCCTTTTAATAATGCCATGAAAGTGTACAAATTAGAAATCTGAAAACTCTAGCTCAAAGATCTTTTAATGTATTCTAGGGACACGAGTGAGCTTCAAGATAATTAATAGGAATGCCAAACATTCTAAATAAGTCCTAAAATAAAGCTCAATGATTCTCTGACATAGAAAATGCACTTCAGAAATAAACAGCCTAATCCAGTGGGGATGCAGGAGGCTAATCATATCAAGTCAAAGAATCCTTTCAGATTTGACCCAATTTTTTGACAGAATTTTCTTTTTCCAGCTTTATTGAGGTATAACTGACAAAACTCTAAGATATTTAAAGTGCACACCAGGAGGATCTGATACAGGTATACATTGTGAAAAGAGGACTTGACCTCATTTGAACAATAAAAGTATGCGGTATTGGCTCCAAGGTTCACAGAGATCCTCAGATGATCTCATGAACAACGAAACCAGATGCTATGTTTTGAGAAAACATGAAATGAGAAATAGCCTGGCCAGTGTGTCTCAGTGGTTAAGCATCTAACCATGCACCAAGAGGTTGCAGGTTTGATTCCTGGTCAGGGCACATGTCTAGGTTGTGGGCTCGATCGCCAGTAGGGACCGTGCAGGAGGCAGCTGATTGATGTTTCTCTCTCATCGATATTTCTTTCCATCTCTCTCTCCCTCCCCCTCCCTCTCTAAAAGTCAATAAAAACATATTTAAAAATAACATAAAACAAGAAATAAAGGTGTATTTTTATTATGTAGAATAACAGTGGTGGCCACCACAGTAACTGCAGTGAGTTGAACAGTGTCCCCCCAGAACTCATGTTTACCCAAACCTCAGAATGTGGCCTTATTTGTAAACAGGGTCTTTGCAGATGAAACTAGTCGAGGATCTTGAGGTGAAATCATCCTGGATTTCAGGTTAAGCCCTAAATCCAGGAACTGATGTCCTTGTATGAAGAGAAGACACAGAGAAAAACGCCATGTGAACACAGAGACAGAGACTGGAGTGACACTGCCACAGCCAAGGAACCCCAGGAGCCAACAGAAGCTGGACCAGGCAGGAAGGATCCTCCCCAAGGGAGCGTGGCCCTTGATTTCAGAATTCTAGCCTCCAGGACTGTGAGAGAATAAATTTCTGTTGTTTTAAGCCACCCAGATCTGTGGCAATTTGTTACAACCACCTTAGGAAACTAATACAGAGAAATAGGTGCGTACGTTTGGTATGTACCATAACTAAAAGGCAGTTCTTCAACTTTGTACCTCACAGGCCTCTCTCCCTTCCAAATAAGAAGAAAGCGCCCCTTTCAAAGGCAGAACCAAAGGCTATCGACTGGGAAAAGCTAGTAAAAAAGAGAGGGAGAAACCATTCCGATGGGAAAGGAGAAACCGCCATCTCTCAGGTTCCTCCAGTCCTGAGAACCAGTGTGGGGATGATCCCTTCACAATAAACTGCTGATTTTGTTACTTCCTGGGCAGACTATTAGCCATGAACCAGCCGTCTTTCCATAAATGTCAAGTCTAGGGTGACACCTGTCTACTGTATGTCTGCCTGGAGATGCTCCCACAACAACTATGTACCACCTGCCATCCGATAAGGGTCACTCATAACTAAGGTGGTAGGACCACGGCCCCCACGAAACTCTGGTGGGCACTCTAAGGGCACGTGGAGGAAGGGGTGGTGACCTGAAGGGACAGCCTTGCCCCACCCACCCCTACAACGCAGGAACTAAACCGTCTGCTTGGAAACACGCACTGTCCCTATTACAGAAAAGCCAACGCAAAAACCATAAAGGGAAAATCTGATAAATTTGACTCTACGCAAATATCAGAATACATTGTAAACAAAATTAAAAGGTAATTGGCTGGAGGAAATATTTGCAGCATATATCACAGACCCGAGTTTCATGGAAAACATCGAAAATTCTAAGACACCTTTTTTTACAAAGATGAACAAACACCAAGTGAAAAAATGGGCAAAAGGCCAGAAAAGGCAAATCGCAAAGTAAGTACAAACGGTCACTAGCAATATGGGAAAAACGCCCACCCTTCCGGTGATCAGAGAAGTGAATAAAACCAAAGATGCCCATTTTCAACAATAAAATGGGCATTTTAAAAAGAAGTACGATTATCCCCAAGGTGGTTTAAGGCCTGGAGACATTTGCCTGGAAGGCAAACTTTCATCTACCTTCAGAAAACCTCCAAGTGGGCGCATCCTTGGATCCTTCCACTTCTCGGGGAGCAATTTATCCTACGGAAACGGGAGACCCACAAGGATACAAGGCAGTGATACGGGGGGGGGGGGTGTAGGAAAGAAGGAAATAATAATATAAATGCTTGTTAATTACGCATTCCACCGTGCAGGTGATTTTTACCTTTTCCTGGCACTTTCCTGTTCACTGTAAGTTCTCTACACCAGACATGAATTACTTTGTCATCAGAAATCCAACTTGAGAGAGCGCGGTTAACAGGCAGAGGGGCGCCCACACCCGCCCGCGGGCCCCCCTTTCCTGGGGCACCGGCGCCCACACCTGCGCGCCGAGCACCGGCCTGACCTCGACGCGGCCCAGGACCCCCCGCGCCAGCCGCGCAGACGCCCCGCGGCCCCGCCCCCGGCTCTTCCGCGCCCTCCCTTCCCAGAAGGCCCCGCGGGCTGGTTTCCAGGGCGACGAGTCTGCGCCCCGAGGCCGCCGGAGCCACGCGGAGCAGGTAACGGCCGCGCTGTCGCCGCCGCCGCCGCCGCCACCGCCACCTGAAGCCCCAGGCCCCAGGCGCCGACCCTGCCCAAGCGTAACTCCCGCCAAAGTCTCCGGGCCTTCGGGGGTCGCCCGGCCACTCGGCCCTGCCCCCGCCCCGCCCCTGCCCTGCCCCCGCCCCGCCCCTGCCCTGCCCCCGCCCCTGCCCGGCTCCGGCCTCGGCGCTGAGTTGGTAGCGTAGCCAGGTGGTCCTGCCAGGCTCGGCCGGTGGAGGGCACCCTCACCGCGCCTCGCCCTTCCCTCACCGCGCCCTCACCGCACCCTCACCGCGCCTCGCCCCTCCCTCACCGCGCCCTCACCGCGCCCTCACCGCGCCTCGCCCCTCCCTCACCGCGCCCTCACCGTGCCCCCGCCGCGCCCTCACCGTGCCCCCGCCCCGCCCTCACCGCGCCCTCACCGTGCCCTCACCGCGCCTCGCCCCTCCCTCACCGCGCCCTCACCGTGCCCCCGCCGCGCCCTCACCGCGCCCCGCCCCGCCCCGCCCACGGAGGGCCGCCCCCACGCACCCACTCGGGACCGCGCTGCACGCGGACCGGCCGCCGGGGCTGCAGACGGGCTGCCCGGAGCGGGCCCAGGTGCGGCCTGGGGAGGGGCCGGGCCCTCGGGCCGCCTCGGGTCACCTGGGTCACACGGGGGCGACCTCACCACCGCCACCCCTGCCCTGCCCCCGACTCGCCGAGTCTCGCGCATATTCTTCTATCTCCCATTTTGCACTTGCCTACTTGGTTGTACTTTTTGGGTTTTGTTTCCTTCTGACCTTAGCGCTGGCATCTCGCTGACCCCAGCCCGGGAGACTCTGGAGCCTCTGAAGTGCCTGCTCTGTGTTCGCCCGGAGCGCTGTGTCCACAGTGTCCCCTTAGGTGCCACACTCGTGCCAACAGGTAACTTGTTTCAGACCAGTTTTTTTACTGCTGACCGTGGCCTTGAACATTTTTTTCTGTCTCCACTCACTAGGTGAATTCATCCAGTCTCACAGGCCCAAACCCCATCTAAATGCCAGGGAGCCCCAAGAGTATATCTCCAGCCCTGACCCTTCCCTGAACTTCAGACCCTTTGCTTAGATGTCTGCCCACACTTCTACTTAGACATCCAAGGCATCTCCAACACAGCCGCCCAGAGCAGCTCCTGACATTCCCCCAAGCCTGCTCCTGCCACAGCTCCACCCACCCCAGATCCTGGAAACCATCCTCCCAGCTGTCCCGGCCTTGGTCCCCCATGACTACTGTTTTTCTTCCTCCCCACATCCAGTCTGTCAACACATCCTTCAGAATGTACCAGAACAGATGTACAATCCTACCATTTCCACCAACCCCCACTATCACCACCCTGGTCCAGGCCACCACCATCGGTGCCTGATTATCTCAGCAGCTTTCTAATTGGTCTCCTTGCTTGTGCCCCACCCCCAACTCAAGTATTAACAGTCTTACGCTATTTCCTCTTTGTTACTTCAAGTAAGTCAGTTTAGGAAAAAATGGATATGAATTTTATAGTTAAAAAATACAATATTTTAGTACATATTTTGAGAATTCCAACTTTTAAGCCAGGTAGACAAAGCTACATGAGCACCTGACTATTAACAAGCTAAAAATTGAAAGATGTCCCTTAGCTTTCTTAGGTATATGACAGTGTCCCTGGATATAGAACTATGGCAAGGGCTTTAAAATTGGCTGTACGGAAGGATAAGATAACCCATGGACTTCCCAGTGAGAAAAAGAAGTCACGTAGGAAATTAGGCTGTTTGTTCGCTACTCTTTCTTTTTAGGCTTTTGGGGGTTTTTTAGAGAAGTACCAAAAGAGGCAGGTTGAAATGGAGACAAATGTTCATCCCTGTGCTGATCATTTTGAGAGTAAGTACCCGGGCGCTCGTACTCTGGTCTGTCAGGCACAGAGCGATGCGGTGATGGATATGACAGGTCCCTGCCTTACGGAGCTAATGACCCCCCCACACCTGTACCCTTGCCAATATCAAACCCCCATTCTTTCTCTTTTTCCATCGAGTGTAACCCCAAAGGACCAACGTAACATGGTAGTTTGCTGCAACTTGCAGAGGGCCTAAGGGATGTAGCAGGTTGTCAACCTCTACTTCACTCCAACTGGATCTCCCACCTGCCCTCAGGCTGCCACTTCACAGAGGAGCCCTGGCAGGAATCTCCTTGCGCTCCAGCCACCAGGTCTGCAAGCCTTACCAGCTTGTACCCACCTTCCTTCGTCCTGTCCTAAGCACCCCTCCCTGCAATTCAGCTGTCATCTCCTCCCACTTGTCAAAAAGCCTATCCTGTCACCTGTTCATCTCAGCTGGCTCTTTCCTGTTGCTTTTAAACGTGCTCAAGGTTCCCATCACAAAGGGGGGAAGAAATCTCCCCGACCCCACATTCCCCTTCACATTCCAGTTGTTACCTAATCTCTCATGCCCTTTGAAAGGCAAACTTAAAGAATTGCCCTGTGCAGCCCTAGCAGTTTGCTCAGTGGTTAGAGCACCGGCCCCCGGACGGAAGGGTCCTGGGTTCGATTCCAGCCAAGGGCACATACCTCAGTTGCAGGCTTGATCTGAGAGGCAACCAAATGATGTGTCTCTCTCACATCGATGTTGCTCTCTCCCCCTCCCTTCCACTCTCTCTGAAAAGCAATGGAAAAAATATCCTCATGTGAGGATTAAAAAAAAAAAAAAAAGACTTGCCCTGTTCAGGGCATCCGTTCCTGCCTCTCGCCTTCCGCCCTTGTCTCTATACTAAAACAAAAGCCATTCATCAGACACTCCCAGGCCTCATCTTGCTCATTGTCAGCAGCCTTGAGATTTGAAACTGTCTTCCCTTGGCCCTCTCTGACCCTCCTGCTCCTCCTGCCACCACCCCGGCTCCCTCCCCTCTCCTGGGGTCATTAACAGTGCAGTTCCTCAAAGCTCAGTGTCTCTTCCTGTGTTTCCCCCATGTCCCCTACATTCTGATGGTGGGCACAAACCCATGCCCACCATCTATATGCTCCCAACCCCCAACGTTGTCCTTCCAGCTTGGCCTTCCTCCCTGAGCTGGCCCCCGCGTCCAGCTGGCTGAATGGCATTGCCTCTTAAGGCCTCTCAGGCACCTCCAACCCAGCACCAGAACAATCCAAGTCGGAACAATCTCCCACCAGCCCACCCACTGGGACCTCTACCATGGGTAACTGGGATTCCTCCTTGACCTTCCTGTCACCCCAGCATCCAGTGTGTCACCCAGCCCTGGTGGTGTCGCCTCCCGTTCATCTTCCATATCTGTGCATCGTCACCGGCTCTTTAGTCTGAGCTGCCGCCTCCCTTCACCCAGCCTCCTGCGGTCCCCTACACTGGCTTTTCTCCAGGCTGCTCTCTACGCGCAGCGCTGATTCCCTCATCCCTTCCCCTGCCTCCCTCTTTCGCTCACTGCAGCTTCCCATTGCTCTTGGGTTAATGATTCGAATCATAAACGTGCCCTCCTGGACGCTGCAGTTGCTCACCCCACCTACCTCCGGACGCCCGCCTGGAGCCGCTGGCCCTGCTCACTGGGCCCAGCCACGCGGGCCTCCTCCACCCAGCAGGCCTTGGCCCTGTCTTCTCTCCGTGTCTGCAGGGCTCTTCACCCTCCCCTCCGTTTCTCTGCTCGCTCAGTTCCCACAGACCCTTACATCTCAGCTTAGATAAGCTTCTGTCAGAGGACTTCCCAAGTCACTGTCTAGGTCAGATGTCTGTCATATGTCCTCACAGAGTTGTATCTCTTTCCTTGAAAACACTTAGAACAGTCACTGCTGTGAGTATCACCAACATATGAACGCCACAAAAACTAAAACATTTCTATCTGTGTGCGTTACACTCCCACACCTCACACAGATCCTGGCACGTGGTAAGCACCCAAAGATGTGTTGAAAGTGAATGAAATGAATATCTAATGTGTAGCCTGTATAAAATGTGCAATGCTTTAGCAGAGTTTTATTAAAATAGGATGGAAATTCTAGTAAAAATAATTAGGCCAATACTGAAAATGAACAAGAAATGTGGCGGTGGCCGGGAGTAGGAGCTAAATTGTGCACGTGTATAAATGTAACGCATTTCATTTTCCTTCAGTGCCCACAGTCTGTTGCATTTGCCACCACTTGGTGGCAGTAGAGGCACAGTTTCTAATCCTGAGGGTGCTTGTTTGGGATGCTCACTCTAGTAACAAAGTCCAGCTTTTTGTCAAAAATAAATAAAATACATAAAATTGTTAAATAACTAAAACCTACATAAGTTGTCTATAATCATCCAAACTGAATATAGCACATTTCCATGTTATCAGATAAAGTTTGAGATTTCTGATAGATATAGGTATGTTTAATTTATGGATTTTCATGCTGGATGGGACTTTAGAAGTCCGTTCAGCTAATATCATGCATTAAACAGCTAAGGACAAACAGCTAGCTGTCCTGGCAGAGCTGGAACTGTGCAGAACTCAGATGTCTTGCCTCACCAGCATTTTTCCTTGTATACCATACTTCCTCTCTTCTCCATCAGTATTAATTCTTAAACTTCAATATTAGAGTGACCAAGTTTATGAAGCAAAAAATTGGGACATATAATCTCAAAAGCGGATGCATGACTGAAATGGGGCTCCTGAACGCCCTAAGACCTGTGATCATCTTACCTGTGTAATACTATTTTTATAAGCTGAGGGAAGGGCTTTTCTATCTGTTTACCATCCTGCTCAACTTTGAGTTGAGGCCTTTCTTTCTGTGGGAAGACCCTCAACCTGGGTCCGGCTGCCGTTTCCTGACCCAACTCCACTGAGTTCCTGCCAGGAAAGCCGCAGAAGTGACCCTGGGCCCTTCTTGATCACAGAGAGGCACATGAGGTCCACCGGTCCCATCACTGGTGATGAGCCTTGATGACCTGGTTGAGGTGGTGGTGTCTGCCAGGTTTCTCCACAAGGTCACCTTCTTCCTCTTTGTATTTGGTTAGTATTGTGCCAAATCCTGTCCCTTATCCAACTTATGTTCACTGGTCTTCAGCACCCATTGACGACAACTGCCTGTTTCAGCTACCTCCTGATAGTTGCCGAGTAGCCAGTGTCTATTTCTACTGTTCCTTGTACATTTATTAGTTGTTACTCTTCTGTAAGGACCAGCTTCCTCTTGCTTTCTCACTCATTCGTAGCAGCATGGACTCCTGAATTCCTATTTGATTTAAGAGGTAGTCCTCTCACAGCCCCCTTATTTATTCTGTCAAATGTCCTAGATTGGACCAGTGCAAACTTCTTCAAGTTGGCATCTGTGTCCTTTCACACACACCAGCCTTACCTTGTACTCCACCTGCCCCAGGCCTGAATCATCCATTTCTGCGAGGAACCCTGGTTCCTTTTAGCGGGGAGTGGTGCTCAGTGTGCTCATTGTTACTGGGGTGTCATTTCTTCTAGGCCTTCTCAGAGAGCAGAGGCAGGAAAAACACACACAGAGATACCTCCATATACATGCACACACACATAAATCTAGAATGACTTCTGTATCTATATACCTATATAGATATATAGATATCTATACCAACCCAATATTTCCTGTTCCACTCCGACACCTCAGGGCTCTTTCTACCCTCCCCTGTTTCTACGTAAATAAAACTCTTTCAGGCACCAAGAAGCTTGGCCTCCATGAGTCTAAGTATATTATCTCCTTAATTAACTTACTTGCTCTGTGTAATTAATATCCTGACCTTGTCAGCTCCCTGTCACCTTTTGTCACTCCCTTGCCCTCCCCAAGCCTGCCCCTCCTTACCCTGCTTCCTCCACTTCCTGGCGTTGCCGCCACCACGCCTCTGCACAGGGGCCGGCCTTCTTGCTTTGTTCTAAGTCTCCATCCAGGATGCCATCCGGAGAGTCTGCTCTTTGGTCCTGCTAATTTTTCCCTGACACAGACATCCCAGCAGCTCCCGGGGTTGATGGTCTTCTTCCTGGATGTGGTCCGGGTGACAGTTTCTAGAAGCTTGAAGTTACTTCCCCAAAGCCTTTGGATTCGCCCTCTTCTTTGACTCTTTATAATAGTGCATTTCATTTACATTTTAATAGCCTGCTTTTGGTCTCATTTTGATTCTTGATGTTTTTCGAGGTAACCTGCATTAGTCTCCTATTGCTGCTATAAAAAAATTACCACAAACTCTGTCTTAAAACAGCCCAAATGTATTCTCTTACTGTTCTGGAGGTCAGACATCTGAATGAGTGTCTGGGAGTTTAAGATTAAGATATCAGCAGGTCTGGTTCCTTCTGAAAGCCCCAGGGGAAAACACATTTCCGTGCCTTCTCTAATTTACAGAAAAGCCTGCACCTGGCCTGTGACCCCTTCCTCCATCTGCACAGCCAGCAGGGAAGCGTCTTGTTCTGACCTGGGTCCCTAATCACAGTGCCATCTTCTGACTCCTCCTGTGTCCCCCTTATAAAGGTGTTTGTGATTACATCAGGGCCAGGTGGATAATCCAGGATAATCTCACCTTGCGATCCATCCATCAGTCATTCTGCGAAGACCCTTTTGCTACATAAAGTGACAGGTTCTGTTCCCAGGGTCTGGGGATTCACAGATTCTGGAAATTAAGTTGTTACATCCTGTAGGGTAGTAATTAATCAGCCTATTACACTACCAAATGCAAGTCCTAAATCTTTTTTTTCTTTTTTTTAACTTTGTTTCTTTTTTTTTAAATATATCTTTATTGATTTCAGAGAGAGGAAGAGAGAGGGGGAGAGAGAGAGATAGAAACATCAATGATGAGAGAGAGTCATTGATCGGCTGCCTCCTGCATGGCCCCTACTGGGGATGGAGCCCGCAGCCCGGGCATGTGCCCTGACCAGGAATCGAACTGCGATCTCCTGGATCCTAGGTCAACACTCAGCCTCTGAGACGCCAGATGGGCCTTAAATTTTATGTTTCAATTACAGTTTACATTTAATACTATTTTGTATTAGTTTCAGGTGTAGGGCATACTGGTTAGACAATCACATACTTTACAAAGTGTCTCCCCGATATTTCCAGCACCCACCTGGCACCGTACACAGTTATTACAGTATTGCTGACTGTTCCCCGCACTGTACTGTGCATCCTGTGACTGTTCTGTAACTGCCAACCTGTGCTCTCACTCCCTTCCCCGTCGCAGTCCCCCTGCCCTCTGGCAGCCAGCAGTCTGCTCCCTGTCTCTGTCAGCCTGCTTCGGTTTTGTTTGTTTACTTTGTTCTTTAGGTTCCACATATAAGTGAAATCATACGGCATTTGTCTTTCTCTGTATGACTTATTTCACTCAGCATGTCCATCCATGCTGTCACAAATGGTAAAACTTCATTCTTTCTTAGGGCCAAGCAAGTCTCAAGTCTTAAAAATGGGATTTTAAGTCCTTTTATTAGGGCGAACAATGAGCTGCGTGCAGACGCTGATTAGAAGGCGAGCGCCTGGGAGCCCTCGAGCGGCCGCGCCTGGAGACGCACCTCACTGATTCTTAACAGCTGCAGCAGCAGCGCCACTGTGCGTCCGTCGCAGCGACAGGGTTTCACCCAGCTCCTTAACTTTTCCATTCTGATAGATGAAACTGGAATCTAATTGTCTTAATTTGCATTTAACTGACGTAGAGCAAGTCTGAACATCTTACATGTGCCTTGGTTGTCTGTTTCTGTGACGTGCGTGTTCGGTAGTGTGTTCATATCCTGTGCCGCTGTGCTATTGGGTTATTATAAGAGTCCTTTGTAAACCAAGGAAATAAGCTCTTTTCATATGTATTGAAAATAGTTTACCCATTTCTGATGTGTCTTTTTACTTGATTTCTTTTTGTCATACAGAAATTTTGCATTTTTATGCAGCCATTTTTACTAATTGTTTCCTTTGTGGTTTCTGGGCTTTATTTCTTACTACATTCCATGTCTTCTTTTAAGACTTGTTTTTAACATTTACCTTTTTAATTCCCTTCTATTTATTTTACTGTGAGGAATGAAACAAGGATTCACGTTTGTTCCACGTCCCAGGCAGATGCCTGGCCCGCAGTTCCCCGTCACTTACTAAACGCCCGCTTTCTCCCCCTCTGTCTTACACCAGGTTTCCAGATTTACTGGTGAGGTCTTAACATTTGCTTTCTGTAATGTCATTCTAGGTTTTCTGAAATATGTTCTTTGCTTAAAAAGAAGCCAAAACATGTCCAAAAATACTACCTTGGGAACGTCATAATCACAGCAGTGTGAAGACCTCGGCTTGGACACACAGCCGGAGCCCACGCCGCGGGCGAGGCGGGTAAGGAGCGCGGGGATGCCGCCCTTCACTGCGGACTCTTAGCATGTGTGCAGTTTTCGTCTGCCTTGTTGCAAAAGCGGAACTGAAGACAACTGAATGTAGTATTCAGATTGACCCAGGTGTGTTTCTCAACCGTGAACGTTCTCATTTCCAATTCTGTAGTTAAGTGAACAGGCTGTACAAATTTATTATTGTCGCAGGTAGTTATTCCTTGGTGTGTTCCAGAAAAGCATGATCAACTGGGTCGCTTGTTTTTTAGAACAGTATTTTTGTTGTGGGGTTTTATTAAATTTATTGGGGTGACATTGGTTAATAAGATTATATAGGTTTCAAGTGTACATTTCTGTGACACACGATCTGTATATTGCATTGCGTGCCCACCACCCTCAGTCAAATCGTCTTCCGTCACCACGTATTTGGACCCCTTTTCTCTTTGGGTTGTATTTCCGAGGTGAAGAAACTGCTATAAACCCTATAATGATAGAGACATGGTGAAATTATGCTTCAAGGGCAGTTAAACAGTGTTATACTGTAAACACTGATGGTTCAAAATATAAATGCTGTCAAAACCTGAACTATATCCTACCCTAAATTTCATATATCAAAAAGAGTGTGCTAACTATAGTAAGCGTTAATTACATGGTTACTAACTTTGCTTATTTTCAAATCCTTGAAGGCAGAAGTTTGTGCCCAGCAAGCACTAAATAAATGTTCTTTGACTGAACTTTTAATTAATTAGTCAGCTAATCAAGAAGAAAATAAGGTAGTTGGCCTAAAACCTGGATTTTTCAGTAACTCACCACATAATCAGAAATTCGTATGTTTTTACTGATAACAATGGTGAGGTATAGTCTGTTTATATTAATACAAAGACCATCTAAAACAATGGAATCAACTTAAAAGTGTAGTTGTAGGTCTAGTATTACTCATCAATCAGTTTTTATCAGATCAGTGAGAAAACTGGTATTTAACAGGCATTGTATTCTGGAGAGCTGCTTTTTCCCCATGTTATATCAATGTTTAGTAAACTGAGAGACCAGGATGCCATTCTGTACTGTATCACATATAGGGCACTCAAAGCTCATCTTAGCCCTTTGTAGGCCTGTGATTCAGAGGGAATCTTTAAAAAAAAAAAAAAAAAAAGGAGCTGTATTTAGGCACATCCTGGAACTTCAGTATTCTGATTTAGGAATGGAGAGACCACCACTCCACCCTAACCTGCTGATGTTGATAGTCTCACTGTTCCTATCTCATCAAATTCAGAGTGAGTTATACTGATTAATCTAAAAGATCAAGGGATAAGAGGTTATGTTCCATATAGTCTAAGCTTTTGAACTCTAGAATAGATGTAAAAGAATGAAAGCTGAATGGCATGTAGTTCCCATAGGCTTATTGCAGGTTTTCACAGAGTTTGACATTATAAGGTTGCAGTAATAAATGAGTTGGGTCAAATTATGTCCATTTTGGGTCAAGCATATGGTATAGTGAAAAGAACTTGAAAGGCAGACAGACCTGGATTCAAAACTCAGTGCTCCCGCTCACCAGCCCTGTGACTTTGGATAAGTAACTTACTGTTCTGAGCCTTAGTTTGCCCATCTGTAAAATAGGCTTAATGATGCCTATTTCTCGGCACTGTCATAGTGATTAAGCAAGCTAATATATGTCAGCTCCTACCTCTGTGCTTGGCACACAGCAGGTGGTGGTGGTGTGGTCATCATTCAAGCATTTATAAGTAGTGGTTAGGTGGCAGCACCACGCTAGGCCTGAAGCTACAACTGGAACAAGACAGTCTCTATTTGCAGGGAGCTTCAGTCTAATGAGATTACTCAGGGAGCTGTTCCAGGTAAAATAGCTGATGGGGAAACTGACTGACTCTTGGTGGCATCCCTCACAGGCAGACACCAGCAGCGTCCTTGACAGTCCTGGTGTTATCCCAGAATTCCTCTTCCAAGAAGGGGGACTACTGTGTGTTGATTGCTTACTGTGTGACAAGTACTGGGCTAGGTGTTTTACAGTCTCATTTCCCCCTGTAATAACCCTCTGAAATCGCTGTTCTCATTCACATTTACAAATGGCCAAGACCACTTAACTAAGTGACTGACCCACATTCAAACCTAAGTGGTCAGCCTTCAAGTTGTCTGTCACCTACTCTGTGAGTCTCCCGGTATTGTGGCAGTGGGACAGTTTGTGACTGCAATATGAAAATCACTCTTGAGTGAGGGCTTTATCACACAATGCCATAAGAGGCGATTTCTGCAAGGAGCGTTCAGACGGGGGAGGAGGAGAGGTCAGCCAAAGTTTAGCTTGTGGCAGGAACAACTGGTCGAAAACAAATTATTCTTGTGGGTTAGCAACCATTGTTCAGGCAATCAGGATTTGTCAAGATGCGTGGGGAGGAAATTGGAGGCTAAGGTCATGGGCCAGAGGAGGTGGGGCGGTGCCGCCCAGGGACACGGACAGGCGAGGCTCCGAGGGCTGCTGCAGAACATTGCGGCCATCAGGGCCTCTTATAAAGCATCTGGGGCTTTGCCTGTGCTTCTGCCACGGTCACATGGCAGCAGTCTCTGGAAAGATTAGTTCTTTATTTAGGATTGTGTAATGTCGCCACCAGTGTGTAGTTTATCATTATGATACGTAATGAAAAAAGACCTGACCTTGAGGCTGGAAAACATGGAGAGTCATGTTTATGGACCATCATAACCTGCCTGAGCCTGTTCCCTTCATGTGGCTGGGATTACGTGATGTGAACGTGGTCTGTAGGAAGTAAAAGCTCTAGCTAAATATTAAGTATAATGCTAATATCACTGAGACAATGACTTGGGCTACGATTCCTGTAGTGGGGAGATTACGAACTGCCTGATGGATTTCATCAGAAGAGGCACAGCTGGAGAGTCAGGCAGATGCAGAGAGAAACAGATTTAGAGGCAAAAAAACCTGAGTAGAGAGAGTGGCGGTTAGATTCCTGTCGGGAAGGACCTGATGGTAGCTAACTTCTCTCTTGCTTTCTTAATAAAACAGGAGAATTGAGAGTATTAAATGAAAAAAATATTCCTTTTAGAGGCTCCATGAGGTGGATTCCTTTATTTCAGAGTGCTGTCCGTAGGCAGATGTAAAAGCGATTCTGGCTGTGGGTATTGTGCCTTAATGCGGCCGCCTTATGGAGAGACGCGGGGCCCCGGGCTTCCAAGCGGTTAGCTCTGTTCAGGGCATGCCTTTGGGCCCTTCTTGTGTCTGATTTCTGTTCTCTCTAAAGCATTCCTGGTCTGTAAATGGAGAACTTTTGTGTTTAAGTTCCTTTAAAGTGTACTTAATATGAATCGAATCCGCCCTACATAAAAGAAGTGTGGCTCTTTGTAGGTTTTAAATTAGTTTCTCAGTCATGACCTTAGGTTACCAAGACTTTTGACCGTGTGGCACCATATGCCCCTGATTAGATATTAGGATCACACCATCAAATTTCATTTTTGTTTTTATCTTTTAAGTATATTTCTTTGAAGTCTACTGTACTATCGTTTAGTTTCCAAGTAAGATTTCTATTTTCAAATTCAAGAGTTAAATATATAATAACTAGACAAACTTAGTTAAATTTTTTTCCAGATCCATTATTTATAAAAGTTTGGGGTTTGTATAGCTGAAAATATGGTTAGTTATTTGCTAAACAAATGTAAATTTTCCACTTGGTATATTTTCTTCCAAAGGGTCCCTGAACCCTGGATGATTTTCTTACGTAAATCAGCATGTTTCTCTGAATCGCTGCTTCTGTCACCATGTAGAATATAATCAGGGAAGTTATATTCATGTCATGATAGTCTAAGTAAAACATGAAAAGGAAGGCAAATCTCCTGAACTAAAATATAAAAAACCTCATAATCACAGGTCAAGTAGATTCATTCTAATCTATATTTTTAATATCAAAAGTATGTGCTTCGTCATTAGTAAAGAAAAGTGTGACATCTGGACAAGCAGATCTGGGTTTTGCAGGCGCTGTATCTGTATTTCACGTCAGCCACCCAGACTGAGCAAGTCCTGTCACTCTCTTCAGTTCTGATCAAGGCCAAAAAAATCCCACTGGACAGCCAGGCTGAGAGGGAGAGTATAACTCCCTCATTCATAAGCTGTTGCCATTGCTTTTACCTGATACGAACTTTATCTTATATTACCTGTGAACATAATTTCACCAAAGTCTGCTCTCAGGGGTCTTATAGTTTATGTAGAAAAATATAAAAATCGAACTGAAATGTGTCCAGAAAACACTTCAGAATTCTCAGTTACCCATTATAGTTCAGTGCTATAAAGCGCAGGCCCTTTTAATGTCAGTCGCTGTCATCTAAAACCCCTTCCTTGGGGCAGGTGCGCCATGTCTCTGGCCGGTACCGCAGGAGGCCGTGGCGATGAGCGTTTCCCCAGCGCGGCCTTGGGAAGCAGCGGGCCGTCGGCAGAGCCCGGGAGCTGCGGGGGCCCAGGCCCGGGCCCCGACGTGGCCCAGCTCCGCAGGAGCAGCCCCTCCGCGGGGAGCGTCGCCTACTGCAGGTCCCAGTGCTCCTGCACGAGCTTGATTTCTTACTACGATTACTCGGAAGGCTTTCTCTCTGAGTGTTCAGCAGCAGCCCGCGAGGGAAATGGTTTGGAGAAGCCTGTGGTGAAGGACAGGAAGGAGAAGAGGAACTACGCTTCTAAGCGCTCCCAGCCCAAAGGTAAGGAGCAGACTGTCCCAGCCAAGACCACGCACCGGTCACAGCAACGCCACTAACTAATGCACCCACCTGGAAGTGGCCCACTCTCAGTTTTATCACTTTTCCATGCTGTAAACGTGTTATAAGTGAAGTTTTATGGAAGGAGTTAGGAAGTAGAGAAATTAAGAATAAATGCAGCCCTGGCCGGTTTACTCAGTGGTTAGAGCATCGGCCAGTGGACTGAAGGGTCCCGGGTTCAATCCCGGCCAAGGCTCGATCCGGGAGGCAACCAATCGATGTGTTTCTCTGACATCAATGTTTCTCTCTCTCTCTCTCCCCCTTCCACACTCTCTGAAAAGCGATGGAAAAAAAAAATAAATGCGAAGGGCTGTGCCTGGTTACCATTCTCTGGAGCAGGATGGACTTTGTACAGCAGCCCAGGGCTGTGCTGTGGGCAGAGCTTGAAGACCTGGAATTTAGTCTGCTTTCACTGATGACTTATTTTTATTAGTATTTTTCTTACTCTCCACCCGAGGATATTTTTCCATTGCTTTTCAGAGAGAGTGGAAGGGAGAGAGAGAGAGAGACATCGATGTGAGAGAGACAAACCGATTGGTTGCCTCCTGTATGCGCCCCAACCTGGGCCAAGCCTGCAACCGAGGTACATGCCCTTGGTCAGAATCGAACCCGGGACCTTTCAGTCCCCAGACTGATGCTCTAATCAGTGAGCAAAACCGCCTAGGGCCCGATGACTTAATTTAAATTTACTTTTGTATTCAGGAAAAGGTGCTTGCTAAAAATGAAAGTTAGGTGTAACATGCAACACCCAGCCCTCTCGCACAGCTTGCCCTGTGAGCCCCCGGTGAGGCTGGTTTCGTTTCTAGTTAACAGGTGGCCTTGTTACAGAGCACCACAGTACCTGGATTTCAGTGGCTTCTTGCCTTACATCTCAGCTGAAGAACTATGGTTTGAATCACCAATGACATATAAATTCCTGTCTCAACAGCCCAAGAAGATGGTCTCCAAGTCCGGTGAGGCATGTTGGCAAAGATAATCTTTTGAAACAGAGATGGTGAAAGGTCATTGATAATGTCATTTCCTTGTGGATTTTGGAAGTACCAACACCTTCACCTCCTCACTGCCCAGACTGGAGTTGGCCCTGCGATAGCCTTGGTCTCCCCATTCCCTGCCTCCCTGCCCAGACTGTGATTGGGTCCTCCCACTTTAGGCAGTTCTGGGCTTGTAAATATTCCTTGTGTGAGAAATAGCCAGGAGTCTTCTCTACTGTGACTGTGAGAACTGCCATCAGTCAACAGCTAGAAAGTAACAGCCTGTATGTGTGGGGCACATCTAACTGTCTCATCTACCCAGTGTCAGTCACCCCCAGCCTGAATAGGACCCTCTGTGCCACTTCTGGGTCACCCAGACTCTTCGGTTCCCCTCTTCCTGGCTAGACAGCAGGGATTCTTAATCTGACACCCATGCTGTGAACCCCATGAAACTCTATGCATTGTTTCTGTTTGTGTTTGTGAGCTCTTCTAGCGAAAAGGGACCATAGCTTTCTGCAGATTCTCAGAAGGTTCGAAGCCCCTTTTCTAGAAGGTGGGAGTCCCACACCCCTGGCAAGGCCCAGGGCAGAAGACAAAAGCCCGGCGCCCTCTCTCACAGTGGGGCTCTGGCATCGGGACAAGGTTGTCACAGCAGAACATGCATCGCGCTTGGCTTCTACAGTCCCACCCCCTCGGCTGCATCAAACCTGCGAAGCTCCGAACACCAAACATTTTTCATACCTTTGGCACCAAAACTGACTTGGCAACAAAAACCTGATTTGAACTCATCTTTATTTCACTTAGTGTGAATAATCATATCTATTTCACTATAAGAATATTTTTTGATTAAACTGTGCTGTCCCCAACCCTACTGGGATGGAAGCACCGTGGAAAATATCACACATGCACCGTAAAAACTAAAACCCCCAAATTCAGAAACGGCGTGGCCCTAAGGCCTTATGACAAGGGATCGCTGCGTTTTACACGGAGCCCGTGCTCTCGTGGGACCGTGAGGAGGCTGCGGCACTTGTAGAACTTTCTGCAAGAGACAAGCTGTATTTTGAGGCCTGAGCACCATATTGTAAATTAACTTTTTAAAACTGAACCCTCATTTATTTGTTCCACAGATGTTTATTGTGTGTCTTATGCAAGACACCTGTTCATAAATTGAGAGCAAGCCAAGTCCGCGCGGTCACCCGACTGCCCCCGAGCTCTGCGGGCGCTCTGGCCCTGCGAACGCTCCGGAATGAGTTGAACGTCGCCGCATCTGGAACAAGTTACCCGCCCCACGGACCTTGCACGCTGCACCGCGAGCTTGAACCCGAGCCGGAGCAGCGGGCCTCGTCACGGAGTGTGGACGGGGTTCCTCAGTTTCTCCTCTTAGTCTCTTGTTCCCTCCAGCTCATGTTTTGCGAGAGTTTGCCAAAGAAATTTAAGCAGCGAGTAATGAATATAATTCGAATCCAAAGCCGGCGCGGCCCCTTCCCAGGGGGAGTCAGTGCCCGCTCACTGCCCCCATGCTGGCGGTAGCTGACTGACCCGGGGGCCGGGACCCTGGGTTAGGGACTGCCAGAGGGGACCTGGAATTCTCTAAAGCGCAGCGACAGCTGAGATCATGTTCAGGTCCCAGCTTAGAAAAGCAAATGCTACGGCAGGAAAATCCTTCACAGAGAAAGATCATGTGGATGAAAGGAGGACTCCAGTCTGACAGGATGCTTGCTTCGGTCAAGTTTGGGAGATTTACCTAAGTCAGTGTAAATAATAGCAAGCAATATCTCTCTACAAATTAATTTATGGTTATATCTCCTTTTGTAGAAAATACTTCCAGTGCTCTTTCAATTATACAGGGCGGGGCAAAAGTAGGTTTAGGTTGTTCATATGGAAAATAACACAGTAATTAATAAATAATAATACAGGAATAAACTGTTTCACACATTCACAAATGTAGCCACTTTTGCCCAACCTGTATACCCTTCTTCGATGTGTTTCATTAATACAACGCCAAAATGTGTGATAGTCATTCAAAAAGTTGGTGTACCGAAAAGGAAGTTATTTTACTGCATCCCATCTCCGGGACGCCTTTGCCCTGGTGTCTGCAGTCGGGCGTTGTCTGTAGTCGGGTGTAGATGGAAGACCTAGGGTCACGCTGAAGACCCCTTTCTGACAGACGGACACCAGGAACTGTGGAGAACAGAAAGGGAAAGGCCCGCCCCCGGACCCTCTTCCTACCCTGGTCCTTGGCGGAAGAGGGCATGCCTGTGGAGGTGAAACCAGTGTCGCCTGGAAGAGGGAGCGAGCCTGCTGCAGGGCTGGCCCGCAGGAGTGGGCGTTGGCTCTGGATAAGCAGCAGAACCAGGCCGAGGGCGCGGGAGGCCTTGAGAAGACTCTGAAGCCCCAGAGGAAAAGACCAGGAGAGGGGACTAGGTGAGGCCAGGAGGACAGCGGAAGGAAACAGCATGGCTAGGGGGACAACAGCTCTGTAAACGGGGGGCTGGGGCCGAGGGTGACCCTGGGAAGGAGGAGGCTGGTGCGGCCAAGTGTGAGCGCGGTGCACATCCTTGGAGCTGCTCCGGAGAGCACGCTGCCCTACGTGAGGAGTGCCTTTCGGTTAACTGTGAATTTAACGGAACGTGTTTTTGGTGAGTGAACTTAATTTGAGTGTTTTTAGCTCAGTGGTTTAAAATTAAGTATCATAAGAGTAGTTTAATCATTGAGCTAAATCTGTCTTAATTGTGTGGAAATGGGATAGAAATGGTAAGTTTTGCCCTTATTGTGTGTAGGTTAGGGTAATGAGACATAAAACCATTAAGGACTAAACCCACTTTAATTTTCTGTAAGCCTTATAGTTACATAAGTGTGCCTGATGTATGTAATATGAGTTTGTTCCCGACCACTCAAATGCCAGGTGGTACATTTACCTTTCTGAAGCAAACTGGCTTGTCTTCTTGGACCCACCCAGTAGGGTAAACTAGAAATTTAATCTCAGGTGTGTTTGGGGAATGGAGGGCAAATGGAGGGCCTTACACAGACAAGAACACTTGGGGAAGGGCCTCTGCTCCTTCATTTTCATCACTTATGTGTTCCTTGTCCAAGCCCATGTGATCTTTAAAAGGCTGACACCTCCTCTTTGCAAAGCACCCGTGCCATCTGAGCGCATCCCACCTGCGGCCTGGCCAGTGCTCCCAGGGCTGTGGGGTTAGTCTCCAGGCACCCACTCATTCTGACAGCCCACGCTCCAGTCACTTCAGACAGGACACAAGCCTCACTGCCTACACGACCCACCGCCCTTCACTCTTCTAGTCTCAGGGAACTCCCTGTCTTGTCCAGGGTAATGTCACCCAAGAGCTGGAAGACATTACAAGTTGGAGGTCAAGTTCAGTCATGCTGGGCATGGCGTAGAATGTGACAGCCGCTGCCTACCCATGTTTTAACCCAGCCTGATCCACGCAACCTGGGTCTAGGGCTCCCCTAGCCAGTTCCCAGGCTGTTCAAGTGGCCTCGACACAACCACAGGCACCTATTCACTGGCCTCATAGGTGTCACAGAGTCTGGCCTGCTCTGCTCCCCAGTTTCCAATGTACTCCAAAGCTGATTCCAAAACACTCAATACTCAACCATAGCCTCTACTCAGTTGCTACCAGCAGGAAAATAAATCCCATGGGAGGCACAGTTGTAAAGACAGTTCATCAATTATTGATGTGCTACAGATACTGTGATGGTGGTCACATCCACGTGGTCTTTCCCAGCCAAGGCTCAAATGCTGCAGCCCCAGAAAGCATCGCCCTCTGTTTCTTTTGGCTCATTGTTTCCGTCGCAGGCAGAATCGCCTTTCCCATGACAAGCATACTAAGCCACATCTCGGAGGATGTGTCCACACTTGGTCAGGAGCCTAAGGGCACAACTCCAGTGACCTGGGCCGTGGCGTTCCCTTCTCTCTCAAGGATGAGAACCGGAGATTGTAGGTTCTAGGGTCCAGGTTCAATCTCTCTGTCTGAATATAGATGCACTGATATGTACTCACGCACACACATTTACATACAGAGGTGCACACAGATGCACACATATGTATCATACAAAGGCATATATACGGATGGGGACAGTGGTGCAGGCACACAGACCTGGGCTCCGTCTCCCCATTTACTAGCTGTGTGCTCACTGGTAACTGACGCTGCTGAGCACCCGTCTGCTCATCTTTAAAATGGGATAACATTATTAGAAACACTTTGTTTAAAACAAACCCCTGAATGAACACAAGCCCTTAACTACCTCATTTAATGCCCAGCCAAAGAAATGGAGGGAAAATGCTCTTTGTTGGATTTATTGAGAAATGGTGTATCTCTACATATACTCTAAGCAGTAAAATGGTTTTTAAAGGATCTTTTTGAATATATGAGATCTTCATATTTAACATTGGGCTCTAATGTTACACTCTAATTACCTCATAACATATTATTAGAAGGTCTGCCTTAGATCATCTATATAAAGCATTCAGTTCAATATCTAACATATGATATGCACTTAATAAATGTTACCCTGTATCATGAATTTTAGTTTCGCTTTATAAAATAAGTACAGGTTTCAGAGTCAAAGAAAACCTGGCTTTCAAGCCACTATGTCACTTCATGGTTATGTAACCTTGGAGAAATGACTTAAAACATCTAGCTATAAAACAGACTACTACTGACCCTAAAGAATTGAATTAAATGAGAGATCTCTGTATGAAGTGCCTGGCCAAGCATGGCTATTCATTCAGTGTTGGTTCTTTCCACTTCCAGCTTTCACGAGTATGTACATCTGTGCAGGAGAGGGGGGATACTACATGCATTCATATCTGTGTATCTGCATATCTATAGCTATATATAACTAGTAACAAATTGGATTATCTGCTTAACAGGCCAGAAGGAAATCTCAGCTGAAAAAAAGCACAAGTGGAACACATCATTTTTAAATCCTAAAATCAATATGATTACCCAGAGGAGAGATGCCCTGACTCAGCGCGTACTCTCAGCAAGGTTTCATAAGATTAAAGAACTAAAAAATGAGCTAACTGATATACATCGTAAATTGGAGGCCACGGTCATGGAAAACCAGTTTTTGAAACAACTTCAGATTAGGCACTTGAAAGCTATAGGAAGATATGAGATTTCTCAAAATAATGTTCCTCAGATTGTGGCTAAGCATCAGAATGAAGTTAAAAATTTAAGGCAGCTACTTAGGAAATCCAAAGAAAAGGAAAGAACTGTATCTAGGAAGCTTAGAGAAACCGACAGTGAATTGCTGAAGACCAAAGATGCCTTGCAGGCTCTGCAGACACTTTCTGAAGACAGAAGTCTCGCAGAGAGGGAGGAACTTACCCAGAGACTGGCTACTCTGACGACAAAAATGGAGGCAAATGACAAACAAATACAGGTCTGTATGTCAGAGGCCTAGAAGAGTTAAGGTTCCAGGTTAATACGAGGGCACACAGGCGCCTCTGCCCCTGCGTGAGGAAGCACAGCCAAGTGCCTGGCTCTGCGGGCGGGGCGGGCGGCACACTGCTGGGCAGGGGGCAGGGCAGGGGAGGGGAGGGGAGGCTCGAAGGAAAGACTGAAATGTCCCTTCTGTTACAGTGAGTGAGCACTAGGCTCTTTATATGAAAATGGCCATTCCCTTGTTAGGGGGGATTTTTTACGTGCTGAAAAGGTTGGGTTGGGTTGGGTTGGGTTGGGTTGGGTTGGGTTGTGCTGTGCTGTGCTGTGCTGTGCTGTGCTGTGCTGTGTTGTGTTGTGTTGTGTTGTGTTGTGTTGTGTTGTGTGCAGCCTGTCTTAGAAACCAACCCTCTGCTTCAAACCCTTTATTAAAAGGCTACTTCCCTAAAAACCTCACAGCGTGTCTCTTCGGTCCCTTGCCCTGCACTCTCCCTCATCAGTTTGCCCAGTCACTGCAACGTACATTTTTGGTATTTTAGAAATAGAAAAATTTCCCAGATAGTACTCCTGGGAACAGAGAGGGAAAAGGAGTGAAACTACTTGAAGCAATGAATGGATTGCTTTTCCTTAACGATGCATGGTTGTCCAAGGCCTGGGGAGTCCAGTTAAGGGATGATTTGGGAGAACACCTTGATTATATTGAGAATTCTATTTTATGTCAGATAGTTTTTGGTCTCTTTAGACATAAACGTATAATTGGAATTAATTTACTGTTTAATTCCTTAATGTGTGTGGGTGAGAGACAAGTATCTCCTATGATCTTGAAATAATTAGAAAATATCAATTCATTTCAACCCACTTTTTAAATCTCAGATATTTCTTCTTTGGTAAAATCCTCCACTATTTTCAAAGAGAATTTTCTCACCAAAAATGGATATGCGAGCTCCAGAAAATAATGGGCACCCTGGCTCCACTCCTGCAAGCAGGACACCAGAGTTCTCTGATGTGGCCTTTTAGGTAGCACTGGGCCCATCTTAGCATGTGTCTGTCATGCAAAAGTAAATGTATCTCTATCTCATCTACATACCTTTACATATACATATTTTTATATCGATGAACAAAACAAGAATTCAAGAATTGAGTATTTTCTCATCAGAAGCACTGGTTATGAGGGAAATTCCATCTAGTTGTAGGGCATTTTGTTGGGGGAAAATGTTTGTGGGCCAAAACATGTATGTATTTTTTAATGTTACTATTTTAGGGAGTGGGGTTTTAGTGATTGTTTCATCCTTATAACTTACCGTATTTCCCACTTTCCTTTAATGAGAAGGTATTAATATTTTAATGGGGGAAACCATACTTTACAGGGAGGGGCGGAAGAAAGCCTCCGTCAAAGTCCAGACCAAACAGTCCTCCAGTGAAACAGTTCATTCCAGAGAGAAGGTGACCGTGCCGCAGCGAGCCCTGTGTGTAGATGGCGATTGTGCTGACCAGTGTGTGCGAGGGGCCCTGAGTCCCCGTTACCAGGACCGCAGTCCACGATGGTCTGCACTGATGCTGGACAACCCTTTAGAAAGAGGCTGGGAAGATTTTTAAGGAATACAGCAAGTCCTCCAATAACGTTATTTCGTTCAATGTCGTTTCGTTATAACATTAGGAAGAAAACACCGATTCCTGGCCGGGGCCACTCTCTGAGGAGGTCATTTTCTCCCCATGGCTGCGTGGGTTTTCTCTGGGGACTCTGGTTTCATCCCGCATCCCAAAGATGTGCACACGAGGGGAATCAGTGGGAGTGGGAGTGGGAGTGTGCCCTGTGCGGAAGGGGTGGCCTGTCCAGGGTGGGTCCTGCCTGGCACCCCAAGCTGCCGGGAGAGGCTCCACCACCCATGACCCTGAACTGGAATCAGCAGCTGGAAAAGAATTAGCTTGTTTTTAGTCACCTTTCTTAAATGTCTGTAGAGTCACCTTTATTTCAGTGTTTAATATTAGAATGTTTTAGGTCTTTGTTTAGAGGTTTGGTGAGGTTTTTATGACAGAAATAGGCCATAGGACCTTAACTCTAACTTATATCCATTGGTTTTGTTCTACATTGTTCACTGAAAGTCAGTTTCCAAGAACCTATTGACCCGGTAGGTGAGCACTTACTGTACACGATGCCAAGTTAGAAGAATACTTCGGATCAGCAGAACTGCTTAGGTTTAAAGTGTGACAGTCATTACAATTATTGATTTTCAGGACCTGTTCAAAAAACTTTTTTATCAAATTCTAGAATATAAAAAACAGGTTCAAAACATGATATTTATTCTCTAGAGTCGTGACCTGGGATTTTGATATTTGTGGTCTTATTTTAATTCTACTGTATGTCCCCTATAAAAGCCATCACTAAAATTATATTAAAAATGTATACTTCTGCCCAGCTGGCATGGTTCAGTGGTTGAGCATCGACCTATGAACCAGGAGATGGGTTCAATTCCCAGTCAGGGCACATGCCCAGGTTGCAGGCTCCATCCCCCATAGGGGGTGGGCAGGGGGCAGCCGATCAATGACTCTCTCATCATTCATGTCTCTATCTCTCTCCCTAAAATCAATAAAGATATATTAAAAAAAAAATGGTACTTCTTGCCCTGGCCAGTTTGGCTCAGTGGCTAGAGCATTGGCCTGTAGATTGAAGGGTCCTGGGTCCGATTCGGGCCAAGAGCACATACCTCGGTTGCAGGCTCTATCCCTGGCCTCAGTCAGGGCATGTGTGCAGGAGGCGACCAACCGATGTGTCTCTTTCACATCGATGTATCTCTCTCTCTCCCTTGCACTCTCTCTGAAAAGCAATGGGAAAAAATATCCTCGGGTAAGGATTAAAAAAAATAAAATTTGCACCTCTTGCCCTCACTGGTGTAGCTCATTTGGCTGGGCATTGTCCCATGCACCAACGGGTTGAAGGGTTGCTGGTTCAGTTCCTGGTCAGGGCACATGCTGAGGTTTTGGGCTCAATCCCTGGTAGGAGGCATGCAAGAGGCAGCCGATTGATCTTCACACACATCGATGTTTCTCTCTTTCCTTCTCCCTCTCCCTTCTTCTCTCTCTAAAAAGTCAATTTTAAAAATAATTTTTAAAAATATTTTTTAAATTTGCACTTCTCATAAATGTAATTAGTTCCGTTAAAGTAGAAATTTTAATAAAACTACACTGGTTACAGAATAGTTGGAACATATACTGTTTTTAGAACCTGGAGAAGCAACTCAGGTTGAACAATAAAGCCTTCAACCGGCAGTTGGCCGTCGAGAACCAGAAGACTTTAGCTGCCCAAACAGCTAGGAAGACTCTGCAAACAGAAGTCAGACACCTTCAACAAAAACTTAAGGTACTTCTTTTAAAGCAGAATGTAACAAAATGTGTGAAATTCTGCTTCCCAAATTGTCTGAGCTATTTATGCCTATTATATCTTTAAATTATTTAACTTCAGGAATAGGTTTCTCAAATTAACTTTTTCCCCTGCAACCATATGAACAGATGGAGGACCTGAAATTACGATGTGTTAGCAGCCTGGTGAATGTGTACTTAATTGGAAAAAGTAAAACTCTATTCTGTTCATTGGTAGGACTTCTTACTATTTTTATTTCATCACATAAGATAGTATTATTGTATTCTGTTAACATTTTAATGGAACCCAAAGTTTTTTAAATTTTTTTTTTATATATATCTTTATTGATTTCAGAGAGAGGAAGGGAGAGAGAGAGAGAGAAACATCAGTGATGAGAGAGTCATTGATCGGCTGCCTCCTGTATGCCCCCGACTGGGGATCAAGCCCACAACCTGGGCATGTGCCCTGACCAGGAATTGAACCTCGATCTCCTGGATCCTAGGTCAATGCTCAACCGCTGAGCCACGCCCGGCTGGGCAAGTTTTTAAATTTAAAACTTATAACATTAAAATATTTAGAGTAATTTTAGTGGCCGCTATATTGTACTATGCAAAAGAATAAGAAATGTCAGGGGACAGGAAAAAGGGAAAGAAGCTGGCCTGGAAGTTTTCAAAAACATTGTCCCCATTACAATAGTTTGTCACTCTGTTAAAAATACTTTTTTATGTCAGGAATGGTATTAATGATATGGCCTATTTCTATTTCTGCTAGAATTACAGATTTTATTCAAAGAATACTGAACTTGCCCTCACAGGTGTGGCTCGGTTGGTTGGAGCATTGTCTAGTACACCTAAAAGTCGCCGGTTCAGTTCCTGGTCAGGGCACATATCTAGGTTGCGGGTTCAATCCCTGGTCAGGGCGCACACAGAGGCAGCCAATTGATGTATCTGTCTCACATCAATGTTTCTCTCCCCTTTTCTCCCTCTCTAAAATCAATAAAAATTTTAAAATTAAAAATAAAAGAGAGACACTGCCCTAAAAAAACAAAAAAACCCAAAGAATATTGAACTCAATTTGTTTTTTAGAAGAAATCGAGGTTGCTAACAGCAAATACTTACAGAAAAGCTGGTTTTTGGCTCTCTCTAGGAGAAGGACCGGGAGCTCGACATTAAAAACATCTATAGTAACCGGCTACTAAAAACTCTACATGACAAAGAAGAGGATCCACAAGGTATGTTTTAACTATTTTTTTTCTCAAAATCTGTTCTTAAGTATCTAGTGAGGTTTTCCTAACTTATGTCACCAAATGAAACACACTTGTAACTCTGGAAGAATAACGGACCTCACTATGGCTGAAATGCTATAAACGAGTAGAAACATGTTCCCGTCTTCCCACGTCACTCAGTCCTGCGCGTTGCTTTGGGTCGAAGGAAAGGGGGACTTCTCAGCTCAAGGCAAAGCGGCCGCCAAATGCTAAACTTTCTAAGAATATCTAGTGTGGATTTAAAAATCAACTGTAGCCCTGACCAGGCAGCTCAGTTGATCAGAGCATCTTCCGAATATGCCAAGGTTATGGGTTCGATCCCTGGTCAGGGCACATACAAGAATCAACCAATGATGCATAGATAAGTGGAGCAACAAATCCATGTTTCTCTCTCTCTCTCTCTCTCATTAAAAAAAAATTTTTTTTTTTAAATCAACTTTAACCCTGGCTGGTGTGGCTCTGTTGGTTGGGCATCTTCCCAGGCCCCCAAAGGGTGCTGGCTCCACTCCCGATCAGGACACGTGCCCTGGTGGTGGGCTCCATTCCTGGTAGGAGGTGTGCAGGAGGCAGCCAATCCACGTTCCGCTGACACATCGATGTTTCTCTCTCTCTCCCTTCCTTTCTCTCTAAAAATCAATAAGAAATTGTTTAAATAAATACATAAAATTAAATAAGTAAAAATCAACTTTATTTAGGTACAGTTTACCTCACTAAAGTGCATCCGTCCTAAGAGCGCAGCGCAGTGGGTTTTGACAAATGCATATCTATTCACACGTAACCGCCGCCGAGTCAGGACGTGGAACCCGCCCCCTCCCGGGGAAGCCCCTGTGCCCACTGGGCGCCCAGCAGTGCCCCGTCCCTGGCCTGAGGCGACGGCCGAGCCCGTCAGAGCGGCGCAGTTTGCGTGTCCCGGGACCTCCCGCAGGTGGATCCCGAGTGCTGCTCCGTGCGCCCGGGCTTTTGCCCAGCGTGGTTTTGCGGGCCACCACGCTGCCGCCTTCGTTAGTCTGTGCTGCCCGCTCCTGACCTGTTTCCTCCTCCGGGGCAAGATGTACTCGCTTCCCGCCCCCAAGACCCCCAGCGTGGCACTCTGCTCAGAAGAGGCACAACAGGAACGCTCGCCTGTTCGGTGGCAGGAACGGTGTGTTTACTTTTAAAGGCAACCACCGCAAATGTCCCTGCCTTCCTTGGTTTGCCCCTGGTTTACAACCCAGAACACCAGGCAGCAGAGTAATGACGAAATCAGCCGTGGCGTCACTGAAACGGATGCCTCTCCAGGGAAGGGGCGTCTGGGTTTCGGGTTCGCCCCCTAGCCTGGGCCTTCTAACCGCTGGTCAGCAGGGCGCCACGGGGTGGCAGGGCTCGCGCTCACAGCTGCGTGTCTAAGCTCTGAGGCTCGTCTGCAAGCAGGGACAGCCGGTCCCCCAAGAGCAGCGCAGACCCACGCGAATGCCCGCTGGCTTTGGACTCGACCACTGGGACACCCAGAACCTTCGTGGCCCAAAATAATACTAAACAAGTGAAATGGCAGGGGAAAGGTGATAGCGGAATATGTTATATACATATTGAAAAGTTTTAGAAAATACTGTACTTAAGTTGCAAAATGTCATTTTTATACTTAAAATCAATATTGCTTCCAAATGTGAGATACGTTTCTTATATATAATGTACTTGTTCTGTAGTTTCTTCAACAAAAGCAGTACAAACAGACAGGAAAAGTGTTTCATTAACAAGCATCAGACACCAGGGAACACAAAAACCGGAAGCGACTAAGGTACAGCAAATTTGAAATCTTGCAACATCTAATTAACATACCTTTACAAAAATAGGCTATAGTCACTTGATTGATCCAAAAAGTATTGTTTTCATTGAATTAAATACAATTTAAAATTATCTGTACCCAAAAGATAAGTTTTTGCTGCTTTTCTGAGTTACAGGATAAAAATACAACAGGAAACACTGGTCATAAAGAAAAATCACCTGAAGTAGTCCCTGTAACTCCCCACTATGTCAGTAAACTCCCAAGCCAAGAGGATTCCAAGAGAAAATATGAAGGTAATTTAACAACTTTTAAGCTTTTTCAACTTTTATTTAATTTTTTTAAGTTGTGAATTACTGTATGTCTGTGTATAAAAGACATATATGCCTGGCCAGCATGGCTTAGCAGTTGAGCATTGACCTATGATCCAAGAGATGGCAGTTCAACTCCGGGTCAGGGCACGTGCCGGGGGTCTCGGGCTCGATCCCCTATGCGGGGCATGCAGGAGGCAGCTGATCAATGCCTCTACTGACTGCTGTGCAGGAAGGGCAGGGGCAAGCAGGCCAGGCGGGAGCCCAGTGCCATGCCCCAGGCAAGAGACAAAGGTGGCTCAGAGTGGGGTTGGGGGGAGTGGAGGTGGGAAATAAGCAATTTCAGCTGTTAACAAATTTTAATATTTGCATTAAGTATTCTTGGGTGTAATATTATTTAGAATTAACTATACATCTTGCTGGCTTCTTTGATCACCACTAATTCTTTTTTTTAAATCGTCATCCAAGGATATTTTTTCTATTGCTTTTCAGAGAGAGTGGGAGAAAGAGAGAAACATCGATGTGAGAGAGACACATCGATTGGCTACCTCCAGCTAGCGCCCCTACCAGGGAGCTTGCAACCGAGGTATGTGCCCTTGGCCAGAATCGGACCTGGGACCCTTCAGTCCTGGGGCCGACGCTCTAACCACTGAGCCAAACCGGCTAGGACTCACCACTAACTCTTGAAACATATTTCTTCTCTTGCTAGAATTCCTCTCTTATTATTTTGGAGTATAAATGATTTTATTTCAGAAGGTGTGAAATATGTGAGAAAATTTTCCAGCTCTTTCATGTCCAGCACTGTCCCCTCTCCCCCTCAACGACGGGCTATTCTGACTTTTAAACGATGGCCTCGTCTGATCAGTACGTCTGCCATTGCTGCGGGATCCTGCGTGACTATGCCTGCAACAGGTCTTTCCTCTGAAGAGGGGGAAGGCTGAGCTCAGGGCTTCTGGCTGCCTGGGCGAGGGCAAGGAATGGACAGCCCCTCTTCGCCTGGCTGTGGCACTGACGCCATGCTGAGAGAGCTTCTGTCAGGGCACGTTCACCCACCTCATCACAAATGCCCGAGCTCCGCAGGCTGCACGTGCCACTGTTTATTTAACCATGACCTCAACAGGCATTTAGGACGTTTCGCTGTTACTTACCCATGCTCAGTGACATCCTTATATGACGTATCGTTGTGTATTTTTGTAGGGTTTGGTCCTAGAAGTAAAGTTGTCGAGGCTAATATGTTCACTTAAAATTGTGGATCGATACTGCTCAATTCTACCCAAATAAAGCTATACCAATTTACACACCCCAACTGGGAACAAAAGTTCCCATTTCCCCATATTCTCTCTGGGTCTGGAAATTACTTCCCAGTTGGGTGGGTAAAAATATCCTTGTTTTAACTGGCACCACCTCCAGCTATTGGTGTTTGAACTAGTAGTAACTTATTGGCAGCTTTTAGTTCTTTAATGTGCTTGCCAGGAGGTGCAAGTGTGGCAAACATGCATGCCTTCTTGAAATAAAAGACCATTCATTTTGAAGGTTGCCAAATTGACTCTTTTTCTGATACAGATTTATCAAAGGAAGAGGAACATTTGAAAGTACGAGCAACTCTGGAGAACACTGGACGACAGAGAGACAAAAAGGCAGATCAAGAGAAGAAACCCACTGTAGAAAAAGAACAGGAACTGCCGCCAAAAAGAATCCAAGTCACTCGCCCTGAACAGGAAGGTCAGCGGGAAGATGGCGCAGCAAAAGAAAAGCTTAAAAAAAGTCTACAAATAAATGACACGAACGAGGTCCTGAATAAAACTGCCGCTCTAAATACCAAAACACCCCTCAGACAAAGAAAGCATTACTCGTTCACAGAAGCGACTAAAAATCTGCATAATGGGCTTCCCGCTTCGGGCGGGCCAGCCAACCCCGGGCCCTGGAGATGCAACCACAGCACAGGCAAACGGCCAGACCTGAAGCCCCGGCACCCTGTGGGCGGCTATGAGCCCTCTTTTGGTAAGTCTTCCAAAACGAGAGCAAAAGATGCAACTTTCAGAGATAAGAAAAGCAGTCTGATGGAGGAACTCTTTGGATCGGGCTGTGTCTTTAAAAATGACCAAGCAAGTACTGCTACTGAAGGGTCTGAGGAGACTTGGAAAAGTAAGATGCATCAGCCACCCCCTGGCCAGGCCTCCGCCAGCAATGCTTTTGGAGATTCTAAAGCAACTGTGGTGAATTCTGTTCAGTCACCTTCACCTACAGAAGAAAAACCAAACATAATTATTTAAATAAAATCGATATTCTAATACATTCCGGTCTGATGTTCTGGTAAGAAAAATCATGAGACGCCAGGAGCCTGGTCAGGTCAGAGAGAGAACACTAGTTTGACTAGCATTTCACCCACTTATGCCGGCAACTGAAGTGTTATATTAACTCTAAACGAAAATGATTTGTATATAGAAAGATTTCCCTGCTTGATTTACCATAAGTATACAGCAAATACAATTGGCATGAAGAGAGCTTTAGATATTTTAAATCAAACAGGTGTGTCTTTTCATCTAAAGCTAGAAACAATACCCAGCATTTTTTAATAGAAACACAAACCTATAGCTATCCATAAATACACAAATGTTAATGCCAGTAATCCCCATTCTGTGGAATCAGGAGATTTTGTTTCCTCTCTCCTTTTCTGTACTTTCCAAGTGGGATTTTTTTTAAAAGCAGCGAACAGTTCTTTTTTAGGTACTACTTTAATAATTTTAAAATTTTATTTTAAAAGCACACATCAATATTCATAAATGTATGGAATCATTGGAAGAATCATAAGAAACTGGTAATAGTGGAAAACCAGAAAATTAGGTGACGCAATTAGGTGAAAAAAAGGTTATTTTTTGTATATATTTTTTTATTTATTGTTGAAAGTATCACAAATGTCCCCTTTTCCCCATTGACCCCTTCCACCTCCCGTCCCCACGACACACTTCTCAATGTATCTGTTCCTGTGTCTTTTAAATTCAGTACCATATTTGTTTATCATTAACCCTCACCCGAGGATATTTTTCCATTGATTTTTAGAGAGAGTGGAAGGGAAGTGAACCCATGACCTTAGGTCCACAGGCCGACGCTCTAACCACTGAGCAACACCAGCCAGGGCAGTACCATATTTATCTATTTAAAAACAAATAGTTTTTGAAAAACCACAATGATGTGAAATGACAAACATTTAAATTTCCCCTATTTAATCTTCATTAACTATTATGTGGAAAGCATTAACAGCTGTGAACTGTAAATCTTTTCCTCTAGCCTCAGTGAGACTTGTCAAAATTGCAGTATTAACTGAAAGAATATATCCTTAGGAGATAAATATTTCATTTGAAATACTGTCAGGGGGACTATATACGGATTAGTGTTCCAAGGACGGCCCTGGGCATGTGCGCCTGGCCGCCTCGCTGTTGACTGTGTAAACCGTCCTTGACGCTTGCAGCTCCCTACAAATGGACACCAGACTGGGGCCTCTTAAGGGACCCTAGACCCTGCAGCTTCCTGTGCTGCTACCATCTCCCCCTCAGGTTGGCTTCTCATCCTGGTGGCCAGAACGTACCCTGTGTGGTGACTGACACAGTGGAAGCTGGTGTCGGAGTCCTCACGGTGCTGTCTGCTAGAAATACAGCTGTGTTCCTTGTTCTGTGTCCTTTCTTAAGGCCACATCAACTTGATGCTGGGTAAGTGAATGATCAGGGGAACCTGAAACCCACTCTGGTCACGATAAACTAAAGTAACACAGCACTTCGCCCTTTCATGGTACAATTAGCAGAAATCATAATGAGCTCCTTACTGGATCATTAAGGAACACAAGGTCTTTTCAAAACTAGTGGTGGAATCTAGCTCTTCGGTGCTGTGGCCCACTTAGCTAATGACTACAGCCCTCTGCCACTTGTCAGTTACAGGTTGGTCATAGCAAATAAGTGGCTGTAATGAAGGAAGTCATACAGGCACTTGCAAAGATTCTAATTAGGAAAAACATGTTTTAAAAAATATTTAGGAAAATTATACTTTATGGGCCAAACATGTATCCATTTAAATTAATTTAATCAGGCTTCCTACTTTGTTTTTTAACTGTGTTCCATTCTATGGAGCATAAATATTAAATCCTTATAAAATACACATCATTTTAAATGCTTAAAGTACAAAACACAATTCAAGCACAAAACAATGCATTATGGTATCATGAATACATTTACAAAACCTGGAAATTAAAAATTAACAGCTTCAAATAAGTAGATAATACTCCACAAAGACCTGCTCAACAAGTGACACTTTAAACAGAAGAAAATACAGGCAATGTCAGTTAGTGTTGTTC
This sequence comes from Miniopterus natalensis, assembly GCF_054644295.1. Lineage (NCBI taxonomy): Eukaryota > Metazoa > Chordata > Mammalia > Chiroptera > Miniopteridae > Miniopterus > Miniopterus natalensis. Next base: position 85,500,859 of record NC_142086.1, on the reverse strand, counting down.
TTTCAGTAGTACTGCATGAGATTAAAAACAAGTGTTCAAATTCTAGTAGTGATATTAAACTGCTTTCTAATCTGGGTTAAAAATAGTATGAAGTCTTTAAGTACTTAAGTTATTTGAAAAAATTTTCACTTTCCAATTGGCAACATGACCTTTAAAATATGCCGAGTGCAAATCATGAGTAACAACATGAAGATGCCATAATGTCACATATTTATCACCACAAACCTGCTACTATGCTGCCCAGTACACAGGCACAGGCCTCTCTGGCTCAATGACAAGTGTACAAATCGTAATTCTTATAAGAATCTCACGTAAAGTCCAAGAACAAGCAGGTTCAACAAAAGAACTAACCTGTGCTCTTTTGTTTCTTAAAACAAACAAACAAACAAAAAACAATAAAACAGTGTAAGTCAGGCTGTGAACCTGAGTGAAAATTCATGTTGAAAAATATCAGTGATGTGTTCATCTTCTTCAGCTGAAAGGGTGAAGCACAATGGCCACAACTTTGTTACAGACTAAAATCCAACAGGTGATTCCAACGCCACCTAAAAATAAAGACACTCAACATCAGGGAGCACGCTAAGAGTCCTGCCCACGTTCCCTGCCTCCACTACCTTTATCCTAGAGGAAACAAGAGTAGTTCCACTCTTTCTGAGCAGCGCTGGGCTAAGATAAGGTTTGCATTTCCTAGGTTGGAATTCATCAGGCTTTCTAGTCATTCGCAGGGCTGCCTTCTTTACTAAGCAGGAATTACACAGGGCAGGGAGCTCTGGTTTGAATCCCTCTTCCCTGCCAGAGAAACAGGCTGTATTATTTATGATCCTAACAGACTGTAAGACCATTCTGTGAAACTATTTGGTTTTCCCTTCTCAACAAAGCTTTGTAAGTGAAGGAATGTTTACCCACACCTTTCTTGTCCACTGGTAAATGAGAAATAGGAAGACAGGCAGCAAGAGTGACCAGTGGCCTGCTGGCTGCCTAGGAGGATGGCCTCTTGCACCAGCACTGCCCTCATGGCTGAGTCCCCCATAGAGGGTGGGGGAAGGGGAGGGGGCACGGCTAAGTTGAAACAGTCATTACTTTTAATTTAGTAATTCACTTCTAGCATTATTACAAATCACAACCGAAGACTGACTGACAAGGACATGTGTTATAACGTTATTCTTGATAGGAAAATATTTGGACCTAAATAAATATCTTTTAACAGAAAAATTAGTAAATTATGACACAGCCAAATGAAGAACAGCTATTCAAAATTCCTTAATAAAGAAAAGTTTAGTCCGGCCAGCATGGCTCAGCAGTTGAGCATCGACCTATGATCCAGGAGAATGTGGTTCAATTCCCGGTCAGGGCACATGCCCGGGTTTGGGGCTCAACCCTCGGTGGGGGACATGTAGGAGGCAGACAATCAATGACTCTCTCTCCATCACTGATGTTTCTGTCTCTCTCTCTCCCTCTTCCTTACTCTCTCTGAAGTCAATAAAGACATTTTTTTTAAAAAAAGTTTATTGGTATGGGAGAAGGCTTACAATATAAAGTAAAAAGGAACAAAAATTGGGCAACCTTAACTATACAAAGGTGGGCAAAATAGATCTACAGTTGTTTGTATGGAAAAATATGTAATACAAGAATAAACTCTGTGTTTTGCATACTCACAACTGTAAACCTACTTTTGCCCACCCCTGTATAAAAAGAAATAGAAAAAAATGACTGGGAAAAACATGCCACAATTTAAGAGGGATTATCCACAGCTAATGAGGTTTTTTTTGTCCTTTTCTTATTTTTGTAGTCGTTCTACAATGATGTACTACTTTTAACATCCAAAATAAATTATGTTTCAAAAATAAAAGAATGGCAAAGAGCCATAAATGCTCTCGCTATGCATAGAACTGAACAGAGGTCGCAGAGTTTGGGAACTAGAAGTGGTGTTTGAACAAGCAGGCTATCGGACTGCAGGTATCGGGCCTAGAGTCCAGAAGCAGACCTGGTTGAAGTCCAGCTCTGCTACATAGTATTTTGGTGACAGCAGACGAGTTAACTAACTTCCCTGGGTCTCCGGCTCCTCACTGTCAGCCTCACGAGGCTGAGACACAAAGCCTGGCTCCCCGGTGAAATGGACGAGGCAGACGATGTCAGGCTGACTTAACCTTCTACCGCACACCTCCTCCTAAGTGTCGTCATATTCTCCCACTGTGTTTCCCAGAAACTCCTACCTGCCACTCTAGTGGGAAATGCTACCAGGCGGTCTAGCGGGGTTATCCATTTACTCGGCACCACAGCCACAGGAACAGAATAGTACTTCCAAATGAGGGAGACCATCAGGGCAGCCTGCAGAGACACCGCTGGTGAGTGCCCCAACCCACCAGTCATGCAGCCAATCACCACAGGAACAGGGGGAAATCTGAAAACAGACTAAGAACACTCCACATCGGTGACCTTAAGCCCTATCAATCCAGTCCCTGCAGCTGACAGCCACTGATAAGATATAAAGTTGACCCTTGAACAACACAGGTTAGGGGCACCAACCCCACACACAGTCAAAAATCCCAGTGTAGCTTTTGACTCCCCCAAAACATAACTACTAATGACTGGAAGCCTTATAGCTAACATCAACAGTCAATTAACACATATTTTATGTTCTATGTATCATATACTGTATTCTTAAATAAAGGAAGCTAGAGAAAAAAATGTTAAGAAAATCATAAGAGAAAATACATATATTTTATGCATTCATGACATACCTTTTTCTTAATATTTTTGATATTTCTAGGCTACATGGTTCATCTTCGAGTTTTGTCAAATTGTCACAAATCTCCAAAACATTTTCCAACATATTTATTGAAAAAAATCCACATATATGTGGGCCTGCACAATTCGAACCCATGTTGTTCAAGAGTCAACTGTATAAAACTATTAAATTAGCTGATAAATTAACCAAGATCTCCTGTAACACAAGTGTTCTTTTCTCATTGAATATCTCCTATAAGCAGCCAGACTATGCTACTAAATACACCTTATTAGGGACAGAAGCGATCATACATCTCTAAGATCCTTGAAAAACTAGTTAATTCTCCCATCCACACTCAAGTACTGGCAGCCATGTGCGGAAGTGGGACTTCTGTAAGATTACTTTTTTTTTAAGCCTCCTACGGACATTTTATTTTATTTTATTTCATTTTATTTCATTTTATTTCATTTTATTTTATTTAAATACATTTTTATGGATTTCAGAGAGAGGGAGAGAGAGATAAACATCAATGATGAGACAATCATTGATTGGCTACCTCCTGCACGCCCCCTACTGGGGATCAAGCCCACAGCCTGGGCATGTGCTCTGACTGGGAATTGAACCATGACTTCCTGGTTCATAGGTCAATGCTCAACCAATGAGCCATGTCCACTGGACTGTAAGTTTAAATGGTGGGCAGAGGGATGATGCTTTCTCTTCCCTCCTTTCCTTAATAGCACTCCCTCAAGTTGTCTTCTGTCCCCTCTGTGGCCCTGAATATGCTGCTCAAATGAGGAGACCTAAAAGAGGGCCTCCGGCCCTGGCCAGGGGCTCTGTTGGATAGAGCATCATCCCTATACGCCAAGGTTGTGGGTTTGATCTCTGGTCATGGCACATACAAGAAGCTACCAATGAGAGCATAAATAAGTGGAACAACAAATCTCTCTCTCTCCAAAATCAATGAATTTTTTTAAAAAAATTTAAAGAGGGTCTCTGGCCTAATTTCAGTCCCTGGAAAATCCTATCTCATATCAAAGTGACAGTGCCTCAGGATCAATGTACTTACTATACTCAAACAGCCTGGGTTTTGGGGGGCTTGAGTCCTTTACCCCAGTAAAAATCACTAATAGCACTGAAACTCAGAGATGACTTAAAGGAGCCACGGCAGACCCACAACCTCAGGGTAAAGCAGCAGTAAACTGGTAAAACAATACAAGAAAATGCACACATTTTAAGCATTAAAAAAACACAATAAAAAAAGTTAAAAATCCCCCCATAAGAAAGCTGTGCGTCAGTGATATTGGACTTTAATGAGAATAACAGGTTCCCTACCTGGAGAGCAGATGGTCACACGTCCTCATACCATGTAAGAAGCAATGGCCAAAATCACTGACCATCTCAGAAAACACAACTAGTAAGTAAGCTGCTCTCACTTCTTCCCCCAGCCTCCCAAAACTGCACTCGAGTGAAGGCCACATAAAGAACTCCAGAGAAGTTGTTTCAGTGTTCATTTGCTTAAAAATCCCAACATTTAACAATTCTAATCAAGAGAAAGGCTTTCTTTAAGTCTAACTTATAAATTCAGAGTGTTCAGAGTTACACGCTGGCAGGACCACACAGCACAGCAGCTGAAGGTGGAAAAACCTGAATCTCCACACCTGGATTCCAGGGGCCGGATGGTTCTAGACACTTACCAACTTTAATGACCCCAGTGACAAAATAGGACACTTACTTGCAATATGTAGAAAGCAACACTTATAACCCATTTTATCTTGGCCAACTGAGCCGTCCGTGCTTTCACTGAAAGGAAAACCAGGATGAAATGATTATATCAGTCCTAGAAAGGGAAGAAAATATTCAAGTACACAGAAATGCTATTTCCTCTCACAAAATATTTTCTAAGGATGCATGTACATATAAAATAGAATGTCTTAAGTCACCCACTGTGCTATTATTTCAAATAGGATCACACACAGATTGTGAGATGTGAAGCTTTAATTTTGAAAAACCCTAAAGCTATTCATCAAAATCAGAGATTCTTTTCACCATACACTTACCAACAGGACTAAATGTTCTTCCCTGTTTCTCAGTCTACACTACGCACTGATCCACAAGGGAGTCTAGTTTGCCCTGTGCCTGGCCTGGGCAGGCCCCTCTGCCTGTTTCATGAGCCATGGAGACAGCTCTCTCACTGTGCATGCTCTCAGCACACAGGCTGCCCTGTGCAAATCATCTTCTGCACAGCAGGCTGTTAGCACAGTGGCAAACACAAAGATGAGTAAGACCTGAGCCCTAGCCTGAGTCTGCACTCGGATAAAGACACTGCCGGGCACTTTCTGAAGAGCGGAATTAAAAAAGCCCCTGAGAATCCACTTTGAGATTTTTTTCTAGGCTTTCTCTCAGAAAAGTGTTGAATTTGAAAATGACAACCTAACAAGTTAGCTTTGAAGAAACTCTAAGAGTAGCCTGGATGTTTCTGTGTTTAGAAAGCAAAGGTTCACCAGCAAATAATGAGAAAGTAATAATTATTATTGGGTTTCTTCTAGACAACTTAAGTTTATATCAACATTTAGAACATCCAAGAATCAGTACATATATTCCATAATCTTTATATAAAGATTTCTCTATGAGCAGCTCTTATGAAGCTTTCCAAGCTACAAATGAAAACAGTACCATGAAGGAAGCATATGAGGTCTTGCTTCCCAGCAATGTCATCAGTTTGGCTCAAATAAACTCTTATAAAAATTAAAAAAACAAAACTGCACCATGAGTTTTGAGCTTATCTGTCATCTTGTTGATCTTTCTTTCCAGCCTGGCGTATCTGGCGAACTCGTCCATCATGTTGACAGTGGAGAGCTCTTGCTTCATGTCCTGGATCTCTGCTCTCATCTGAGACTCCTGCTCTGCATCCTTCTGCAGCACCCTGGACATCTGGTAAAGTGGACAGTTGGGGTCAGTGCCTTTCCACCTGGGGTACAATTCTCCCTCACCTCCTCCACCATCCTACCTGCTGTCTCTCTCGCCTGGGCAGGCTGCCCTTTACCTAGATAGCCAGCTTCTGCTGCCTTGTCCTGGTCCTGCTCCCCACAACCACAAAAATAAAACCTCTCTCCGGTTTAAATCGCCATTCACATTATATTTTTCCTTTTGAAGGCATGCCAATGAATTGTTATGATACAAACACATGTATCTTGCACTATAACTGTAAAATTGTAATTATAAAATAAAAACTATTCCTGTCCCCAGAGCTGTCATTCAGGTACAAGGACCCGTTCTCTTCCCTCCCTGGAGAATTCAGTCCTAAACTGGGTAGGCAGAGCAGGATGGGGGGGCAGAGTGCCAGCGCAGAGGACTCCGAGCCCAAGCACAGCGAGGAGGGCATTCCTGCAAAGGGACACCCTGGCAAGGAGGGAAGGGGCGGGGGACGGGGGTCAGAGTCAAGCCTAGTGATATGGGGGTCCCCAAGAAAGGGCAGCCTGCCTTTGGAGTAGGAGACAGAGCAGGGAGAGGGGTGCATATGTTATAAAAGGAAGGTACAGAGCCAAACACGGTATCAGCGCCCAAGGGGCATCAACCCTGGAGAGGGGGTGCCGGTGGGAGAGTAGTTACAAAGTATTCATCAAATAAAGTAAACCTATTGAGGATAACGGAGCCCGTTTTCGCAGCGGCAGGCCTCAGGCGCCTGCGCAGAGAGCGTGGCCCGCTGGGGCGCTCACCCCGCCCTCCGCCCGGACAGTCCTGGGGCGCCTGCGCAGTGCACACCGCCCGCGGAGACCCGGCTGCGCCCTCGGCGGCGCCAGTACTGGGGCGCCTGCGCAGTGCGCCTCCTGCACCCCACGCAGAGCGGGTGCTGGGGCGGAGAGCCTTTGCGCCCCCCCTCCTCAGATACCTTTGGCTAAAGAAAGTCCTAGATTGTATGCTAAATGAACAAGATTCTCTCCTCCATGTGTCCTGTGACCAGCTTAAAGGGAAAAAAAGCAAGAACTCTCAGGAAAATTGTAAGTCAACACCAGGGACTGGGGTGTCCTTACCCAAGCACACACCCCACCCTAGTATTAGACTGAGATCCCCTCCCAGGACCTTCCAAGGCTTTGCTGGCTAGAGGATTCCTGACATTAGGGTTTCTCAAGGGCCTCAGGCCAAGGTGCCCAGGGGACCAGCCAGCTGCTCAGCTAGTGGGATGGTGTACCCCTCCCTTGCTTCTGGCTGGACGGAAACGTCCGAAACATTGCAAGATGGTTATCATCTGAAGTACAGTGGCGCGACCCACTCCTAATCAAACTCCTTTTCTCCTCGGGAGTCTCCACTCAGGTCCTCAAATCAGGGCTTCCGATGGCACAGCCTCTAACGGTCGTGGCAGCACCTTGCCTACACAGACCAGGACTTCCTTCCAGCACTTCCTTACCTTCAGCACAAGCCCAGACACCAGGCGGAGCCGGGGGCTGTGCTCGGCTAAGATAATTTGAACCTGGCTAACAATCCCCACAACCAAGGGGAAAGAGGTTTAAGAAAGCTAACTGGCTTGCGTTTAGAAAGATTATACAGCCTGTAAGCAGCAGCACAGGATATGTCACAAGTCCAAGGTCAAACCCAATCCTCTTTCATCTACAATAAGCAGGGACGGGGAACGTCAGGCCCACAGGACTCATATGGCCAGTGAAATCATTTGGTCTGGCCATGCCAAGGCCTCACCAAAGAGAAGCAGTTTCAGCCATCCCATTAAATGTTTGACCAAATACAGCAGGCTAATTTTTAAGTTGATAATTTTGTATGGCCCACAGATTATGTTATAAATATCCAAATGGCGCTTGGCAAAAAAAGGTTCCCCACCCCTGAATGAACAGCCACCCTTATGGGGCAGAAGTTCACCCATGTCTAGACTGCAGCAATAACTTCTTGTGACAGTGTTTGGTGTAGGCTTGGTGAAGGAACCTGAGATAACAGGTCTTATTTATAGCTGCTGGCATGCCCCAAAGACACATTTCAACTTCCCCCTCAGCTAAGGAGAAATTACAAACAATTCATAGAGGAATATAAAACACAGCCTCTGAGCAACTGAGATTAGTTGCATGTTGCTCCAACATGAGGTGAAATGGGATGGGGTACAAAGGAAGAATGGAAGTGAATCTGCAAGAAAAATAGACAAGAATCCCACAAAATGGAAGACAACATCTGAAAACCATATATCGAGTAAGGAGTTAGTATCCAGAATATATAAAGTACTCCTAACTCAACAACAACAAAACAAACAGCCCCTCACTCCTGCTATGGGCCTACAGAGGGTACCTTTTCCCTGGGGACAGCTCCTGGTGCCCAATTTAAAAATGGCCAAAGGACCTGAAGAGACATTTTTCTAAAGATGAGATACAAATGACCAATAAGCACATGAAATGATGTTTAACACCACGAATCATTAGGAAAAATTTAAATCAAAACCATAATGATAGTACCACCTTGCACCTATTAGGATGGCTATTATCAAAGCAACAACCTAATATGACAAGCATTGGAGAATCTGGAGAAATTGCATCTCTTGTGCAATGCTGGTGAGAATGTAAATGGTGCAGCTGCTGTGAAAAACAGAATGGTAGTTTCTCAAAAAAATTAAATATGGAATTACCATATGATCCAGCAATTCCACTTCTGGGTATTTACCCAAAATAACTGAAAACGGAGACTTGCACAGATGTTTGAACACCAGCATTACTCATAACAGCCAAAAGGTGGAAACAATCCATATGTCCATTGAAAGATGAACAGCCCAGCCTGCAAGGCTCAGCAGTTTAGCATCGACCTAGGATCCAGGGGATTGCAGTTCCATCCCCAGTCAGGGCACATGCCCAGGTTGCAGGCTGGATTCCCAGCAGGGGGCGTGCAGAAGGCAGCCAATCAATGACTCTCTCATCATTGATGTTTCTTTCTCTCTCCCTCTCCCTTCCTCTCTCTAAAATCAATAAAGACATATTTAAAAAAAAAAAAAAGATGAACAGATAAACAAAACGTAGTACGTATATACACAATGGACTAATATTCAGCCTTAAAAAGGAATGCAATTCTAACACATACTACAAGGATGAACCCTAAACACATTACGCTAGGTGAAATAAGCCAGTCACAAAATGACAAATACTGTATGATTCTGCTTATATGAGGTACTTAGAGTAGTCAAATTCATAAAGACAGAAAGTAGAATGGTAGCTGCCAGGGAGAGGGCAAATGGGGAGCTAGTGTTTAATGGGTACAGTTTTAGTTTAGGAAGATGAAAAACTTCTGGAGATGGATGGTGGTGCTAGCTGCACAACAATGTGAATGTACTTAATGCCACTGAACTGTACACCTAAAAAGGGTTAAAATGGTAAATTTTATGCATATATATCATACAACATTTTTTTACAAAGAAGAAAGATGGGCAGGGGTCAGCTCTACAAGAGTCCTTCATGCAATTCTAAGAACTTGGGACATCATCTTAAAGACTAAACAGCATCAGGGAAGATTCTCAAGGGGGTGGACAGGGGCTAAGAGAGATGTCTCTAAGCGTGAGAACAATAGGTGTAGTAAGGCTCTAGAATAGTGCTTTACACAAAACAGGCACTCAATAAATACTTGTAGAACAAAACGTAAAGTAGAAATCCTGCCTAGTCTTAACGCCCCCCCCACCACCACCAGCAATTTACATGAGGAGAGAAAAGCAGGGAGAGCTGAGTGTCCCAGAATAATGCCGTAACCCGAGCATCTGATCTTTGAGGTCTCCGTCTAGATCAGACAGCCCCTCACTCCCGTTGTGTGCAAATAGAGGGCGCCCTTCCCCGGGGAACAGCTCCCTGTGTTTCCCCCACACTTCGCCCCACCAAATGCGCGGCGGAACCCCCCATTCGTGCTCCAGTAGGCAGAGAATCACAAACCAAGGATCAAACTGCCAACCCGAGAGTCACTAGCTGGGCGACTTTCTGGGTCAGACTCCTCTGGGAGGTAAAGGAAGGTGGGGTGACAGTCCTGTCCCAGACGTCCTGACAGCGGGACGCGAGGTGATGCGCTCACGCCTGGGCAAAGCCGCCGGCTGGGACAGGCGCCCAGCGCTCCCCCAACAAAGGAAGCAGCGCACAGTACTGAGGTTCTCAGTCGACGCTGTCAACCACCCCACCCCACCCCCCAGAATGGGTGCTCCTGCACCCTGAGCTCCGTCTCTCCGGGACCTGGCACAGCTGGCACTACCTGCGAGGAAGGCCGAGGCCTCCGGCAAACCCCGGACGCCGCGCGCGCCAGGCACTGTCCCCTCGGCCCAGGGCTGCCGGCAGCCTCCAGACTCGAGGAAACAACGGAGAGGCGGGCGGATGCCAGCGGGCACGAACAATTCCCAGCCTGAACCTCGCCGCCACGTGACAGCGTGGCCAAAAGTTGCCAGGTATTTCTTTTATTTATTTATTTGAGTATTTCTTTCTTAAAACGCAGAAGGGCCCAACCAAGACGCTTCTGCAGGCCGAGCGCGGCCCTCAGGCGGCCAGGCGTGAGACCCCTGTGCCTACGCCAGGCTCGGCGGGGACGGAGGTCGCGACCCACCGGCCCCTGGAAGGCCGGGACGCCACTTACGAAGGAGGAGAAGGACGGGAGGAGGATCCTGAGGACATTGCACCCAAACACGAAGCAGAGCACCAGCAGCCACGCCCAGTGGTCGGCCTCCAGCGCGCTCATCCCGGACGCTCCCAGCGGCTTGCGCGCTGCTAAAGCCGAGGCCCCGGGACCGCGCCGGCGCCCGCGCCCGCGCCTGCGCAGTGCGGCCAGGTCCGCCGCGCCTGCGCACTGCGCCGCGCAGCCGGGAGGCTGGGCCGCCTTTTCCGCCCGGTCCGGGCGGACGGCGCCCCCTGGCCTTCGGGCCGCCGCCGCGACTCCCGGGAGACGGGTTTCCCAACTTCGGGTGGTTGGGCGACCACGGTCTCCAGTTTAGGTGTGTCTACAAGCCATTTGTGTGATCGTGTAATATTTTCTATAAGTTGGCTCACTTTTATTTTATTCTATTTAGAATAAACCTTTCCAGAAACAGAAAACTGCCCTGATTATAGCAGCAGGTATCTGTAGAAAAAAATGTTTGTAAGCAGTTATATGTCAAATGTATTTTTACATGTCTAAACTAAACACTGTAATAAATGTACAGGATTTCCCAAACTGCACCCCCAGTTAGAAAGCAGGGTTTGGCCTGGCCGGCGCTCCGTGGTTGGGGCGCTGCCCCGCCCACCGGGGGGTCCTGGTGAGGGCCCCGTGAGGGTCCCCGTGAGGGCCGCGCCTGGGCTGCGGGTGGATCCCCGGCCTGGCCCGGCGAGGGGGAGGCAACCGATTGATGCGTCTCTCACATGGTGTTTCTCTCTACACCCTCCACTCTCCCTGAAATGCAATGGAAAAAGTATCCTTGGGTGAGGATTTTAAAAAAACAAAACAAAATACACTTTACAATCAGCGTGTAAGAAACTAGTTAACCTACGTTTAGGTGAAAATGGGGTATTACAGCAAAAGAATCCCAGTTCACCTTTATGTACAGTAAATGATGTCTAGCTGCCTCTTCTGCCATGGCTGGAGTCTGAAAACTAAAACCTAATTAAAATGGATCACAGAGCTGTGGTCCTACAAATTTCTGTTTCAAGAAAACACATGGAGCAAAGCTATTTAATATCAGTAGAGTGAATTCTTTCCTTGGAAACACAGCTGGGGGGGGGGGGTAAGCGATGTGGAGCTGACAAGAACAAAAGAAAGGCCTGGAGTCTGCCTCTCCTCCGCAGCCGTCCCCTCCAGCTGGACCAGCCCCAGCTGCGGCGGGCTCCTGGCTCCTCTACAGACTAGAGATTTAGAAGGATTCACAGGGAGAAGCCACCCCTGGAAAGTGATGGCAGCCCCTCCTTCGCCTGTGCCTTTCAAGCTGAAGATGAGCGTTTCAGCTGTTCCCCACCCTACACACCCCACCCCACTAGTGCATACACCCAGGAAGAGGGCCACCAATTCCTGGTAAGGCGACAATGTGACCAAAAACAACTCCAGAGAAATGTCTTTGACTGCAGCAGCATGGGAGAGGATCTGGCTTTCAGGAGCAACCCAATTTAAATAACTCAGCTCTCTCGCACTGCTTCATTTGCACAGCTCTCAAAAAGAGCACTCACAACGGAAGGCTGAATTTTCCTACTAACATGTGGAAAGAAAACATGAAAGCCAAGACAACTCAATAGGAGTCAGTCTGGATCTCGTAACCAGAGAGGTGCTCAGAGCTGAGTGACTCGAGTCAGTTACTGAGGACAGCCAACACAAAGTGGATTCTTCTCGAGAGATCCAAGCCCAGAGGCGGCACTGAAATACAAGAAACAAGATGGCTTCAACTATTCCCAAAAGAGTGAAAACGGGACAAAGAGAAGAAACAATTTAGTAGGAACTGAATATACCTATTCTTTGCTTTGCCCACTTGGTTTTACTAAATGAAAACGATGATGATGATGACATAGTGTTGAGTCAAAGAGCAGACTGACCACCTTTCCACAATAAATTAAGTAAAATCTGCAGTGTTTATTTCGGTGATGGCACAAAATAAGCTCAGGAAGTTATCTTGAATGCACATTTTACAACCATTATATTGCTCATTAGCTGTCAGCGTCCTGGACATGTCCCATATGTTGGCAACATGTTTTAGGATCCAGGATAGCTAACGATAAATGAAGTATGAGGATCTCTTGGAAAATTGCCTTCTAGCATAGCTGAATATTCAAGCGTTCCCTGTGTGCTCACAAATATGTGCATTGTATATGTATATGTGTGTGTGAGGAGCTAATTAGAAAAATGAAGTGTTGTAATTTGGGCTATTTTGCTGTGTTTTTTAAGTTGTTAAATTTATGCAAAATTTTTAAATGCAAATGTTTAAGTATACGTAAAGACAGCACTGTTAATATTGCTAGATAGCCCGGCCAGGCATGGCTCAGTGGTTGAGCGTTGACCTAGGATCCAGGCGATCGGGTGTTCGATTCCCAGTCAGGGCACATGCCCAGGGTTGTGGGCTTGATCAGTGACTCTCTCATCATTGATGTTTCTACCTCTCTCTCTCCCTCTCCTTTCCTCTCTCTGTAATCAATAAAGATATATTTAAAATATATATATATATTGTTAGATAGTTGTTGAGCAACATTGTGAATATACTAAATGCCCCAGGACTGTACCCCTAAAATGGTTAATCACATGTTACGTAAATTTAACCTCAATTTTTTTTTTAATCCTCACCTGAGGATATTTTTCCCATTGCTTTTCAGAGAGAGTAGAAGGGGGAGAAACAGAGAGAGAGAAACATCAGTATGAGACAGTCCCATCGATTGGTTGCCTCCTGAATGTGCCCCAACTGGGGCCAGGGATTGAGCCTGCAACTGGCCAAAATCGAACCCAGGACTCTTCAGTTCGGAGGCCGACTTTCTAACCACTGAGCAAAACAGCTAGGGCTCACCTCAACGTTTAAAAATTGCTAGAACAGTCCTGGCCGTGTAGCTCAGTTGGTTAGAGCATCGTCCCCATATGCCAAAGTTGTAGGTTCAATTCCCTGTCAGGGCACATATAAGAATCAACCAATGATTCTTCCTCTCTCTAAAATCAATTAAAAATAAATAAAAATGCTAGAATTAAATAACTTTATTTTATTTTATTTTATTTTATTTTATTTTATTTTATTTTATTTTATTTTATCCTGGCTGGAGTGGCTCAGTTGGCTGAGTGTCCTCCAGTGCACCGAAGGGTTGCTGGTTCGGTTGCCAGTTTGGTTGCAGGTTGGATTCCTGGTCAGAGCATGTACCTGGGTTGCAGATTTGATCCCCAGTGGGGGAGCCTATGGAAGGCAACCAATTGATCTCTCTCTCCCTTCCTTTCTCTAAGTATGTCCTCAGGTGAGGATTGATTTTAAAAATGTTTTTTATTTTAGTCTGTTATGCTAAGCCTTCTGAATATGCAAAATTCAGGTTAAAAAATTAATCTTATTGATATGAGTACAGTTGACTTCATTTAAACCTCAAATTTTCAAAAGCTGTGTGCTATGTCCAGAAATTTATCTCTAAATAAACCTTTCATTAGTTTTAAAAAATAAAAAAATAATTTCAAACATACAGAGAAATTGCAAAAAATAAAAATGATGTGAAGAACCCAATACCCTTAGATTCGCCTACTTTAACATTTTACCCATTTGCTTTATCATGTTTCCTCACCCTATCTTTCAGTACATCACTAAGAACCTTCTCTTATATAATCACAGTACCTGTGTTAACTTCAGTATAGTTAACATTGATATCACGCTTTTATCTAACTGCCATTTGTGTTTCAGTTTTGTCCTTTGTAGCATTTTCCCCTCCACTACAAGATCCAGTCCAGGGTCAGGTACTGCATTTAATTGACATGTCTCTTTGGCCTCCTTTAATTTGGAACATTTCCATAGTTTTTGTCTTTTATAACATTGACATTTTTTAAGATGTAGTTCCCCTAATAAAAAAAAATAACTTTTTTTTTTTTAATCCTCACTCGAGGATACTTTTTCCATTGCTTTTCAGAGAGAGTGGAAAGGAGAGAAAAGCATTGATGTGAGAGAGAGGCATCGATTGGTAGCCTCCCGCAGACACCCCTACCAGGGCCAGGGATCGAGCCTGCAACGGAGGTTTGTGCCCTTGGCGGGAATTGAACCAGGACCCTTCAGTTCACAGTCCAGCGCTCTAACCACTGAGCAAACCAGCTAGGGCAATAAAAAAAACAAAACTTTTTGAGAAAGTGCTGACCTGTTTTACAAAGTGGTTTACCATTTTACATTGTGACCAACAAGGTTTGAATCCAGTTCCTCCACATCCTATCCAATGTCAGTCTTTTACATTTTAGTCTTTCTAATAGGTGTGTAGCGGTAGCTCATTAGACTCTTTTGCTGTATTTGTAGTTCCCTGATGACTACTGATATTGAGCAGGTTTTCATGTGCTTGTCATTCTTATATCTTTCTGGATGAATTATCTGTTCAAACCTCTTGCCCCCTTTTTACTCAGTTGTTTATTTTCTTAGAACTGGATAGTTTTGAATTCATTCTCGATACAAGTCCTTTATCTGTATAGGCTTTGCAAATATTTGCTCCCAGTCTGTGGCTTGTCTTATCATTCTCCTAAAAATGTTCTTTGAGCCCGGCCTTCATGGCTCAGCAGTTGAGCATCAACCTATGATTCAGAAGATGGAGTTCGATTCCCAGTCAGGGCACATGCCTGGGTTGCAGGCTCAATCCCCAGTTAGGGGCATGCAGGAGGCAGCCCATCAATGACTCATCATTGATGTTTCTCTCTGTCTCACCCTCTCCCTTCCTCTCTCTGAAATCAATAAAGACATATTTTTTAAAAGAGAGAGGGTAATTCTTGTAAAAAAAAAATGTTCTTTAAGAAGATTTTAAACTATAGTGACAGAAAGCATATCAGTGACTTCCTAGAGACCTGGGGGTGTGGCCAGAATTGATTGAAAATCCTATCCATATCAGTGACTTCCTAGAGACCTGAGGGTGTGACCAGAATTGATTGATAGGTGTTTTATATGTTCTGTAAATAGATTGTTGTGACGATTGCACAATTCTGTAGATTTACTAGGAATCACTGAATTTTACGCTTAAAGCGAGTTTTATGCAATGTTTTCTACTACAACTTTAATTTTTTTTAATTGTTAAGGTATTAAATAAAGCCTTCTGTGTATCAGACACTTTACTAACTCCAGGGTGTAAAACGATGGTGAACAAAACATCCACAATCCTTATTCTCCGGTAGACTTGACTAAGCAAATATTTAAGTACTGCCCGAGCTGGTGTGGCTCAGCTGGCTGAGCACCGTCCAGTACCGACAGGCCTCCCATCCGGCTGCGGGCAGGGCACACACCCTGGTTTCTGCCTCCATCACCAGCAGGGGGCGTGCAGGAGGCAGCCGATCAATGACTCTCATCATTGATGTTTTTCCCTCTCCCTCTCTCTGAAACCAATAAAAATATATTTAAAAAAAAAAAAAAAAAAAAAAGGACGCTACCCAGAAACAGCCGACTCCAAACAACGCAAGGGAACATCGCGGTGCGCCAGCACTGAGTCCCGGGAGGTCGCAAAGACCCGCGCCTGCGCGCCGCGGCGCCTCCGGAGTCGCCAGCTCCCGCTTCCCTTCCCACGACCTCCCTTCCAGCGCCTGCGCATTACAACCCGCTTCCCGCAGGCTGCGAAGCTTGCGACCCTAGATACCCTTCCTTGCCGACTGACGTGGGAGAAATGGGCTCGTACTCGACTCCATTGTCTCTCCCTTCCCCAGCCTACGAGACGAACTTTAAGTTTCCGTCGCAAGTCCCCCTGGATGGAAGGGACTGGACACTCGTGGCCTGCAGAGATCTGGCGCGCGCCCAGGTATCCAGGAGAGCTGTGGGCGGGCTCACCCGCCGATCACGTGGTGGGCGTCCGCCAATCGGCATGCAGACCGCACTTTGCGGCTCCGCTTCAAACTACCGTGAGGCGAGAGCGGCCTCTGAGGCCCCGCCCCGCTCGCCTGGGTCTGGGGCCCCGCGAGATGGCAGGCGGGAGTGGGGGCGCCCAGAGCGGGGGCGGGGCGCAGTGGTCGAGTGACGGCCCGCCTCACCTATTCAGGGCGCGGACCGCAGGGGGGTGGGCCCCGCAGCCAATGGGAAGGGGCGGGGGGCGGCCCGGCGGGCGAGGAGGGGGAGCGAGTGGCCGGGGGATGCGGGGGGAGGAGGAGGCGGGCTCCCAATCCGGTTTCATCCGGTTCTCCCACTGCCCCCATCGCGGGTCCGAGCAGCTTGGGCGGCGGGAGACGCGGCAGCGGCCAGGCAGCCCAGGTTCGCGAAGCCCCGAGGCGCGCCGCGGCCCTCTGGCACCCAGCTCGCGCCCGCCCCGCCGCCACGATGCCCAAGAGGAAGGTGAGCGGGGACCGCAGCCCGCACACGCCCCCTCCGCCGCCCGGGCCTGCTGCGGCGCCCCGCGCGGCCCAGGCCTGGCGCGTCCGCGGCGGTGCTGGGCCCCTGGAGGCGCCCCGGGACCCGCGGC
This sequence comes from Miniopterus natalensis, assembly GCF_054644295.1. NCBI lineage: Eukaryota > Metazoa > Chordata > Mammalia > Chiroptera > Miniopteridae > Miniopterus > Miniopterus natalensis. The sequence goes on along the minus strand of NC_142086.1, from coordinate 85,484,080 downwards.
GGGCGGGCGGCGGGCGCGCGGCGGCGTCGTGAGCGGCGCCCGGGAGCGTGCGGTGGCCCGGAGAGCCGGGTGGGAGATTCGAACGCGGCGGCGGGAAGCCCCTGACGTCAGCCGGGCATTGTTCTGGCGGGCGGGCGGGCGCGCGGGGGCGCGCGGGGCTCGGGCACTTCTGCGCGCGGGCTGCTCCCACTCGCCCGTGCGCTTCCTTCCCCAGGTGAGCTCCGCCGAGGGGGCGGCGAAGGAGGAGGTGAGCGCCCTGGCCCTCGCCCTGGGGGAGGGGGCGGGTCGCGCGGCACCCTTCAGCCCTCACTCGTGTCTCTTTCCTCTCCCGAAGCCCAAGAGGAGGTCGGCGCGGTTGTCAGCCGTAAGTACAGCGAGCCCCGTACCCGTTTCTTTCTCGTGGGATCGTGCCCAGCGAAGGTACTCAGTGCCACCTTTGCCTTTCAGAAACCTGCTCCCGCAAAAGTGGAAACGAAGCCCAAAAAGGCGGCGGGAAAGGTAGGCGTCAAACTTGCCCTAGTGGACCCGCGTGTCTCCGAAGGGCCGCTGTGCCCCTGCCCGCGGGACTGTCCCTTAAGAAAACGCTGTTGCCGGCGACCAACCCCGTGACTGTGAATATCGCAGAGTAGTTGTTGGATGTCAGTCTCCTGAAATGTCGAAATTTTATCTCATTTTCTTAAGTTTTGTATTTTAATAAATATTTTTTTTTTTGGTCTGGGTAAAATATGGATATAATTGTCCTGGCTGACAGGGGTATAATGTGTCTCATTAATGCTGCTGCAGAATTTAGGAAACTTGATGACTGAAAGTATTAAATATTAACTTGAGCTTATAAAGGAAACCCATTCTTTGTGTTGTGTACGTGTGTACGTATAGTCAGTGCTTGTCCATGGCTGTATGCTTGTGTTTCTTTTGACAATTATAGCCAAGCTGGGACTGAGGCCAGGAGGAAGGGAATGTGTAAGTTTTTGCATGTCAAGCTCACAGGCCAAGGTAGGGGATCATATCTTACCTGTGTGGGTACATCGAGAGTTGTGTTCTCTGAGAACGTAACAATTCTAAAAGTGTTTTATTCGCAGTGATGTGTAAAGGAGTTCAGGAAATCTTTTTTTCCTGACATGCTCAAGTTCTCCGTGACACTTGTTGCTCTGAATAGATTTATGGCTGCATTATTCACATTGCAGGTCTTTGGAGTGAAGTTCCTGGGGATATGTACATTTGAAAACTTAAGTTGGAAAAGCAGAATATATGCAAATCATTTGTAGCTTTGCTTTGGTAGATAGCAGTGAAACCGCCTGCTGCTAAGCGCTCTGTGTTCTTCAAGGGAAACTTATGGTGTGATTAATTTCTGTTCACTCAGAACTTAAGTGAGAGTTTGGTATTTGCAATCTCTCCCTGCCCCCCAAGAAAATCCTGTCCTAAAATCGTAGGTGGAATCTTAGCACTGCACAAAGATTCTCTCCCCCCACCCTGTTTCTTTATTTAAATATTGTACAGAGTTGAGTGTAAAAATCTTAACTTTTCTTCAGTAGGTAGTTCTGTTTGATGATGATTGATGTTTTTAAAAAGGGGTTCAAGGGAGGTATAAACATAGTACATTAGTTTAGAATTTCTCACACCAGAAGATAATGCAGAAATTCTCTGTATACAAAGTTAGAGGACCCCAGGAAGTTTTCTTGAAGGATGGGGGGATGGGGGAGCAGATTTTGCTCCAAAATGTTAGTAGGAACAGTATACTGTTATTACCCATCTTTTATTCTTTGCTTTTCTAATAAACTAATAGGCTGAAGTACTATGCCTATTTCCCTCTTAAGTTATTCTTCCTTTCCTTATTTACCTCTGTCTCTATTTTTATCTGCCTTAAAGTTATTTTAATGAAAACAGTTCAAATTTTAATTCCAGTTTGGGACATCAAATGTAATAAACATTTTTCTTCCTCTCAGAGGTCAACAGGTAAGTCTTCATGTCAGTGTTCCTTAAGGAGTAAACCTGTCAGTTCAATTTGCCCAAAGGAAAGGGGGCAGTGGCTTTTTTTCCTGTAAAGCTTTTGATGTGTTGATCACCATACTGCCGGTTAGACATGCTGTTTTCAAAGCATGTGCATCCCAATGTGTGCTCCTGACTCGGAGAATTTCTTTAGAAGCATTTTGAAACTGGAAGTGTACATTTAAAAAGCATGTTGATTGATTTTGTTTCCTCTAGCTTTCTAGCTATTAATAGTTAAAAGTGGTATTAATTCAATCCAGGCTATTACTGCGTATTGTATTTTCACTTTTAAGGTTTTACATTTTTATGTTATTGTAGTGGTTGTGAAATGAATGGGAAAGCTAAAGAAATCAGATTGCAAACGAATAGTTGTTTTGTTTTATTATTATTTTTTAAATGTCTTTATTGATATCAGAGAGAGGGAGATATAGCAACATCAATGATGAGAGAGAGTCATCAGTTGGCCTCCTTCTGCATGCCCCCCACTGGGGATTGAATCCTCAATCCCGGCACATGCCCTGATCAGGAATTGAACCGAAATCTCCTGGATCATACGTCCAATGCTAAACCACTGAGCCACACCAGCTGGGCGCAAATGAATAGTTTTTAAGTACAGGAGTGATTGTGACCTTTCATGGTAACAACATATATAGCAGTGTTATCCCAAGTATGTTTGTTTACATAATTTATTATTTATCCGTAAGGTACGAAATTATTAGCGTTTGTCGTGCTGTCTTTATGGAATGCCACAACTGGTACAGGATACATGGCACTGATTTTTTTCCTCCTCTTAGCATTGACGTTTGTGAGATCCACCTGCCTGTCTTTGTTGCCATTTAACTCAAGTATTGGTCAGTATTGATAGGGGTCTTTATACAACTTACTGGTGACCTGGCTTAATTTAATTTCCATGTTGCTACATTCTTTATTTACAGGAAATGTTAAGGTATTTGTTACTCTTCCCCATTGATGGATGGTATCCAAAAATATTGTTCTATATTGCTTTAAAGGTGGCTTAAATTTTGAACCTATTTTATCGTCATACTAATTAATATGTGTGCTTTCAGATTCTTCAAACACCTAAATGATAACGATAAACTCAAAATTGATCCTTTTAGCTACTCATTATATGATAGTCAACCTGACCATACAGCATGGTGCTTTTTTCAGGTGAATGGGCTTACTGTGAGGGTAAGTGTCTGTCAGGACAGTGGACTTGTGACTGTTTGACTATTGTTCATGTTTCCCAGAAGTTTGACAGTTACCGGGGTAGAGGTTCCTCCAACTGTTCTTCGCCTCATTTATTCTGTCGTGGAAATTTAGAGAACACTGGGTGACGGAGAAGGCACTGGAGAAAGTTGTGTAGTTCAGGCTTTAGGTTTAATCAACACAAGAGGCTTGCTGGGCAAGTCCTGAACAGTTCTCCTTAGCAGATTTGGTTGTCCTGATGACTGGGGGTGGACCCTAAGGTGGCTTGTATAGAAAGTGTGTCATGGAAAAATAAAAATAAATAAAAATAAAAAATAAATTTAAAAAAAAGTATGTCATGTAACTCAGGCTGACGTGTGACAAAGCATTAACATTTCAACTATTGTGGCTACTGTTTCTATCATAGGATAAATCTGCAGACAAAAAAGTGCAGACGAAAGGGAAAAGGGGAGCAAAGGGGAAGCAGGCTGAAGTGGCTGACCAGGAGCCCAAAGAAGACCTACCTGCAGAAAATGGGGAAACTAAAAATGAAGAGGTGGGAGTGTGCGTGTGTGTGGTTGGGTTTTGACACTGACAGTAGATAATAAATTGTATACTTTTATGTAGCCCATAAGACAGTCTATTTTTTATAATATTGAAAGTTTTGTACGGTAACCCCATGTGAATGGACAGATTATTTTTATGAATTAGATCATACTTGTAAATATATATGTAAATGGTTTCTTTTCAAGCAAGTAAACGAGAAATTTTAATACACTCAGAATTTCACCAGTAATGTGCACTATCTATGTTGTATATGGGGTTCGTTAATATAAAAAAGATTTAATTTACTAACTGGTATGGCACTCATTTTTCTTTCTTTTACATGACCTCAGGAATTTATTTAAATAAATAATCCCTTTTCAAATTGCTGTCTATAATTTTCTTTTTGCCTGGGCGGGCGTGGCTCAGCAGTTGAGCATCCATCTAGGATCCATGCAGGAGGCAGCCGATCAATGACGACTCCCTCATCATTGATGTTTCTCTTTCTCTCCCCCTCCCCCTTCCTCTCTCTGAAATCAATAAAGATACATTAAAAATAAAAATAAATTTTTTAATCCATTCCCTTCATTTGGCATATTTTTACCACTTATTTCTAATGAAGGTTGTTTATTTTTCTTAAATTTGTCTGACTAGGACTGAGTAACAACTTAATCAAGCAAATAAAAAGTAACTAAGATAAACAAATGCACAGTGTATGTGATGTTAAGTCGATGTCCTTAATCTTTATTTTTTAAGCTCTGAGGAAAAGAGGCCTTTTTTTTAATCCTCACCCAAGGATATGTTTTTATTGATTTTAGAAGAGATGAAGGGGTGGGGGAGAGAAGGGATGAAATGATAATGTGACAGAGAAACATTGGCTAGTGGCTGCCCTTAGGCACCCCAGCCAGGGATCACGCCCATAACCTAGGTATGTCCACTGACCAGAAATTGAACCCACAACCTGCTTGGTGTACAGGACAGGGCTCCAGTCAGTGAGGCACCCTGCCAGGGCATGAAGAGAAGGTTTCTAAAAAAATAAGTGGGCTGCAAGGTTTTGATAAATAACTTCTTAAGCCAACCACAAGCGTCTTTTTTTATGTTATATTGGCTAAACTAGAAAAGATAATTTAGTTATTTACTTTCAAACTTTTCTATTTATAGATCAAATTTTAATGTAATCTGCTTATTTCTAAATTGTGAAATAGGTAATCACAGTTTACTTTCAGTTCTTAGTTCTAACCATATGTGAAATATTATGTAATATAAGAAGACATTACTAATCTAGTTATGAGAGAATTTGACCTACTATATGTTAGCAAAGCATAATTGATTGTTAGTCATGGTGGTTATGTTTTTATAAGGTTGCTGTGAATACTGAAAAGTTGTAAATAGGGGAAATACAGGGTTAGATTGCGATACTGATCACACTTCCATTAACTGATCAGTGCAAACCTTATTTTATGTGTGTTTCTGTGTAATATGTGTTGTCAGTATATTAGCATTGAACTCGGGGCCAATAGAAACGTAACTCATGCCTAAGTGAAGCTATCCTCCACGTGTGTGTTTTCTCCAGAGGACACATCACAACATCCTTGCACTTGTCAATACTAGAAAACAACATTTGGCACTAACTAGAGCATAAAAAAGATGCTTGTGAACAGTATTAGAGAGGAAACAAAAAGGCAGCACCACCTCAGCTGGGAGTGTGCGTGTTGAACGACTCAGGTATTTGTGTTATTTGTCTGCACGCGACTGTGGAATCACCATGAGTATTGGTTTTAGGATTACAAATAAATTTTAGTGAGTGGGTGAATTACTGATGCGGATTGACTGTGTTTTTCTTAATCCTCAGCTGAGGATAGGTTTTTCATTGATTCTAGAGGGGGCGGGGGGAGAGAAACATCATTTGGTTGCCTCCTGTATGCTCCCCGGCCAAGGATCCCACCCAGTGCCTTTGGTCCACAGGTCAGGACTCCAACTGACACTGGCCAGGACTAGGGCCGACTGTTTCTGAGACCTACTAGTTCTATGTATATAAGTAAAACTTATATTGTGTTAAATGCTAAAGCTCTCAAAGCTCAGCAATGACACAGAAACCAAATGTCTCATCGTAATTTTTCCTTTGATCTGCAGAGCCCAGCCTCGGATGAAGCGGGAGAGAAGGAAGCCAAGTCTGACTGATACCACATACCCTGTCTGATGAGTGTCCCTGTCTCCCTTCTTGTACAATCCAGAGGAATATTTTTATCAACTATTTTGTAAATGCAAGTTTTTTAGTAGCTCTAGAAACATTTTTAAGAAGGAGGGAATTCCACCTCATCCCATTTTTTTAAGTGTAAATGCTTTTTTTTAAGAGGTGAAATCATTTGCTGGTTGTTTATTTTTTGGTACAACCAGAAAAATCGTGGGATATTGATACAGGAGGCTATGATTGTCCTGGGTGTCAGCTTAACATTCCATAGATGGGGGTCGTTTTTATATCCTATAATACAAATACTAAATGACAACTTGGAGTCAGTCGTGCATTTAATATGTCTTGAACATTTTAAATTACTTCTATTCCCATGTTTTTGGTAGAAGTGTTTCCTAAAGAAAACCACTCCTTGGTCTTGGCTCTCCCTGTCAGAATTTCGTGCACTCTGTAACATCTTTGATGTGGTAGTCCAGTTTTCCTAGTAACTTTGTTAATGTGCTGTGAAAGATTGAAAATTTGATTATGTAGTATATATATATTAAATTGTGAATTAGTGGGACTTTGATGTAACAGCGTATCAACATTTGAAGATACTGGTACTTGATACTCTATTAAGGGAAATTAGCCTCCAAGTTTTAAGCTGGAAAGTCACTGGAATAACTTTAGAAAAGACTTACAACTACATGACTTTGCATTTTTGGTACGTTATGTTAAGAATTGTGTACAAATTGAAATGTCTGTGTACTTATTCTCAAAACAAACAATAAAATCTCAATTATGAAAGAATTCTTTGAAGCACACAAATGAAGTTCTGGCTTAAATTTTATTTAACAATTTACATACACTTCCAAAGTTTTCTTAAAATTTAGCCCAGCCGGGCATGGCTTAGCGGTTGAGCGTTGACCTAGGATCCAGGAGATCGGGGTTCGGTTCCCGGTCGGCACATGCCTGGGTTGCGGGCTGCAGCCGATCAATGACTCTCTCATCATTGATGTTTCTATCTCTCCCTCTCCCTTCCTCTCTCTGAAATCAGTAAAGATATATTTTTTTTAAAAAGTTTTCTTAAAATTTAAAGTGTGAAATATTTAATTTTTCTGTAAATTACTTGAACACATCTACATTTTACTTTGAAGATGTTTGTGTGACTAACTTGGTTTAATAATGGAGAAATAGTCCAATGTCCTTTGAAGCAAAATAAGTTGTCACTCTGCAGGAAGTAAGCTTGTAAGTACTGACTAAGCCATAACTAGACCTAGTGTGGTTTGTATTTGCATATTTTTGAGATTTGCTTTCTTGTGTATTGGACTTGGTGTTCTGCCATGGAAACAGTCTTTAGAGGTGGTTGGTGTTGGACACTTGCACCTATTTGGCAAATACGAAAACAGCTGGGCCAGGGAAAGCACCTTGCCATGGTTACCACTAAAGGAGACCTTGGAACAAAGTTTAGAGGTTCTGTACACTTGACATGTTACTCTGCCTGTGGACTGATGAGGAGGAGGCAAGCGTGCCTCAAAAATAGGGTTCCTGGGTGGTCAGCTCTGCAAGGACTATATGCCCAAATGACCATTTTGAGAAGCCCATGGGGAGTGGTGAGGTGTGGCATCTTAAAAAGTGTGAGACCACAGAAGAAAAATGCAAAAAGGACACTGACAGGAAGAACTAACACCCAAAGAAGAGTTTTGGCAACCCCTGGGGAACGGGAGAGGACTCGACCAGGCTCCTCAATATGTAAATTAAATAAACTGAAACATTTTCTCCCACACTTGATGCAATTTTTTTGGTACCAGAATTTCTCTAGCTCCTATTTGTACCAGTTAAAAGGACACCTAAAAACGAACTAATTTTAACCCATCCAGCAGTGTTCATTTGTACCACCCAACCTTCCTCACCCCTAGGAACGATGATAAATTGTACCATCAGGAAAATTTTCTCAGTTGTTTGGAACTCATTGCTAATATATTTTTTCCTTAAAAGTATAATAGGGTTTTTACATTTCATATAGATTGATACCAAAAGAAATTGTCTTCTCTATAGAAACTTGGAATGAAAGTAATTCCAGATCCTTCTTGCCCTGAGCATTCTTCTGTTGTAAGAAAATGCACCCTCAACTGGATGTTCTCGGCTGTCAAAGGAAAAAGAGTTTTGTGTGTTTTGTTTTGTTTTTATTTCAGAGAGGAAAGGAGGAGAGAGAGAAACATCAACAATGAATCATTGATCGGCTGCCTCCTGCACGCCCCACACCGGGGATGGAGCCCGCAACCCGGGCATGTGCCCTGACCGGGAATCGAACCTCGATCTGGATCCTAGGTCGATGCTCAACCACTGGCCCATGCCAGTTGGGCAGGTTGTTTTTTTTTTAATGATCCATTTTGAGGTCTGATCTCAGTACTTAAAAATCTCTTGCCCTTTCAGTTTTGTTTTTTTAAATATATCTATTGATTTCAGAGAGGGAGGGAGAGAGAGAAAAAATCAATGATGAGGGGGTCATTGATCAGCTGCCTTCTGTGCACCCCCTGCTGGGGATCGAGCCCACAACCCGGGCATGTGCCCTGACCAGGAATCGAACCGCGATCTCCTGGATCCTAGGTCGATGCTCAACCACTGAGCCACGCCAGCTGGGCCAGTTTTGTTTTTTTCTGTGTGTGTGTGTGTGTGTGTGTGTGGTGGTTTTGAGAGAGACGTGGACTTCTTCCACTTGGTTATGCATTGATTGATTGAGGATCGTATGTGCCCTGACCAGGTATCAAACCTGCAACCTGCAGCCTTGGTGTATCGCGATGCCGCTCTAACCAACTGAGCTGCCTGGCCAGGGCTCAGCAACTGGTTCTGAACAAAGCACTGAGTGATAAGAAAGGTCGGCTGACATCAGTTGTTGACTTCACATCATTTCAGGTATCCTAAAGGACAAAGAAGATAGCTTTTTAAAATGATGCAAAGAAGTCAGTCTGTAATTTGTTAACTAGAAAAACCAGTTACCAAGCACCCTGCCTTCTCTTCGCTTGTTAGAAGCTGAATTTGTCCTTTTCCTTGAGGGTTGATCAGAGGTCTTAGGCAGGGGACCTGGTGCCCAGGACTGAGATTCCTGGGCCTCGTGGAGGCCCAAGGGAAAAGGTTCAGTTGTAGCGGTCAGTGCTCAGAAGTGTGTAAAAGTGTTTGCGGAGGTGGGGACAGGGGTTAGGGGGTTGGCAGGTGCAGGGAGGAGATATGTGTGTGAGCGTAATTTAAGTACACAAGCAACTCCCTGGGAAGAATCAGGTAATGCAGACAAGAATACCCTTAATTCACTTGCTGGACAACTAAAACATTTTTCTCAGGTCTTTTTCTATGCTTAGGTGAATTTACAAATTTGGTGTTATACATTGTATTTTGTAACCTTTCTCATACTTCTATGTTAATGAATATTCTTTAGTCTTTGTAAATGCTACATAGTATTTTGAGAACATAATTTGTCAGATTTAGACATCTCCATTAAAACAAGCATGGTGAAATGAAAATATGGATAATTTCTATTAATCTTTACAGATAGATTCTAAAGATATATCTGCCTATCACAGTCCACAGTTGTTCCATGAGTCTGTAGTAAATACACTTAATTGCAAGACAGCTGAAAGTTTCAAAGCCTAAGCTTTGAGTAGATGAGGAAGAGTCTTAGACGATGGGAAGCAGCTCAGTAACAAGTTGGTTCACATTATAGCAGTAATATGTAAGATTTCATTTAAAAAGCAAGGCCTGAAAAACAAGGTAGAATCATTTAACCCCAGAAGCTAAAAGTAATTAAACATGTTGAATTTCCTTCATATATATTTGGGTTTTTATTTGTAAAAGGTGTTAATACTTGCTTAATAGTTAATCATGTGACTATGCCATAATTTGGTTATTACAGTTAGGAATTTGTTTTTGGAATTAGGAATAATTTTACCCAGAGTCAGGCAGTACAGCATACTGACCCCCATGTACCAACCACTCCCACCAGCCACCAAACCATTGCCCATGTTATTTTGAAGCAGATAAAGGTGGATATTTTAAATTTTATATATATACATATATATGAAGTTAAAAGGGAACAAAATGCACATAAAGCAAATATTTATATTAGTAGTAAAAACTGTTTATCTTTGAAGTTGTACACATTTTGTCAGGATTGGTTGCAGATTCAATTTAACAAGAAGCTAATTTTTTTAAATCCAGTATGGCTAGTTTCATCTTTAGAATCAACATACGACTTTCTTAGATGCTGATTCGACATTGATTAAAACCAAGTAAGCAGGTGTTTTGAAATTTTCTGAGGGCATGGAAATGTAAAGTGATGTGATTAAATGACAGAAAGGCATCGGGAGAAGGGAAGCCACAGCTCAGAGATGCAAGAGGTACTCTCAGGGTGGTGCCAGTGCAGACCCAGTTAGGGGCAGGTACAGCAGACCTTGGTTGTAGACAAATGTGACCCGGCAATGGAAGGGGCAAAAGATGGGTAATGGGCTTCACTGAAATGACATTTCTTCTCTCAGAGGGCCTGAGAAGCTAATGCAGTGCCTGGCACACACTGCCCAATAAATGCCTGATGCAACTCCCCAGTGATTTTCAGAGCCTCCAACAACTGGGTTCCTGGTGGATTTTCCCCTCCGTACAACAACACATACATGTTATTGAATAAAGCTTTAGAAAATACATTTGATTTCACTTAAGTGAGAATTATAATTGAGAAGATCTGGCTGTGGTATCCTACTAGAACATGACATTTGTCAAGTATAGTGTTTCCTTACATCCTTAACTGGAAAGATCACTGTTGAGTTTTAGGTTTGAGTCCTAACTGTAAATAATGTTAACATTAAATTTATCTCTGAAAGCACTTTGTTACCCACAGAAAACTAGTTGAAAAGCCTATGAAAGCTAATGATAAATTCAAGTTATGTATGAAAAATTTTAAATGTGCTCATCTGTTCTGCATGATTCATAGAGAGGAAAAGTTGCCAGTCTTTCATGCTTGGATGTGTCTATATCAGGATGTGGTTGCATGTTACAGTGCACAAGATTATCATTTTTACCAGTGCTGATCTGAGTTTTCACAAGAAATATATTTCAAGGCAGTCTTAACTGCTCTAGCAGAATTTCTCACTTTTGCTTCACTTCTTATTCCATTTATTTTGAAGCCAAAGTGAACTAAATATTCACCAAATTTAACTGAGCTCCTCTGAGTGAGGTAGTCTCAGATATCAGGGGAAACAAATCCTGAGTGCTTGGCAAGGGAGCTCACTGCTCTCCTGAACTTCCAGGGCTCAAAGTGTGTCTTGGTCAGTGTCAAGTGCCCAGTTCAGTGGTCTTTTATTTATTTTTAATTTTTTTAAAAAACATATCTTCATTGATTTCAGAGAGAGGAATGGAGAGAAAGAGAGAGAAACATTAATGATGAGAGAGTCATTGATCGGCTGCCTCCTGCACGCAGTTGGGATCAAGCCCGCAACCCAGCCATGTGCCTTGAATGGGAATCGAACCGCGACCTCCTGGTTCACGCTCAACCACTGAGCCATGCCAGCCGGGCAATGTGGTCTTAAATACATTCTTAATGCGGTGCAACCACCATCACAATCCATTGCCATGACTCTTTTCATCTTGGAAAACAAACTCTGTAACCATTAAACAGTAGCTCCCCATCCCCCCTACTCCCAAGAACTCATTCTTTCTTCCTCTTTGATTTTGACCACTCTCAGTGCCTCATCTAAGTGGAATCATACAACCTGTCCTTTTGTGACCGGCTTATTTCACTTAGCACAGTGCCCTCAAGGTTCATCCCTGTTGAAGCATATGTCAGAATGTCCTTCCTTTCAAGGCTGAGTAATATTCCATTGCATATATGTCCCACATTTTGTTTTTTCATTCATCTGTTCATGCACATGTAGGTTGCTGTCATTTTTTGACTATTTTGAAGAATGTTGCTATGAACACAGGTATACAAATGTCTTTTTTCATGTCCCTGCTTTCAGTTGTCTGGGGAATATACCCATAAGTAGGAATGCTGAGTCATATGTTAGTTCTATGTTTAATTTTTTGAGGAGCACCCATACTGTTTTCCGTAGAGGCTGCACCAATTTACATTCCCACCAACAATGCACAAAGGCTCCAATTTACCCACATCGTCACTGACACTTGGTATTTTCTGATATTTGATAGTAGCCATCATGAAGGATATGAGATGATATCTGACTGTGGTTTTAATTTGCATTTCCCTATGATCAGCGATATTGAGCACCTTTTCATGTGCTTATTGGCACTTTGTGTCTTCTTTGGGAAATGTCTATTGAAGTCTTTTGCCATTTTTTAAAAATTGGGTTGTTTGTTTTTTATTGTTGAGTTTTAAAAGTTCTCTATACTACATATTAATTCCTTATTAGATATGTGATTTTCAAATATTTTCTCCCGTTCTCCCACTGGGATTTTGATTAAGAAAAAACTGGGCCAGGTTGGGAGGATAGTTGTCTTAGTCCATTTGGGCTCCTATAACAAAAATAGCATAGCCCTAGCCAGTTTGGCTCCGTGGTTAGAGCTTCAGCCTGAGGACTGATGGGTCCTGGGTTCGATTCCAGCCAAGGGCAAGTACCTCGGTTACAGGGTCCATCCCCACCGTGCTGGAGGCAACCAGTCAATGTGTGTCTCTCACATTGATGTTTCTTTCTCTTCCTCCCACCCGCTCTGAAAAGCAATGGAAAACATATCCTCCGGTAAGGATTAACAAAACACAAACAAAGACACTATTAGGTTTGTGCTTAGACATTGCTAAACTTGGCCTTGCGTTTATTTGGTATCTTGAAATAAATGTTTTAAAAATGTGGCATTGTGTTTATCTGGAATCTTGAAATAAATGTTTTAAAAATGTGGGTACTTTGCTGAGGCGTTTAAATTTAGATTATAGGGCAGCCACGGAGAAAGACTGGCTCCTTGAATCCGAGGCGGAGAAGGTAGAGTTGACTTTGGCAGGGTTCACCTCACCTACTGCTCCAAGGAAACGCGCTCCCTCTGCTGATCATATTTGAATTTTACAGTGCAGCTATTCAGACGATGCACTTACTGTTTACCTAACAGCAGCTAGGACAGAAGCTGTCACCCTTCTGGAATGGAGGAGCAAGAGGGGCCGAAAATACAGGACAGAGATAGAAAACTACAGCGCGGCGGGCTCACCACCTGTGAACCAGGCGGCCCGGCACAAGCCCGGGTTGCAGGCTCCGCCCCCCGCCAGCAGGGGGCGTGCAGGAGGCAGCTGGCTAACGAGCCTCATCACTGAGGTTTCTGCGCCTCCCTCTGAAATCAACAAAAACATATTAAAAAAAAAAAAGAAAAAAAACTATATAGAAAGGGTGAGATGCATGCTTGGCCTTAGGAACACAGAAAGGATCCGATCCTAAGCAGTTACTTATATTTGGAGGAACAGAAGGTAGAGTGGGGACCCTGTGAATGGAGTCAGAAGGACTTGTGGCCCAGCTGGTGTGGCTCAGTCAATTCGGTTCCATTCTGGGTCAGGGCACGTGCGGGTTGCAGCCTCGATCCCCAGGAGGGGACGTACAGGAGGCAGCCGATCAATGACACTCTCATCATTAATGTTTCTATCTCTCTCCCTCTCCCTTTCTCTCTAAAAATCAATTTAAAAACATATTAAAAAGAAATAATTTGTGAATAAAGACAAAGGGTGGGGGGTGTTTAAAAATAACGTGTAAGTTATTGCAGATGATATTAAAGACACAGAAAAGCACAAAGAAGAAAACAAAAACCACAGACCCCTCACCACAGAGGTTAGCATTTAGGTCTGTGCACATTAATAACAATGACAAGCAACTGTTTATTGTGCCCTGGCTATGTGCCAGGTGCTATTTTAAGCAGGTACCCACATTTTCTACATTAATAAGTCGACTCTGTGAGGTAAGAGCTATCATCCTTCTTTTACTAACAACACAGTCACCATATTCATCCAACTTGCCCACGCAGCTAGTACGAGGTGGAGCCTGGAGTTAAATCCATGTCCTCTGACCACAGAGCCCTTTGGCATGAAATACTTTATATATTTGCATGTAATATATTTTACCATTTCAAAGAGCTAATTATCTTTATGAGTGATGCATTTACACCAAAAGCACATTCTTTGAGCATTTAAGTTAGTAATCGATCAATGAACTAATTCAGCAAAAATGTGTCTTTCTAGTGTAGCATGTTGCCTAGAACACGTTATTTCATTTAATTCTTATGAAAATCCATGCATAATTGTTACTGTTTACATTTTTCAGGTAAGTGAAGGGATTTGCCCCCAGGGATGCCAGCTAATCAGGATACAGCTGTGAAATGGCCCAACTTGGTGAGCAAGCTGAGCTGCATGTCCCAGCATTCTGCTCCCTGTATGGGAGCATTCTCCCAGCGTGGGTTACGAAAGCCACGTAGCAGCTGATTGGGAGGCAGGAGTGGAGCCAGAGCCACGTGGACTGTCACTCTCAGCAGGGCATCCAGGAGCTGCTGGTGTTCACATGCATGGATGTGGTTTACCTGCCCACCCAGCCTCTCCTGAACTACTCTTCCCCCTTCCCCCTGGGATCCTCTGGGTGTGACTCAGCTCTTTGACAAAGGGTGTCACCTTCTCTCGCTGGACGCCCACATCCTCAAAGGTGGAGGCTGGCAGTGAGACACTCGCACGGGCTCCCATCTGCCGTTGTGGATTCCAGCCTGTTCTCCAACTCCTCCCCTTCTCTTCCTGCCTGCCTGCCCTGTGGACTTCAGGCTCCAGTGTCGGAAAGGAAGACGACAGCCTTACAGAGACTTTTTAAAAATATGTACACATATTTTATGTTTCAGAGAGAGGAAGGGAGAGGGAAAGAGAGAGAAACATCAATGATGAGAGTCATTGGTCAGCTGCCTCCTGCACGCCCCCTGCTGGGTGTCATGCCGCAACCCTGACTGGGAATCGAACCATGACCTCCTGGTTCATAGGTTGACACTCAACCACTGAGCCATGCTGGCCGGGCCAGAGACTGTTTAACCAGCTTCCACAAATGGAGGTTAAATCCTTGTCATAGACCCCGTGATCTGCTTTCTGTGGTTGAACCCCAATTATTGATAGAGGCCAGAACTTAAAAAAAAAAATTAGGTGGCCAGATGGAAATAACTTTGATCATTCATGTTTAAATAGCTAGGAGTCACACCTGAACTTACTTTTGAGAATTATGTAATTAAGCTAAGAAGGAAAAGAAGGAAGTTGCTTCTGGCAGCTCTTGCTGCTGTAACAAATTACCACAAATTTAGTGGCTTAACATAAATTTGTTTTACAGTTGTGGAGGTCATAAGTCAAAAATGGGTTTCAATGGATCATAATCAAGGTGTTGGCAGGGCTGGTGCCTCCTGGAGGCTCTAGGGGAGGATCTGTTTACTTCGCTCTTTCCAGATTCTGGAGGCTGCCCACTTTCCCTGGCTGGAGGCTCCTTCCTCCAACTTAGAAATGCAGCCCTAACTTCTGCTTCCCTCCCCCTATCTGCTCTTGGATTCTGACTCTTGCTTTCTTCCTATAAGGCCCCTTGTGATGACATTGGGCCCACCTGGATAACCCAGGACAATCTCCCCATCTTGAGATCCTTAACTAAATTACATACAAAGTCCTTTTTGCCATATAACAGAATATATTTACAAATTCTGGGGATTAGGATGTGGACATTTTGGGGGAGCCATTATTCTGACTACCACAGGCACCGTGGAATTTTTCCTTTTGTCTCTTTTCTTTTTTAATCCTCACCTGAGGGTATTTTTTTTTATTATTATTATCATTAATTTTTAGAGAGAGGAAGGGAAAAAGAGAGAGAGAGAAACATGCGTGCCCTGACCGGAGATGGTACCCCCAACCATGCCCCAGGATTGGGGGATAGAGAAAAGTCCAGTATTGGAATGAGACTGAGGGGTCAGATGACTTGGTTGATTTTTTAAATAATCCAATTGTAATGGCCTATTTTGTTTTAGGCTATGACATAGGTCCCTTGCATCAAAACGGTGTGTTAAAGAGTGTGTCAAAATGATGTGCTGAAATGTACAGGATGCATTCAGAAAAATACTGCGGTGTTTTGTGCTTGGTGGCAGGACAATAAAGCCTCTAAAAGTGTCAGGTGGGAGAGAGGATCAGGAAGATTATAAAAACAAGAACACCAGGCGCATTGTTACTGGTGAGATGAGGAGGAGACCTCGGCTTGTGTCTTCTTGAGGGAAAGATTCCAATCAAGAGACAAAGTGCTTCAAAGCAAGCAAGAATTTATCGGCCACAGCCAAAATATACTTAGGACAGTGACACAAGGAAGGGCATGGAAGAAGCAGCAGGAGAGCCTGGGCTGGGCTGCTCTGGCTCGCTGGGAAGTCAGAGAAAAGGGGGCCGTGGAGACAGGTTTGCGGGGTCAGCCTGGGATGAGCTGCCCACTGCTCCCCTGGTTGCAAGTCTCATGGGGTCCCTTAGAGGTTAGGGGATACGTGCCTGTGGGGGAAGGAGAGGTGAAGGGAATGGCATGGGTGTGCTCCCAGGAGGGAGAGGGCATTGGGATGTTCATTTTCAGGGGTTTTAAAGTCTGGGCGTTTAGGGGAGGTCTTAGGGGCAGATCAATATAATATTCATCAGCTTTATGTACTAAAAATGAGATTATTTTTTAATATGTTTTAGTTGATTTCAGAGAGAGGAAGGGAGAGGGAGACAGAGAGAAACATCAATGATGAGTCATTGATCAGCTGCCTCCTGCAGGCTCCCTACTGGGAATCGAACCTGCAACCCGAGCATGTATCCTGACCGGGAATCAAATCAGCAACCTCTCAGTGCATGGACCAACACTCAACCAACTGAGCCACACTGGCCAAGGCTGAGGCTCTACTATTTTAAAATTAAGATTACATTTTGTTCGACTGTGGGTCTAGCCCAGACTTGTCCATAAGTAAAGAAGAGGGACCAGGAAGCTTTCTCCAGGTTGCAAACAAGGTGTCAAGATGTCTTAACAGAGCACGGGGAAGGCCTTGCTTTCGGCACCTAGTTTACACAGCCATTGCATCAGTCACACAGGGAATGTTCCCCAGCAAGGTGACCCAGTGACCTTAGAGCAGTTCCTTCTTCCCCAGCCCCCCTGCCTAGAATTTCTCTCCATCCTTAGCCCTTTCCTCTTGGGCCTGCAGGGTTTTCCCCAACCCTCCCAGAAGCCCCAAAGTCTCATTTTAGGAGGTGAGGCTGGTGTTCTTTGTCTCATCTTTGCCATCAGTGAGGCCCCGAGGAAACCACAGAAGGCTGTGCCCACTCGAGGGAGAGGCTGGGGGAGCCAGGAAGGAGGCTGGCTGGAGGTCATGGGCGCTGTGTGGCCAGGGAGAGGGTAGAGGCCACGTGGGAAAGGCAAGACAGATGTTCTCTCCCAAAGCAGCCTCCAGTCCTGCTCCTGAACACACACTTTCCTCTCTACCTCTCTCGAGACTCTACTTTCCTCCCTCCTTTTAGGAACTAGGAGGCCCTTCTTCATGGGGCCACCGTGGGCAAAGTTGTGGAGGGACAGGCATTTCTGGCGCAAGATCTGTCCCTGCTGGCCTTGTCTGCATGGCAGCCCTGGAATCCGCGTGGGGCCGGTCTCCAGGTTTGTTAGGGGCCTTCAGGTTTTTGTGGGCTGTCCTCGGATTAAACCACCACACCAACCAAAAGACTGGGGAACATTAAACCACCACACCAACCAAATAACTATCTCATATTGGAGGGCCTGTCTTGTTGAGGAACTTTTCATTAAACATCGACAAATATTTATTGTGCACCTACCAGGCTTCCTTGTAGCTCTAGGCTAGAGACGTGTCAGAGAGCAAAACAGATAGAAATCTCTGCCTGCCTTCAGAGTGGGAGGAGCCAGGCAAGAAGCCAAACGACAGGCACATTTAAAGCAGGTTAGAAGGTCAAATGCGCTATGGAGAAAAAGGAAGCAGGGAGGGGAAGGGGAAGTGGGGGCGCCGGTAAGCTTTACCGTTACTTAGGGTATTTTGGGTAGTCAAGGAGGGTCTCAATTACAATGGAACATTTGAGTCAGCAGTTGAAGGAGGTGAGGGACTGAGCTGTACAGTGTTCTAGGGCAAGAGCGTTCCTGGCAGAGGAACAGCAAGTACAAAGGCCCTGAGGCAGTGGCACTCCTGGCTTGTCTGGGGACCAGGAAGGCGCCAGTGTGGCGGGAGCAAAATGAGAGGAGGGGAGAATGGTGGGACAGAGGGCAGAGAAGTACTGAAGAAGGCAGTTCATGGGGGCTTGGAGGACTTGGGCTTCTCCTCTGGATCAGATGGGAGTCATGGGAGGGTTCTGAGAGAGGACAGGTCTGACTTGGTTTTAACAGGCCCCCTTCAGCTGCCCTGTGATTTCAGGTGGTAGCAGGATGAAGGCAGAGCAGGAAGACACTTAGGCGGCTGGGTGCTCGTCCAGGCGAGAAGTGTTCAGATTCTAGAGATACAGGGTGTCCCCAAAATGTATACACACTTTAACAGCTGATAGCTCAATTTTGAAAATGAAATGTATTTTAATAAACTGCCTTTATAATGATTCGAAGTGTGTGTATACATGTTTTGGGACGCCCTATATTTTGAAGGTGGGCTCATCGGGGCTTCCTGATGGATTGCACGTCTGATTGAAAGGGAGGCGATGCTAAGATTTTTGAAAATAGACCAACAAGGGCCAAAATGACTTAGGGAAGATTTTGTGAAGGAAGTCGTTTAGGGATCTAGGTGGGTCCTTTCAAGCTAGAGGACAAAGTGTAGAGACAGGGAAGAGATATGAGAGCAGAGGGAGAGAGAACTTGAGAGGGGGAGATCTGGACAGCCACAGAGGACGGAGTTCGAGTGTAGGTGTCCTCATGGAGAGCTTTAGTACCTCTCAGAGTTCTGGAAGAAAGCAGAAGGCACAACCCACTGGGATAACTGAGGAGAGTTCATGATGCTAGTATGTACAAGGGTGTGGGCAGAGTTAAATCAGCAAGGGATGGCTGCCATCTGACTCAGAAGAGAAGCCCAAGTCCTGAAGGGCAAGGGGGGAAGGGGTATGAAAACCTAGAGAGGGTCTGTATAGAGAGGGCTGTCCCTCAAGAGCTGTGGCCTTCGGTGGAGAAAGCGCAGCACCACCAACCAGCGGCTTGGCAGCAAAGGAGCTGGGAAAATAGAAACCCACCCTCGCGGCCCTCTCGCCCATTCATCTCCTGCAGGGACCCCCTACAGGATGGAGCGGGAGGGCCGAGAGCCCAGAGCCTAGTGCCTGAGGCCTGGGACCCGGACGCAGCGGGGAGGCACAAATTTAAAAACAGAGCCAGGAGTTTGGGATTAGGTGACATAAAAAGAGAGAGAGAGGATTGAATAGAGAATATGTTAAGCAGTACTTAAGGACATTTAAAAGTGATAGTCACAGGATTAAAAGGGTAGGGAGTCCGAGAGGCCTTTGAGGAGGCTCTTTGGTGATTGCGGGAACTGAGAGAAAAAGAATCCTTTTTATGTAACAGCATTGTGTTGAGAGCCAGGAATTGCTCCCCCGGAAATGCTCACAAACACCCGCGTATTCTAGCTCTCATGAGGGTGAAATAATGCATGTGGTGTAGCACAGTGTCCAGGGTATAGAAACACTCACTGCATTAGTCGTTATCCCCATTTTACCCATAAAAAGCCAATTATCCATAAAAAACAAAGAACACAGCCACAGAGAGGTCACCCAACTAGTAAGTGGTGTTCAAATGCAGACACGGTCTGATCCCAGCTCCCGTGTGCCCAAGGCCTCTCCCAGCACAGTTTTCTCCAGTGTCTCGAGAAACATTGCAAAGGAACAACTGGTGAGACCTGGAGACAGACACGGGCCAGCGCCTGCAATGTGGGAGCACATGGGGACAGAAGACAGTGACGAGGGAGAGGCCAAAGCTCCAGAGGAAGAGATAAATGTGGAAACAATTTGCTGAGGGAGGCAGGGACAAGTAGCATTAAGGGGACAGCTGGTTGGGCTAAAGGGAAGAAAAGGTCCCGAGGAAAGACGACATTGCCAGGAGGTGGAGGAGGGGGCCTCGGGAACTAGATGCAAGGTCTTCTACAAGCCACCGAGGGCTTAAAAAATCAGATTTTTTCTTTTTTTCAAAGTGCTCTGGAAAGCTATCAAGATGTTGCTTCTTTTCCTAGGGGATTTATCTGACGGAAGTCAGTGTTTGCACCATAGTGCCTGCCTCAGAGGCTGCTTTCAATACAATTTTTGTTGAATGAATGAAATGAGGCAGGTTCAGTGTGCCCTTGATTTCAGCTCCATATATATTGATTCAGTTTGATGGTATCACTTTAAAATATATATATATTTATTGATTTCAGAGAGCGAGATAGAAACATCCATGATGAGAGAGTCACTGATTGGTTGCCTCCTGCACACCCCCTACTGGGGATTGAGCCCCCAACCTGGACATGTGCCCTGATCGGGAATTGAGCCGCGATCTCACGATCTCCTGGATCCTAGGTGGATGCTCAACCGCTGAGCCACGCCCGGCCTGGCTGGTGGCATCACTCTTTAGTTCTAGCATCATCTACATTTTTTGTTCTTCTGCACTAGGCTGACACTGTGCACGGAAGGACACCTGCTGCATGAACCTAACTCATTTCATGTACATTTGCATAAACATAGATATTAGAATTTGAATTATGTTTATCACTTTCTTTGCATGCTCTCCACTGCCCATATTTATTTTTAAAACTTTCAAAATCGACCCTAATCCACTCTTTAGTCCTCACTTTTGACCACTCTTCTCTGTGAATTGTTGGAAACAGACTTGTTTGCTATTTTCAAGATGTGCTTTTCACACTTAATGCATTTATGCCTTCTAAGTGCTGACTTGGAACAGTCCAGTGAATTCTACTTTTTTACTTTTTAATTAAGATTTTTCATCCTTAGGCAGCCTCTTAAACTTCCTGAGCCTCAGTTTCCCCATCTTTAAAATGAGAATAACAGAACCTAACTTGAGTTGCCTGTGATGAGAACATGCATGTAATTATGACATGAATTTTCAGATTTCAGCTCTCTCAGGTACTAGCTGTGTGAGCTTGTGGAATACATGTGAATGGTTTAGCACAGTGTCTGGGATATAGAGGCAAGATATTAGTTGTTATCCCCATTTTAATGATTATCGATAAAAGCCAAAAACAAAGACTGAACCAGAATCAGGTCCCAATTTCCTTCCTCCCTAGTGAGAGGTGGTGAGGGGAGAGAGAATTTTGCAGTGTTTACTCTAAGGTAGTGCTGCCCGCCCGGGGCTTGCAGCCTGGCTAGGTGCCCTGGGACCCCTCTCAGTCTCTCTGGGCCTCAGCTTTCTCAGCTGTGAAGTGAGCATGTTAATGGTACCTAAGAGCTGTGTGAGCATCAGTGATGTTGATCCAGGGGAGGGGTTGCTTGCTAAAGAGTAAAACATCGTAGTTCCCTTATGGGGAGATGGGTGACAGCATTATATTTTATTATCTATGAAATATGCAACTCCTTGGTTAATCTTCGACAGTCTAAGTTCTCCCCTTTTTGTCCTTGATGTTTGCTAACTTTGGTAATCTTGTTGTAGCAGATCAGACCGTCCCACAGGAATATGCCCGGAACTTCAACCGATCAAGTTGTTCCACGTAGTTATCCATCTGAACGATTTAGCTACAGCCTGTATGCCCTCCCTGGGCTGGTGACACAACCTCGACCTGCTGAGCCCCAAACGGAGATTTTTGTGACTCCTCTCACTGTACCCCAACCTCATCTTGCTGATTCACCCCCCTACATATTTCCGATCCTGCCTCTTCCTCTCCCTCCTTATAGCTATTGTCCTAACGTAGGGGTTTACTAAATACTTTTCCTGCCTCTTGGTTTTAACCCTCTCAGGTCTATTCTGAAATGAAAACTGCCTTAGAACCTTTCACTGGCTCCCAATTTTAACTTCCGAATTACTGGGTCCCATCCGCAGCTCTCTAAAGCCGCCCCAAGCTGTCCCGCTGGCAATGGCCCCTCTCTCCTTGCTCAGAGGCTGGCACCCCTTTGCACAGCACAAGCCTGGGGAACCCAGCCTTCTCTACCCTCCTCCCGCTCCCAGGCAGGCTGATCGCCCTTCTGCCTCCGCCCTGAATCTTGCCGTTATTGGCTTACACCTGTTATCCCCCAAAAGACACCCAAGTCTCTCAGGCGCAGCTGCGGCTCATTCATCCGTTTCCATCTCCCCACCGCGTCTGCTGCACGAGCAGGTCAGGCGCCGATGCGCCGATGCCCGTCCCGGCGCGTCGGGCTCGTCGGCTCACACGTGGGAACTTTCGCTCCTCGGGGTCAATAATCATAAAAGCGAGCACGTTAGACAGATGGCGCTGACTCCGCGGGAAGGACACCTCTTAACCCATTAAACCCTCAGGACCCTAGGAAGCAGGCCCAGATATTAGCTACAGTTTACAGGCGATAAGCGCCGAGGCCCCGAGGTTGAAGGGATTTGCTCCAAGTCACACATCCGATGGGCGAGTCCCAGCGCAGCCCGATCTGAACCGTTCCCGGGGACCCCTCTACCCTCTGGGGGCTACCCCAGCGGGCGGGACCCCGAATGCCAACGTCTATCCCGCGGGGCAGGGAAACACCCTCTCACCGCCGCGCTGGGGCGCCGCCCGGGACCTCGGGACGCGCCGGGCCGGGTCGGACGCCCAGCGTGACAAAGGACATTTTTTGGGGGCCCTTGTCCGCCGCTCCAGCCTCAAGCCTTGTCTTCCAAGAGAGTCCTGGGGGCACGTGGTCGCCGTGTCCCCCCAAGTCTCCTGTCGGTGTCCCTGGCGCGGAGCCCGCCCGCTTCCCCCGCCCCCCGGTCGGCGGCGAGGCTGGGGGCGGCCTCCCGGCCTCGCGGGGCCGGCGGCCTGGGGGCGCCGAGGCGTCTTCAACCCTTTCTCGCCTCTGAGCCGCAGGGTTTCCCGGGGACTTGGCGTCGGTCTCGTCCCTCCGACCCCCCTCCCGCGGCGGGGGGCAACGCGGCCTCTCCGCGGACCTTCGCGGCGCCCTCGGACCCCGGCCGCCCCCCAGCTACGAGCGTCCGTCCCCTCGGTCCCCGGCCCGGCCCCGGGGCAGCTCCTCGGGCCGTTCTCTTGCCGGGCGACGCGAATCTCAGTTTTTAAGGGTCTCGCGTCTTCGAGGGGAGACGGACGACCGCCCGTGGAATCCCCCTTCCGACAGCCCGAGGCGGGCGAACCCGGCGGACCCGCGGCGCGTCCCGAGCCCGGAAGGTCGGGCCCGGGGCGCCGGGACGCGTCCCCCACCCCCACCGCGGCGCCCGGCGGGCCCCCGGGCGGCCCGGCCCCCGCCCAGCGGGCCGCCGACCTCCGCCCCCCGCGTCGCCTCACCGCGCGCAGGGATCCGGCCACGCGCCACCCCTCCCCCGCTCGCCGTGCCCCGCGCCGGGCCCGTGCGCTCCAGACTCGCCTTCCCCGCGGCCGCCGAGGCGGGGGGCTGCGGGGACGAGGCTCGCCCTTCCCGGCGGGGCCCGACCGCTCGGGGTGCGGGGCGTCGGGCTGCCCCTGGGGCGGACTACTTTTCCTCCCGCGGAGGGACTACTTCCGCGGAGGAGTCGCGCTGGCGGCGCGCACGGCATGGCGGCGGCGGCGCGCCTGAGGTAGAGGGACGCCGGCCCGCTCAGGCCTCGGCGCGGCCTACACGCTTCGCTCGCTCCCGCCCCTCGCCCCGCGCTCGGCCATGGCGGAGCCCTCGCCCGCCCGACGCCCGGTGCCCCTCATCGAGTCCGGTAAGACGCGCCGCCCGCGCCCTCCCCGCGGCGCCCCCGGCCCGCGTCCCTCCCCCGGCCCCCTCCCGCGGCGCGCCCGCGCCTGACCCGACTCCCCGTCTCCCCTCAGAGCTGTACTTCCTCATCGCCCGGTACCTGTCGGCCGGCCCGTGCCGGAGAGCCGCCCAGGTGAGTGCGGGCCTCGCGGGCGGCGGCGGCCGTGGCCGCGTCCCGCCGCCGCCGCCACCGCCACCGCCACCGCCTGGGGTTGCGGGAGGAGGGCGCGGGGTGGACCGGGGTGCGGCCCCCTCCCCTCTTAACTGCGCGTCTCGTCGGCTGCAGGTGCTGGTGCAGGAGCTGGAGCAGTACCAGGTCTGTGCATCGCGGCGCCCCCGCCCCGTGCCCCCCGTTCCCCCGCCGGGCCTTGTCCCCGGGTCGCCCGCCCGCCGCCCCCGCCCCGCTGCCCTCTCCCCGCTGCCCCCACCCCGGGCCCGCGCGGTGGTCACTCGTGTGCATCTCGTGTCTTTGCAGTTGCTGCCGAAGAGGTTGGATTGGGAGGGCAACGAGCACAACAGGAGCTACGAGGAATTGGTGAGACTTTTGACATTTCCGTCCCGGGGTTCCCGAGCACCCGCCCCCCGCTCCCTTTTCGGGGCTCCCGGCCGTGGGGCCGAGTGTCCGAGCCGCGCGCGGAGGCGGGTGGGCCGCCTGGTGTCTGCGGGGCCGCGGGGCTTCGCGCGGTAGGTTTGGTTTTGCTCTGGGGTGCCTGTGTTTGTTTTGGTAGGAAACGGCCCGGGGGGCCCCCTTGGGGCGGCGGCGGGGGCGGCCCGGCGGGGCCCGGAGGGGCGGTTTGCGGCGGGGAGGGCCCCCAGGTGCGCCGCCGGGGTGAGGAGCGGGGCGCGCGTGCGCGCGGGGGCGCGCCGGCCCTCGGGCGAGCTGCGCTCCGCTGTCAGTCTTCTGAACCCGGCTGTAACTCTGGCTCTGATTGGTCGTCTTCCTTGGGCCCCGCCCAGGTCTCCAGACCACTTGTTCCGCCAGAATAGAACCTCTGGTGTCAAAGGTGGAGAAATGGTCCTCTTTAGCATTTTTTTCTTTCACCTCGTCATTGTAGTAAAAATAAAAATATTGCTACTGCGAGAATATGCCAGCCTATTCCGTTAGTGTTGCTGCTCTGAATTGTGCACTTGCTGAATGCTTTAAAAAGCATTTATTTTGATGAATGTTTACAGTCATTTGCTGGACATAATGTAGGCTCTAACTATGCAGATTCTGTTTTTGGAGAACCATTAACGTACGTTATAGTTCTCTCTCATACTTTGTCAACTTACCTAGTGGCCCTCACAATATATAATTCAGTTTTATCTATTCATTTGTCCTTAGTGGAATGAAAACATTTTCCAGAAAAATATTTTTGTCATTTTGTGTATTAGGACAAAGGATTTCTTTAGTTGCTGGGCCATGTTCAGCATCTTGTATTTGCAAAACAACTGAATAAAGAGCTGTTGAATAATCTTTCACCACAGTTCTAACACCTGTAAGCAGAAATTGTAGGATATGATTACCATTCTTGAATTAAAAAAAAACAAAAAATAAACAAGGGGTTTTGTCTGCATATGAACAGTTAAGTGTTAATACTTCAAAAGTCAGGTGAAAGTAACAGGGATTCTATCTCAATTGCCAGTTTTAATTGCCTTATTAGAGAATTTTTTTGTTGCAGACTTTTAAAAGCAGGTAATATCTTCAAGAAAGTGCTTAAAATTCTGCATAATGGCAGAGTTTTTTCGTTGTTTGATATTTTGAGATTTTTTTTAATGCAAGGAAACATTTAAAGGACTGGTTTGTTTTACTTTTGGTGGTGAGAGAGTTTTTCTGTTGAAGCAGAGAAGCGTTGATGTGACAGTAGAGTCATGCTACTGAAGAGAAAATTGTTTAAGTTTTGAAGCAAATGTAATGTTACACCTACAAGAAATAGACATATATTTAAGTAGACATATATATTTTTTGCTGTTAGAATTGCTTAAGACCCTACTTAACATTTGACTTAAAATTATTCAAAATCTCTGATACCCTCCTCTGTGATGTGGCTGTGACTGGTCATTGCTCATTGCCTGCTGATTTGGTGTGTCTGGTGGGCATCCCCTTCCTCCTCTACCTTCCTCCCCCACCAGCACTGAGTGGGACAGGATGAGCTTCCTGTCTAGAGGAGAATTGTTTTGTCAGGGGTGTGTGAGTAGCCTCTAGTTCTTCAATGAAAGTCGTCTGTTTTTTTAATATCTTAAGAAGTATTTCAAATGTATGTTTGTGAATTCTCATACCATAAACAAATTCTTTACTAATTTGCTCTATTTACTTTGGTTTCTGTTTGAAATATATATGTATTTTAATAAACTATCAAATCTTCAAACAGAAAATAGGACAAGTCATCCACCGGCCTTAGTGATTCTTGGTGCACCTGTTACCTCCTTCTCCCAAGCTGTATTTTTAAGCAAACTTCAGGCATTTCTTTCTTTCATTGGTTAATATGCTGAAGTATTAAGAATTTTTTTTAATTTATTGGTTTTAGAGAGGAAGGAGAAAGAGGGAGGGCGAGGGACGGAGGGAGAAATGCTGATTGTTGTCCCACTTATCTATGCATCATTGGTTGGTTCTTGTATGTGTTCTGACCAGGGATCCGACCCGTAACCCTGGCACATTGGGATGACGCTCTAACCAACTGAACTGCCCAGCCAGGGCCTACCCTGTTTCTTTAACGAAGAAAAAAATTACATTTAAAAGAATGAATTGAATTGGGTTATTACAGAAAAAGTTTTTAATCGGAAAATTGTCAGCTGGAATTCTGGAGAAGAAGAAACTGTTAGTTGTCAGCCTTCTGCCCTTTGGGCTATTTTTTACTTTTATCTGTGCTAAAAAACTTTCCAGATGTTACTGCTATTGTTAAAGTCAATACTCATTTGTTTACCCAATCTGTATACCTTTTCTGATATTTTGTTTTTATTTTTATTTTTTTATTGATTTCAGAGAGACGAAGGGAGAGAGAGAGAAAAACATCAATGATGAAAGAGAATCATTGATTGGTTGCCTCCTGTAGGCACCCTGACCTGGGCCAGGGATTGAGCCTGCAACCGAGGTACATGCCCTTGGCCGGAATTGAACCCAGGACCCTTTAGTCCTCGGGCCAGTGCTCAAACCACTCAGCCAAACTGGCTAGGGTGACAGGTTTTTCTTTATTCCCAACAGAAGGGCTCATTAGTGTCTGGGGTATAATTAATTTAGATTTGTTTCCTCAGTTCTGTGATGGGTTAACAAATTGTTTTTAAGCTAATCCAGCTACTTCTCATTGTTAAGAGCAGTAGTTTCTCACATTTCCTTTTAACAGTTGGAATAAATAAATGATTACTTTAAAAAATTACGTGGGCCCTGGCCGGTGTGGTTCAGTTAGTTGGGCGCCATCCCATGCACGGAAAGGTTGCTGGTTCGATTCCTGGTCTGGGCACGTGCCTGTGTTGGGGCCTCAATCCTTGGTCTGGGGGCATGCACGAGGCAGCCAGCCGATGTTGCGCTCCCACATTTCTCTTGTTGCTGCTCTCTCTCAAAATCAATAAACTTTTTTTTTTTTTTTTTAATTATGTGGTGCATGTAACTATCTGTAGTTATCTGTGGGTATACCTAATTATACTTCCTGGCACGTAGTAGGCTCTCAGTATTTCTTTTTTTTAATCCTCACCTGAGGATATTTTTCCATTGCTTTTCAGAGAGAGTGGAAGGGGAAGAGAGACATAGAGAGAAGCATCGATGTGAGAGAGACGCACATTGATTGGTTGCCTCCCGCATGCACCCTGACCAGGGCTGGGAATCAAAGCCTGCAACGGAGTTATGTGCCCTTGGTCGCAATCAAACCCAGGATCCTTCAGTCCGCAGGCTGACACGAATCACTGAGTCAAACCAGCCAGGGGCGGCGCTCAGTATTTATTGAAAGACTTAATGTTGTTTCACAATTAGTATATTTTCTAGCTAAGAACCAATCAACAATTTAGTTATTAAATTTTTTTATGATTTTTGATTTCTTAAAATGTGTACTTTATTTGTAGGTCAGTTAGAGCAATGTTTAGCACTGAATGGCCATGAAATACATGGTAGTTATACATCCCATTAAAATTTTGTTTTTAAATTAAATTTGAGTGACATTGGTTAATCAGATTACATATTTCAAGTACACAATATAATGCATCAGCTTCTATTTCATTGTGTGCTGTGTCCCTTTATAAAAACTTCTTAATCCATTAGGCATGTATAAAATATTTTGGTTACTATCTTTCCTTTTTAAAAAAATTACTGATTTTTTGGGGCATAAATGGCAGAGAGAGGGAGAGAGAGGGAGAGAGAGAGAGAGAGAGAGACAGAGAGAGAGAGACAGAGAGAGAGAGAGAGAGTGAGAGAGAGAGAGACGAGAGAGAGAGAGAGAAAAACATCGATCTGTTGTTCTACTTGGGCATTCATCGGTGGTTGTATGTGCCCTGACTGGGAATCAAACCCACTCTAGTAGGGAGCCAGCTGTTATCCAGGAGGCCTTCCATCCTTCTAAGTGCAGACTCGGTGCTGCCACCCACTGGACAGAAGCTAACTTGCGGTATGTAGGGCCAAAGAAAGGAATGTCAACCCTGGCCTGCCCATTGGTACCAATTCAGCACAAGAGGAATTCCCGTTTTGTGGGTGTGCTGAGGAAGGAAACTATTTGGTGCAAACAGCTCAATTATGAAATCTCATGGAGGTGGCCCCCTCTGCTCCAGCTAGATGTCTTTAGTGTCTCAGCTCCAGTTGGAGGAAATGCAGCCTTCAGGAAAAATGAGCTCCCAAACCAGAGGGGAGCTGACTTACAGAGAAGTACCCCCTACCTGGTCCATAATTGGTCCATCCTCATGGGATGAGGACTCCACATCCTCAGTTTGATTGGTCAGAATGGAGGTGATCTGATTGGTTGGTGTGAAGATGCTGACTAGGATTTAGTTGCACAGCTGATTAGACAGGAAAGGCCTCAGTCCTGTTGGTTGGAATACAAGTTCAAGAACTTCTTTACAAGATCTGACTCAGATGGTAAGAACACAATTCAGAGCAGGCTTCTGCCTGAAATGTAGTTAGCATAAGAGACCCTATGTGTAGAAATGGCTGCTAGGATATACTTTTAGATTTGAGCCAAGTCAGTCACCAGAAGCCCTTCTTGGTGTTCGGTACCTCCTTTCTCTATATCCACAGGAATAACAGACGCTGGTAAGCCATACACAGAATCTAAAATCACAATAAACCACCAAGGAACCAAAAAAGGCCTGGAGCCACCTCCTTATAAAAGTAAACATCAAGAAAGATCATGCCTTGGTGTTTCCAGAGATTAGAGAAAATTAAGTTATTCCTTTGGATAAAGGCAAAAGTAGCAACCAGCAAGAGACGACCCAAATTATTAGGTACATTTAGAGTAAACTGTAACCAGTGGTGCTATCAGGTCCCCTTGATAGAAGACAAGTTGTTTATCTTTTTTTTTAAATCCTCATATTTTCCCCATTTTCAGAGAGAGTATAAGGGCGGGGGGGAGAGAGAGAGAAACCTCTATGAGAGAGACGCATAGATTGGTTGCCTCCCGCACTCACCCTGACCTGGGCCAGGGATTGAGTTTGCAACCAAGGTACGTGCCCTTGGCCAGAATCGAACCGGGACCCTGTAGTCCGTGGGCCAGTGCTCTGATCACTGCGCCAAAGTGGCTGGGGCCAAGTTGTTTATCTTGAGAACTGGTAAGGGGCTATGTCTCCCTGTGTTTTACAGTCTTTTTGCTGGATTATCTCTCATGTGCATCACATTCTAGTTTTGTGCTATAATTCAGTAATACTTTTCTTCTAAAAAAAATGAGTGGTATGTACAATTGACCCTTGAACTGTGTGATTCCACTTATATGTGGATTTTTTTCAGCACATACATACATTACTGTAAATGTATTTTTTCTTAAGCTTTTCTTAACACTTGTCTTTATTATTTTTTAAAAGTATGTTTTTATTTGTTTCAGAGAGAGGAAGGGAAAGGGAGAGGGGGAGAGGAACATCAGTGATGAGAGACAATTATTGGTTGGCTGCCTCCTGCACTCCCCCTACTGGGGATCGAGACTGCAACCCAGGCACGTGCCCTGATGGAATCAAACCATGACCTCCTGGTTCGTGGATGGATGCTCAGCCACTGAGCCACACTGGCTGGGCAACACTTTATTTATTTTTAAAAATATATCTTTATTGATTTCAGAGAGAGGAAGGGAGAGGGAGAGATAGGAACATCAATGATGAGAGGGTCATTGATCGGCTGCCTCCTGCATGCCCCTCACTGGGGATGGAGCCTGTAACCCAGGCATGTGCCCTGACCAGGAATCAAACCTTGATCTCCTGGATCCTAGGTTGATGCTCAACCACTGAGTCACACCCAGCCGGGCAGGGCAACACTTTCTTGTCTTTAGCTTATTGCAAGAATACAGTGTATAATATCACATCAGTAGACTATTAGTAGTTAAGTTTTTGGGGAGTCAAAGGTTATACTTAGATTTTTGACTGCATGGGGTTTAGCACCCCTAACCTTTGCATTGTTCAAGGGTCAACTGTAAAATTAGTTCACTAGTCTTTTCTCTCTAAACTGACTAAAAGTTGTCTTAATGTTAAGTAAAAATTGCTTATGTTTATTGTAGAATGTTTAGAAAATGCAAAAGTGAAGAGAAAATAGAAAAATCACTAAAATGAAAAGTTGATTTTTCTTTATGCATATGCTCTAACAAAAATAGGATATGGCCCTAGCTTGTTTGACTCAGTGGTTAGAGCATTGGCCCCCACGACTGAAGGGTCTTGGTTCGATTCTGGGCAAGGGCATGTGCCTTGGTTGCAGGTTCAATCCCCAGCCTTGGTCAGGGTGAGTTCGGGCGGCAGCCAATTAATGTGTCTCCCTCACATTGATGTCCCTCCCTCCCTCCCTCCCTCTCAAAATATCAATGGAAAAAATACCCTTGGGTGTCAACAACAAAAAGCTGAGGGGGCTTATTTAAGCAGGGGAGACAGCACTTTGTCACTTCTTTTCATTGTTTTACTGTACTCTGTATAGGAATTGTGATATATGATAGTTCTAGATGTAGTTTAAAGTAATTGAGACTGTTCTCACATTCATGTGTAGGACTTGAGAATGTTGAAGAGATTATTATACTGACTTGGTCAATATGCTATTACAGTAAAACCTCGATATAATGGACTAATTTGGCCGAGGGGATGTCCATTAAGGCCGAAAGTGTTATATAATAAAGTAGGGTTTTTCGAATGTGTATGTTAAGAAATTTACAAATTAGTTTACAAGTTTCTACTTATGTAGACACATTTGTGTAATTAAAATTAAGTATGTATGAAAAGTTTAATTTCATAGAAAAGCTTTCTACGTGTATTACTGTACTTTTAAATTCATACTGAATAGATCTAGTAAATGCGTACATTCACCAGTCTCCTTGAGTAAAAAAATGCACACAACTGGGGCGTGGCTTAGTGCACCTCCAAACATGGCCATCACGCATTAAAACTGCTTTGGAAAGTCATGCCACAGGCCAACAGAACCAATTATTGCTTGATATACGGTGTGATCACGTGCTAATCATTCGTGGAACGTTGTTTACAAGCGGTGACTCTTGGATTTAAATAATGTAGACTAGAGTTGTGGACACGTGATATTTGTGTCAGTGAAATTTCTAGTGTTTTTTCCTCCAACATATGGCTTACTCCCTAAAATTTGTTAAAAATAACAGTGAATTAATAACAAAAAAATCTTGTTAATTTAATTATAAGCAAATCTTGGTTAAAAGCTTTTTAAAATTAACGGGCTGTTAATTTTTATGTAGACTTACAGACTGGAAATTTTATCTGTTAAATCTGAAGTTCGTTAAATCGAGGTCCTCAAAATCGAGGGTTTACTGTAATTATAATAATCTGGAACCATTATTGATTATTTTTATTGCTTATATTGGGACTAGAACCAAAAATTATTTTCCGGATGCACTTTGTCTTATACAAAAATAGAATAACTCCCCCACTCCTTTTAGATCTTTGATGGTTTTGTTAGAATCCTGAGAAATGCAAGGAATCTGTAATTCTCATGAGGGGAATTACAACTGCTTCCTGGAACTAATGTATCTGGATGTTGCTCAAACTGTGTTGAAGCCTCCTGTTGTTTTAATGATTAGTTTCACTGCTTCTTCAGTCCAGGGAGTGAGTATAATGTGCATGTTTGTAAAGTTACCCTTCCATATCATTTAAGAGAAAAAGATGATCATGTCTAGCACTAGGAAGCAACCTTTTTAAAATTTCTTTCCATACCTTTTCTATCTAGAGAAATTCTTTTTATCCATACCTTTTCTATCTGATCTTCAAAAACAAGTTTCCATTTCCAGATAGACTTGGTTGTGTAACCTCAAAACTTAAAGTCAATTGTGTAAGTTCTCTACCCATCTGAACAGTGGAAATCTCAAAAAAAACTGTTAGAGATGAGTGATTTTCTCCCCTATAGAAGCCATGTTGCCATTGTCCAATGTCAATTTATCTTAATATATATATATTTAATATATCTTTATTGATTTCAGAGAGAGGAAAGGAAGGGGGGGAGAGAGGAATAGAAACATCAATAATGAGAGACTCATTGATCGAGCCCACAACCAGGCCATGGGCCCTGACCGGGAATCGAACCCCGATCGCCTGGATCCTAGGTCGACGCTCAGCCACACCCGGCCGGGCTTAATATATTTTATATGAGTTTTACTTTTTAAAAATTTCTTGATTGATTTTAGAGAAAGAGAGGGAGGCGGGGAGGGAGGGAGAGACAGACATCGATTTGTTGCTCCACTTACTTATGCATTCATTCGTTGATTCTTGTATGTGCTCTGACCAGGGATTGAACCCGCAACTTTGGTGAATCGGGATGATGCTTTAACCAACTGAGTTACCTGGCCAGTGCCTATCTTAAATATTTAACCCTTTTAGAAATATTGTTTAGATTGATCAATGCTGTTAATTGAGTGGGGTTTTTTGTTTTCAGATTTGCATTGCTGACAAGTTTCTTAGATCTATAGTTTCTTGGTTCCTGTTGGAATTACTTTCTAGTTCCTCCTATCTTTCTTTCCCCTCCTGTGATGAGTTAATTATCTACAATAGGTTTTGGACTTTTACATACTGACACTTCGAAGCACAGAGTGCTAATTAGTAATAAACACTTTTTGAGGTCTTCTTGAATTTTGATATATCCTTTGAGTTATGCCTTGGAATATCTGTCAGGGTGGGAAATAGAAGGTTGGAAAGTTGAAGATGTTTTATTCTTTTCTGCACTAGGGCTTTTGAGCAAAAACTTGATATTGAATCCAGGCTTATTTTATTTTTGAATTCATGATTAAGAGCCAAAAGTGAGATCTATAACTATGTTTTAAATTTTCTTTGGAGCAGTGTTTCTCAGGGAATTTGAAAGTGGGGCATTTTTGGTGTCAGAGTGGCACGGGGGTACTGTTGGTATTAATGGAAGGGAGCCAGGCATACCGTATGTCCTGAATGTGGGGACAGCCCTGTACACTGATGTGTTGTTCTCAGATGCCGTTAACATCACGATTGAGAAGCCCTAGGGATAGAACATTAAAGTTTATGCCAGATACATTCATATCTGGTAAGATTAGGCATGTTCATGAATTAAACTTACACATTCTTTTTTTTTTTTGAGGTATAACTGACATGCAGTAAACTGCATATATTTACAAAATGTTCAAGTTGATAAATTTGAATGTGTGTTACGCCTGTGAGCCCATCACCACAATGAAGACAGTAAACATGTCTATTACACCCAAAAGTTTTCTCCTCCCCTTTGTAGTTTCTCCTGCATCTCTCCTGCCCTCAGCAATCTCTGATTTGCTTGCTGTAACTGTATATTAGTTTGCATTTTGTGTACTTTAATGCAAATGAAATCATACAGTGTGTACTCTTTTTATGCCTTCTTTGAGCATAATTGTGAGATTCATCCATGTCCTTGTGTATTATTAATAGTTCATTTCTTATTGATGAGTAGCATTCCATTGTAAAACACAGTAATTTGTGTATTCATATTCACCTGTTAATGGACATTTGAGTTGTGTCCACTTTTGGGTTTTTAAAAAGAAAGCTGTTTACAAACTTTTATGTGGACGTATGCTTTAATTTTCTTGGGTAAACACCTAGGGATAGAATAGCTGGATAACAGATAGGTGTATGTATTTCTGTTAAAGAAACTGCCCAACTGTTTTCCAAAGTGGTGTACTGTTTTATGCCTACCAGCAGTTTCTCCACATTCTTGCCAGTCTTGATCTGGTCAACCTTTTTAATTTTAGCCTTTTTAGGTGTGTAGTGATATCTCATATTTTTAATTTCTATTTCATCAGTTACCAGTGATGTTGAGCATCTTTTCATGTTTATTTGTCATCTGTATATCTTCCTTGGTGAAGTGTGTGTTCAAATCTTTAGCTCGTTTTCAAAAATAAGGTGTTTTTTTTTATTTTAAATTAATGAATTTTACAAGTCCTTTTCAGATAAGTGCTTTGCAAATATTTTCTTTTAGTTTGTGGGTCGTCTTTTCATTCTTTTAACAGTGCCTTTTGGGAAAAAAAACAAGTGGTTTGTTTTGTTTTGATGACATCCAGTTTATTAATTTGGTCTTTTGTGGATTGTGCTTTTGGTGTCATTAGAAATATTTGCCTAATCTGAGCTCATCAAGATTTTCTCCAGTGTTTTATTACATAAGTTTTATGGTTTTAGAGTATACATTTAATCAATGATCTGTCTTGAGATAATTTTCATTTATGGTGTGATATTTGGATCAAAGTTTTTTTTGTTTTTTTTTTTTTTTGGCAAATGGGTATCCATTTATTTTAGCACTGTTTGTTTGAAATATTATTTTTTCCCCGTGAACCTTTGTCAAAAATCAGTCATCCTTCTATCACAAGTCATGAAGTGAAGTATTGTTAGCTTTCAATCTTTTTATTTTTTTATTTTATTGGTGCTTTGGCTTTTCTAGGCAGTTGCATTTCCGTATGAATTTTAGGTTGAAATTGTCAATTTCTACAAAAAAGCATGCTGGGATTTTGATTGGGATGGTGTTGAAGCTATACGTCAGTTTACCATTTATTTAAATCTTCTTTAATTTCTCTCAGCAATGTTTTCTAGTTTTCATGGTTTTTTACATGTCTTTTCAGATTTATTTCTAAGTATTAATATTTTTGGTACTATTTTAAAATGATATTTTTAAAACTTGCTCTCCAATCAGGTCTTGTCCAATAAGCATGTGGCTCCTGATCATCTGTTGCAAATCTGCCAGCGCATCGGTCCCATGTTGGATAAAGAAATTCCACCCAGTATTTCAAGAGTCACTTCTTTACTTGGTGCAGGAAGGCAGTCTTTGCTACGTACAGCAAAAGGTACCTTAATTTGAAGAAGTGTTCTGCTTTGTATTACTAGCTTAATAATTATTATAATTGTGAAGTAATGTGAGCATTGTGGAAGAAAGGTGATATGTAACTATACACCATGCTGTGGACTATAAAATTCTCTGCATTTAGCATAGACATTGAATTTTATTACATAAGTGTTTAATGGGTCCTTCTGCATTTAAAAACAATGAAGGTATAGATGTTAAGCTAAAAAGTTTGAATTTATTCTGAGATGTGTTTTGAGGTTTTATCAATGTGAGTTCTTAATTTTCCATTTTGTAGCTCACTTACAACTTCGTTGAATGTAATTGTATGTGTCTAATAAACTCTTTAAATGCTAGAAGTATTTCATTTGATATTTAGGTCTTTGAAAGCCCTTTGTTATAAAGGGGAAGTGATTTTTCTAAATTTGGTAGCAGTTTGAAAAAAAGCACCCAAAATGTATAATTGCATGGTTCTTTTTTCTCACCAACTTAATTTTTTTGCTAAGTTATGTGGTAGTAAACTGTTGGAATTGCTGTTCTTTTTCTGTTAGCTTGGTATAAATCACTTAGACTAAGTATATGTGTATGATATGATCTATGTATAAAACATGGCTTACCTGCTAATGGGCAAGAATGTTGGCTCTCTTGATCTTGAGCATACGTCAAGTTCATCCCCCATGATTATTTTTAAGATCTGTTGCTGATGTGATGTTGCCTTAGATGTACCACCAGTATAAAGCTTGACTGAGAAAGAACTACCTTCCCTCTTGGTTCCATACCAGACTGGTTTTTCAGCTTTAGTTGTCTGTTAGTGCTCTATGGCCATGCCACACTGTGGCTTGAGTCAGGAAACTGTTCATATTCTTCCTCCTTCTGTGTCCCTATTCACCTTGTAATTATTCTGTTTTAGGTTGTTATATAGTGGTTGCCTGGGTAGCCTGTTTTCTTTACTTGTGTCAAGCTCAATGTCATTTTGTGATGAGCACTGCTTTAGAACTGACAGACCTTAGAAGAGACTTCAGCAAGCTGTCCTAGGGGTAGGGACCATATTTCTCCGTTTTTTCTGTACTCACTAGTGCCATGGGAGGATGCCTGGTAACTACTGCTCTTTGATCATGATAGTGGTAATGAATCCATTTATGTAAAACGTAATATGCCTGTTAGTTTGGGGCACCCGAGGCTCAGTGGAGGTTTATTTAGTAGGATGCCTTCCTTCCCATCCTCTTTCAGTTGTGAAGAAGCTAATTTCTAGCGCAGTGTAATCTATGTTCTGCTCTCTCCTATAGAGGGGCAGACATCTTTTCTTGGTATATATTTACTGGTAGGTCAAAGAGGGATGGGATGTTAGAATAGTGTTCAGACTCACAGATCCTACGTATGTGCTCTTGTGTAAAGATCAGCTATGACCCTTAAACAAGAGGAAAGCCATTTAATTTTGTCAATATTTCCGAAGGAGATTAAAGTCATGGTAATATTGGCCAAAATTAATTTTAAAACTCAATAACATTTAAATAGTTAATTAAGGATTTTCAGGTAAATCAAAGAAATTAAAAATTTCCTTGCAAAAATTTCCATTTTTGGAAAGTTGGATCAGTTGTGATTAAGACTTTTAATCATTAATATTGTATGCTATAATTCCACATAAAAATAAAAACTTATTTGGCATTGAATGGGACTTGGAGTCAAAAGATCTGGTTTTGTGGTCCATCTTGACTAATCATTTGCAGTGGATCTCTTTAAAGGTCCTGGAACCTTTGAGCCTCAGTTACCTCACTTGTAAATTGGCGACTAATACCTACCTCACAGGGTTGTTGTGAGGATTCCATGAGATAATGTATGTGGAAAGCACTTTGTAAATTGTAAAGTGCTACACAATGTTAGTTGTCGTTATTGTATCTGAGATGTCTTAAATTTTTTTCCCCTTCAGAAATAGTCTAATAAAGTTCTAGGGCTTTTCTGTTAAAGTATATTAGTTGGTAAAACTTTGAATAAACAGTTTATTAAAATATACGTAAGTATTCTATAAAATCTTTCTTCGGGTTAACTTTCAAGATTTTATGTGTATCTAAAATTCATTTTAAAGACTGCAGGCACACAGTTTGGAAGGGCTCTGCCTTTGCTGCTCTTCATAGAGGAAGACCTCCTGAAATGCCGGTGAATTATGGTTCCCCACCAAATCTTGGTAAGTGAGGCTGGCTTTTTGGATGCCTGAAACCGTTCTTTTAATTTCTTGGTCAACTTTGTAACTGCTGTGTTAAAATTTAAAAGAAAATACTGGTGGTAGCATTGTTTCAGTAGTAACAAGGATCAATTTTCACGTTTGTTTTCCTAAAATATTACTAAAAGTAATAAAAATTAATTAAAAACGATTTTATTATAATAAGAAGTCTGTACCAATGATTATAGTAGTGCAGAACGGGGAAGAAATTTGTGTCCTTAGGATTTCTTGAACATAGATTTTTGTTTTGGGGCTTCTCTTAGCTTTTTACATACTGGCACCCCCTTAACCATTTTTGTTGTTTTTATTTCCTAGTGGAGATACATCGAGGCAAACAACTCACAGGGTGTTCCACTTTTAGCACAGCATTTCCAGGAACTATGTACCAGCATATAAAAATGCACAGAAGGATTCTTGGACATCTATCTGCTGTTTACTGTGTAGCATTTGATAGGACAGGACATAGAATCTTTACAGTGAGTTAACATTTTTAAACTCAATTTGTTATCATCTGGAGCACTTTGGTGTTCATCAGAATCTTTTAAGAAGTCTTATACAACCCATAGGTTCTGTGTTTCTCAGTCTTAGGATTTTGACTCAGTAGGTCTGGTGTGGGGCCTGTAAATTGCGTTTTTATTTAGTGTCCCAAGTGATTCAGATGCAGGCCTTGTGTTGTGGTTGTGAGATATTTATGTTTTTATCGATTTCAGAGAAAGGGAGAGGGAGAGAGGTAGATCAATGATTAGAGAGGCATTGATTGGCTGCCTCCTGCACGTCCCCTACTGGAAATCAAGTCCACAACCCAGGCATGTGCCCTGACCAGGATTCGAACTATGATCTTCTGGCTCATAGGTAGATGTTCAACCACTGAGCTATGCTGGCTGGGTGAGGCATTGATTTAGAGCAGTGGTTCTTGGGCATTATCATTAAGGATGCTTAAAAATATTCATCCCTAATACTTCTTCAGTCTATTCTAATCTAGACTTACTCAGGTTAATTTCTACTATGCGTATTAACGAAAATCAAACCAAACCCCTCCCACAAATATCCGACTCTCCACAGGTTATTCGTATTCACGTTGAGTACTCACTGATCCAGGGAAATCGATTACTTGAACATTGAAATATTGTTTTATTCTTATAAAGCTATATAAAAGTATTTGGAATTTAATTTTACATTTTTTATGTTTTAAGGGAAAATTAGGATGGGTAAGAAGTTCAGATTTTATTTCTCAGTTGTGAGATTCAGAGTAGATACTCTACTCACATATTTATGGAATGAATGGATGTTGACTGGTACTATAAATTTTAGACTCTTGGTTATTTTTTTGCGTTTTTCTAAGTATTTTTAATTGTTAGACCTATTTATGGCTCACTTCTATTTTTCTTTTTTTATCTTTATTGTTGAAAGTATTACAGATGTTCCCTATTTTCCCCCATTGATCCCCTCCACCCCACCCCCAGGCCTTCCCCATGCCAATGTCTGTGTCCATGGGTTATGCATATAAGGATTTAAGTTCTTGATTAATCTCTCCCCATCCACTCCCCCACCCCCACCTTCTTTCTGAGATCCCTCAGTCTGTTCCATGTTTCTATGTCTGGTAGACTCTTGGTTATTTAAAATGAAGGTGCTAGTCCCATTATTTTTTAGTTGTTTTGGGAACAACTACTCTTGTATTTCATCCTGTGAAATGTAGATCTGTCCTGACACCAAATTACTTAGCTTGACATGGACTAAACTGACATTTAAAAAATATATATATTTTATTGATTTTTAGGGAGAGAAGAAGGGGGGGGAGAGAAACATTGATCAGTTGCCCTCCCGTAGGCACCCAGACCATGGCTCGAATCTGAAACCTGGTTTATGTGCCTTGACTGGAAATTGAGTGGTGACCCTTCCATGCATGGGGTGACGCTCAACCAACTGAGCCACAGGGACCAGCGCAAACTAAACTGACATTTAACCATTGTAATTGAAATAGGCGAGCCATGAACTTTTATTGGACTTAGTAGTTGGCAGAGAATTTTGAGAAGGTAGTTTTTATATTTGATCTGATCCATAGAAATGAAAACTTCACAATATCTTTATGTAGACATTCTTTGATTTGAAGAAAAGCTGTTTATAAATGTTCTCAGCAAGAGAGGATGAGTTTTAGACACTTAATTTGAGTGACATGTAAATAGTATTTTAAATGATATAAAAGACTTCTGTATTAACATTTATTTTGGGTGTTTTTTTAGGGTTCAGATGATTGTTTGGTGAAGATTTGGTCAACACACAATGGCCGCCTATTATCCACATTAAGAGGTCATTCTGCAGAAATTTCAGATATGGCAGTAAACTATGAGAATACAATGATTGCTGCAGGGAGCTGTGATAAAATAATTAGAGTGTGGTGCTTGAGAACTTGTGCCCCAGTTGCTGTGCTCCAAGGACACACGGGGTCAATTACATCTTTACAGGTAAACTAGCGTTCATGGGCACATTTGTATATTATCTCCTTTCCTTTAAAACTCTTTCTCTTTGGAGATGAGAAATAGTAAGATGCTTAGTAATTATATGATCTAATTTTAAATTTAGTAATCAAGAAAAGGTGTAATTATACTTCCATGAATCTTGGAAGGGTGATTTAATAAATATGTAATGCGGTTAGAGCTTTAATTTCAGGCTTAATGGATGACTTATTGCTTTATTTAGGTTTATGGTTGAACTGAATGAGTCAGTTACAAACTGGTGATAGGTTAATGATTTTTCTACTTTAAAATTTGTGGATTTTGTTAAGCTAATTAATTTTCTGAAGTATATTTAAACTCAGTTTTAGTCCATATTCTAGAACTTCGATATAAATAGTCACATTCAACATTTAAACCCTTCATTTTGTATGCTTGACAAGATGGAGCTTGGAAGAAGCTTCTTCTTTGAAGTCATAGGTTAAATCCTACCTCCCTTACAAAGTATATAATCTTGGGGAAAAATAATAAAACAAATAATAAACTATTACTGTCTGAGATGTTATAATGATAAATATGAGAATCATCTAAAACCCCACCAAAGCCAATTCTTCATCTTTTCTGCTAATGGCAGTACTGGCCTTCTTTGCTAAGCTCCTTCTCTTGAATGTCTTGTGTGTCAGCAAGTTGTGTTGCTTCTTTCTTCCTGGCTTTCCTCCCCATTCTGGGGGAAGGAAAGGTTAAGGTTCTTAGGTTAATTGGATTAATTGGATTGATTTCTTGGCTCTTTTATCTTACCTGTTTCCTTTCAATCAGTATTGTATATTGCCATCAGACAAATCTTTTGGTTGCCTTCTGTGTTTTATATGATAATTACAGTTAACTCTTTAATTTGCTGTTGTTATTGGGCCCAGATTCTCTACCCATTTCACCACTTCCAAAAATGAACACTTCAGTCATGTAGGTCTTTCCATTGCTATCACATACCATATTCTCTATCACATTTCTACTTTTGTTCATATTATTTCTTTGCCTAGTATGTTTCTTGTTTTCTTTGTATTTTCCTCTTCATCTTTTAACCCTTCTTGGATATCTCTGGACCAGATCGAACTTCCTTTCTCTAGCTTATATAGCACAGTTGGTACTTTTTATTTTACTTTATTGTATTTTTTTACAAGATATGCCTTTATTGATTTCAGAGAGAAGAAGGGAGAGAGAGATAGAAACATCAATGATGAAAGATTCATTGATTGGCTGCTGCTTGCATGCCGTCCCTCCTGAGGACTGAGCCCGCAACCCTGACATGTGCCCTGACCGGGAATCGAACAGTGATCTGGATTATAGGTCGATGCTCAACAGCTGAGCCACACTGCCTGGGCTATACTTTATGAAATACAAATGTTAGCCCTATTCTGAAGTTAAAATTTAATTTTTGTATTTTTTTAAAACATATCTATATTGATTTCAGACAGAGGAAGGGAGAGGGAGAGAGAGAGAAACATAATGATGAGTCATTGATCGGCTGCCTCCTGCCGATTGAGCCCGAAACATGGGCATGTGCCCTGACTGGGAATTGAACCACGATCTCCTGGATTCTAGGTTGATGCTCAACCACTGAGTCACACCCAGCCAGGCAACTTTTGTATTTTCTTATATTAGTTTTATGGGGTTTAAAAATGTTTAAATTGTGATTCACTTGGAATTTAATCTGGTGTACAATCGAGGGTAGGTCCAGTTTTTCCCCTCAAGATTGCCGCACAGTTGTCCCTTTACCACTGATGCAGTGATTCATTGTTTCCCCAGCTGATTTGAGATGTCACCTTCGTCTTAAGTCTTGTATTAGTATCCAATTTGGAGTTTATATTTTTTCTGTTGGTCATTCTGTGAAAGTACCTACAGTGCCCCATAGTTTTGATTATTGAGGCTTGGTGATAGGCTTTCATATTTAGAACTAGATCTTTACTTTCTCTTTGTAAAAGTTTTTCTGGCTCTTACTGGCTTTGACAATTTTTTTTCTGGGATCACATTATGTTTATAAGTTAATTTGAGATAGACTTTACTTTTTTATAGTTTATGCTTTTATTACAATAGTGTCACCTATATTTTTGGATTTCTTACATATTAGAATGTCAGTTGAAGTTAACTTTGAAAAACAGTTTAAACTACAACTTTAGTAGAAGCTCAGGAAACTGAGTTGTATATGTTATTGCTTTTTAGTTTAGCCCAATGGCCAAAGGCTCTCAAAGGTACATGGTCTCTACTGGTGCTGATGGGACAGTTTGTTTTTGGCAGTGGGATTTAGAATCCCTGAAATTCAGGTAAGTGACTTTAATTGTGTAATAAGTTGTCTTTTTTAATGTTATGATTTAGTCTAATGAAGTCTGGGCATAAAGAGAAATTATGGATTGTGGTTGCCTTTTTACTGACTACTTACTGTTTATAATTTGCTATTTAGGTGGTTGGATATGTAAAAGAAGCATAGCTATTCTTAGTGGGCACATTTTTGTGGGGAAAAAAGAGTATGTATGTGAAACATTTTGAAAAATATTAGAAATATGTAATTAGATACAGAGAAGTTTAGGTAGGATTATTTAAGAATCAGAAGACCTGTGCTGTCCAATATAGTACCTACTAGCCACATGTGATGATCAAGCACTTCAGATGTGGCTAGTGTAATTGAGGAACTGGATTAATTTATATTTAAAAACTGAGACTTGATTCAGTTATTATGAAACTTTTAAGCATATTTCAAACCATTTGAGTATATAAATTTAGTTTTTCAGCTGTAAGTTTTATGAAAACTGTTTGATGAAAACGTTCAAATAGAGATGCATTATAAGTGTTCAGTATACTTTGAAAGATTTCAAAGATTTAATGAGAGGAAAGAATCTAAAGTTCTCATTAAAATGTTATTAATACTGTTGTGATATTTCGGATATATTGGGTTAAATGAAATAAAACTTATTTCATCTCCTTTTACTGTGGCTACTTAAAAAATACAAAGTTACACATGCGGCTTGTATTCCATTTTTGTTGGACAGTACTCGACCCTGGTGGTTTTATGCCCTGCGCTGCAGCCCTGATGATGGGCTCACTTATACTCTGAGTTGTGGTCACCTCAGTTATAAGATGGGGGCCTGTCTTTCTGTGTAAGAGGATCGCTGTGAAGATGGGGATTAGACAGTCTTCCAGAATCCATCCAGCTACAATAGCATATGTGGAAATACTTGGTATACTGCGAGGCACTACAGAAATAACATAATAGTTAAATGTGCTAGCTTATAATGTGTAAGACTAATATATTTTAAAACATCATCTTTTATAGTCCACGTCCCTTAAAGTTTACTGAAAAGCCTAGACCAGGCGTTCAAATGCTTTGCTCTTCTTTTAGTGTTGGTAAGTACTTCTTTTAGTTTCATTTTAGCATTTATTGAATGACCACATTATTGTGAAGAGCCTTTATCAAATAGATGGTAAATGACTTATGTTCATTTCATTAGGTTTAATCTTTCATGTTCATTTTATTAGCCTTTTTCTTACCTTTCACGCCTCCATTCTACCTTTTTCTGATTTTGAATAATAATCGGAGTTAGTGATGGAAGAGATTGCTGGCTAAAATGAGGTTCAGGGTGTCAGTGATTCCTGTGTCATGTATGCCCGGTGTATGATACACCAAAATTGGGATTTTCTTTTAACAGGCTAAACTATATTTTTGGTAGTTAAATTTGTTTTCCACACGTCTTGGTGAAATTATTCCCCATTTTCTCTAATGCCATGGCTGGTTCTCCTGGCAGTACCCCCCCCACCCCGCCCTTAGGTGATTTCCAAAAGTCACGTTGTTAATATAAACTGGTGTGGTTGAAATGGGTTTGTTAAGAATATCAAGACACCTTTATCACTCTTATCACTTAGGAAATTCTGAAGGTTTTAGGAACTCTGTGCCATAAACAGGAATGAAGAGCAAATATATATTTACTATTACAAACCTCATATCAAACTATATTATATTCATTTAAAAATGTCTATATAGTGAATTGGAAAACGGATCTGTTGAGATAAACTTTTGGAATAAGAGATATTGCTTAATTTAATACAGACATTTGGTTTGTGGAGATATTTGTTATAAACCTTAACCTTTTTATTTCAGGTGGTATGTTTTTAGCCACTGGTAGTACCGATCATGTAATCAGAATGTATTTTTTGGGTTTTGAAGCACCTGAAAAAATCGCAGAACTTGAAAGCCACACTGTAAGTATTCGTGTTTTAAAATTCTGTAGGTTAATTTTAATAATGTTCCTGTTGGTGTATAGTCAAATATTGATAACAAATTGATTCTTTTTTAAAAAATTGAATTTATTGGGTTGTAATTTTAACTTAATTGTAGGAGGAATTGCATTTAAAGGTGAGGGATACTGACAACTCATATAGCACCTTGACAGTGCTACTATTTTCCAATGATTATTTCATCTTTAAGTCCAGAATTTTGATTATGACAGTTGATTTGGGTGGGTTAGGTTCAAGTGGCCTATTTATCTTAACCCAGCTCATGAAATCAGAGTGCTATTTTATTAATATATGTTAAGATATATAAC
Organism: Miniopterus natalensis; assembly: GCF_054644295.1. Classification (NCBI taxonomy): domain Eukaryota; kingdom Metazoa; phylum Chordata; class Mammalia; order Chiroptera; family Miniopteridae; genus Miniopterus; species Miniopterus natalensis. Next base: position 85,439,702 of record NC_142086.1, on the reverse strand, counting down.
TCAGTATTTTGAGTTAGAGATCAATCACGTCATGTTTTCTCCTAAGAGTTTTGTGAGGTTATTTGATAAACGTAAATTCAAGTTACTTTAACATAAAAGAAGCCCCGGCTGTGTGGCTTGGTTGGTTGGAGTGTTGCCTCTCACAGTAAAAGGGTTGTGGGCTGGATTCCTGGTAAGGGCACATGCCTAAGTAGTGGGTTCAGTCCCCTGTCAGGGCACATGCGGGAGGCAACCGGTTCATCTTCCTCTCACGTTGATGCTTCTCTCCCTCTACCCCTGCACCTTCCTCTCTCCCCCTTCCTCCTCCCCCTCCCTCTCTCTCTAAAAGCAGTTAAAAAATACATGTCCTTGGGTGAAGATTAAGAAAATTTCTTTCCATGTAATCATAAAACAAATTATTCAGCCTTGTTTTTAGCTGCTTAAACCTTTATATTTTGATGACTTTACACACATACCAATTTTTATACAGGTATTTTACTGCATGTGTCTGTCTTTGTGACGAGCTATATTTTCGAAGTCCTGTTAGGTTCATAGTTAGATTCTTTGCACTTAGTGTGTAATTCATGTTTGAATGACAGGGCTAAGCAGCACAATTGCAAATCTCCTGCTTTAAATCAAATATGCTTCTAGCTCTAAAACTTTTTTGTTTGTTTATAAACTATGCAGATGATGACTTTTGTGTTTGTTTTCCCCCCTCTGATTTAGGATAAAGTTGATAGTATCCAATTTTGTAACAACGGTGATAGGTAAGTGTTGTTTGCATTTGTGCATATGTTTTTAGGCATATATACTGTGCTTCATATTAGTATAGGTAATATGTCATTTTGTACATTGCAGGTACTTATTAGTAAATACATATATTAATTGAATGAAAAGTCTGGGGCAGTGGGAAACATGAAATACAAGTTTTTGGAATTTAGTTTTTTCTGTCTCATGAGACCAAATGTAGGTCTCCTTTAGTTTACGTCAGCTAAATTTCTGATTTACAGGAAAATTAAGTGAAATTCTTTTTAAAAAATATATCTTTATTGATTTCAGACAGAGAGGGAGAGAGAGAGAAACATCAATGATGAGAGAGTCGTCACTGATCAGCTGCCTCCTGCCCACCCCCAACTGGGGATCCAGCCCGCAACCTGGGCATGTGCCCTGACCGGGAATCGAACCTCGATCTCCTGGATCCTAGGTTGATGTTCAACCACTGAGCCACTCCCGGCTGGGCAGTGAAATTCTTTATGTTTGAGTAGTTAAATCTTTTCTCATCAATGACTGGGCTGTATCCTTCAATGAAATTATCACTTAGATTTTATCTTTTTTTGTGTGATTCCCAATATCTCTCAGGCATCTTTCCTAATCTGAAGCTTTTAACACTTTGTTAAAAGATTATTTTTGCACAGTGACCAGCATGAATCAATTTGAGTTTAGAGTTAAGTTGCTTAGAATGGAGCTTTTGTTCTTACCAACTTTTTAAATATGTCTTTATTGATTTCAAAGAGAGGAAGGGAGAAGGGGGAGAGAGAGATAGAAAAACCAATGAAGAGTCATTGATCGGCTGCCTCCTGCATGCCCCCTACTGGGGATTGAGCCCGCAACCTGGGCATGTGCCCTGACTGGGAATCGAACCATGATCTCAACCGCGATCTCCTGGATCATAGGTTGATGCTCACCTGCTGAACCATGCCAGCTAGGCACCATATGTCTTTTAGTCTTCCTGTTTTTCCCCATCTTCCAGATGTTGTCTTCTCAATCTATTAGACAAGCTATTGTTTGCGTTTGAAACGTGCTTTACTTTGTAAAGCCAGGCACATCATAGCAAACCAGATTTTTTTTCCATTCAGATATAACCTAGAGCTCTCTCTTTTGACTTAACACCTATAGATTTACCTGCAGTCAAGAGTGCTACATTAAAAATTTTTTTGCTTGTGATTTTTAACTAGCTGTTGGTGGCATGTATCTAAGTATAAGGTCGTTTTTCCTCCTTTTTTTAATATTTAAGGTTTTTAAGTGGTAGCAGAGATGGAACAGCACGGATTTGGAGATTTGAGCAGTTAGAGTGGAGAAGCATTTTATTGGATATGGCGACTAGAATCTCAGGGTAAGTTGAGATGGTTTGTTGTAAGTCGATACATCATAAGTACTTGGTTTCTCCCTGGTTAGTTACCTCCTGTTATGAAGAGCTAAATGGAAGTGAATGGTGGTTACCTCTTGCATGTCTGATATAGATACTTAAATTTCAAATATCCAGAAGAATTTATTCTTAACATTTATTTAGGAAAGAATAACATATTTGTTCTGTTTCTCAAAGCATTGACTTCCTCTTAGGTGCTGCATTTAAAACCACCTATAATTTTTTTATATATATTTATTTGATTTCAGAAAGAGGAAGGGAGAGGGAGGGAAGAGAGAAAGAGAAACATCAGTAATGAAAGAGAGTCATTGATTGGCTGCCTCTTGCACGCCCCCTACTAAGGATCAAGCCTGAAACATGGGCATGTGCCCTGACCAGGAATTGAACTTTGACCTCCTGGTTTATAGGTTGATGCTCAGCCACTGAGTCATGCCAGCTGAGCACCTATAATTTTTAAGAGATACAAAAATAACGTGGGTATGCCCTGGCTAGGTAGCTCAGTTGTTCAGAGCGCCCTTATAAGCCAAAGTTGAAGGTTTGATACTCGGTCAGGGCACACACAAGAATCAACCAGTGAAGGCATAAATAAGTGGACCAGGAAAACAGATGTTTCTCTCTTTCTCTCTTCCCCTTCCTCTTTAAAATCAACTTAAAAAAATATAAAAATACTCAAGCATGTCAAATACAGAAATTTTACTTTTCTGTAGATAGGATTTTTGGAATTAAAAAAAAAATCACTGTAGGTAAATCTGAAGAATAAAGTACACAGTCAGCTTATTGTTAAGGTCAGAAAGTTGTGCTACATTGGGAGTGATTTTTTCCCCCTACACTAAAATTTTGGCTTCTAAAAATAGTTTTGAAGGCAAGTTTGTCCTGTCCCTAGCTCCCAATGCTTCAAAGTTTTACACATGTTTTTGAGCATCTTTGAGGTAAGCTTAGCACTTCCCAAGAGAAATATTACAGATTTGAAAAATACTGCTGTTTTTGTTTTGTACATATTGCGAGGCAGTCCAAGTTATGGGAAGAAGACATGTTCTGGGATCAGACCTGTGTTCAGACACTACTTAGATTGTTTATAGCTATATAATTTTGAGAACATTATTTTATATTAGTCTGTTTTATCATCTGGGAAATAAAATAACCTCCCTTTAAGTATTACTGGGAATTTTATGTTTCATTTTTTTAAAACGTTTTCATTGATTTTTAGAGAGAGAGGAAGGGGAGAGGGATAGAAACATTGATGAGAGAGGAACATCAGTCTTCTCCCTCCTGCATGCCCCCTTGGGGATCAAGCCCACAACCCGGGCATGTGTCCTGAATGGCAATCGAACTGTGACCGATTGGTTCCTGGGTTGATACTCAACCACTGAGCCATACCTGGCCAGGCCATTATTGGGAATTTTAAATGATAGGATGAAAGATGCTAGCACACTTCCTTGTCCAGAGTAGGCATATCAGTGTTCTTTTGCCCAGTACAGATATTTACTTTAGTTACACTTTAATAGAAATCTGAAGTTACAAATTTTAGTTTAGAGTTTATACTTTTTCATAACAGTTTTTCTGGGAAATGTTATACATTTTGTCTTTTGGAAGTCCTTATGTCTCCTTTATTTTCAGTAATTGTAGGAGAAATTAACTTACATTCTCTGCTGTGGCTCAAACAGTTGTACTGGGTTTCAAAATAAATTTCATCTTAATATTTTTGTGGAATGATCTGTGGTAAAGGTTGGAAGGAATGTGTACTAGAAATCTGATAATCCTTGTTCACAAATAGGTCTTTACCATTATTTAAAAATGTTGCACCTGGATACTCAAAAGCATGTTGATGTGAGAGGGAATACGCAGTGGAAAGTCACTCCTTGATTAGTTGAGATGAGGAACAGGAGTGAAGAGCATTCGAAACCATATTCACATATGAAGAATTGTTTATTAGGAAAATAGGAACATCGGTGTAAACACTGGAATAAAAAATAAAAAGATGAGACTGAAAACTGCTTAGTGTTCTTGCTGCCATGCTCTTCCTGGACAGAACTTTTCCTGTAATTCCCTTTGTGGTAGAAATATTCTTTTCTCATGTAAAGTTTTGCCTCTTTCAGATCTTGAAAAGCAGAGTTTCCTGTGTGTAAGAATTGGTGGGTGTGTTTGTTTCACTGTTCTAATCTTGGCTCATCAACGCAATGAACTCTAACAAGTCTGTTAGTAAATTCAAGGTTATTAAGAGGGAATACCTATTAGTTTAAAGGGGAATGTGGAGTCAGTCTTTCTTACATTTCCTCTCTTTTATGTTACACTTTTTCTTTGACAAATCTAGTAAGAATTATTCTCTTGTCTGTGTTCTACTGTTTACATAGATAGCTATTACATATCACTTTCTATACTCTTATAGCCATTTTCTTTAAAATATTTACTTTATTACATGTTTATAATTTTTTAAAATGTGTATGATTTCAGAAGCCCCTAGGCCTTTCCTCACCTTCCCACTGTTTACTGCTGACTATTTTACAGACGAACTTTGCATATCACTTTCCTAAAGGCTGCAATGCATTGTAGACACATGTATCCAAGATTATTCTTACCTTGGGGCCCATAGGAACATTCTATAGGGAAGTATAAAGAGATGAGTACAGTCGTGTTTACAGTTCAGCAAATTGAGCATCTGTGTGTCAGACACTTCTGTACATTGGGGATATGAAGATGAATTAACTTCTTTCTGTCTTCCTAAAATTTTTTGTTATCTCTATAGAGAGAAATAGTTAATACTATTGTTAGGGCTTGAGTTCGGAAGAAAAGAATAATAGAAAAAAGGTAGAAGAAAAAAACTTCGCTCTTACAAGTAGCAGTAGTGTCCTAAAATCTGCCTTTATATAGTCTCAGCACTGCTGCTTAATTGTCCCCTCTCCCTTTGGGTTTTGCCCCAGTGTGTTTATAGATAATCTGTTAGGGATCAGATATGGTGAACCCTATATAGACTTGGTAAGGTAAGCACAGGAACTTTATTTTTGTATAGATAAGGACTTGTATACATTGTTTAGCCTACCATCTAGGTAAATTTACACATTGTGTATTTTTTTCTTAGGGACTTAACTTCTGAAGAGGAAAGGTTTATGAAACCCAAAGTAACAATGATAGCTTGGAATCAGAATGATAGCATTGTTGTCACAGCTGTGAATGATCATGTCCTCAAAGTGTGGAATTCTTATACTGGACAACTGCTTCATAACTTGTTGGTAAGTCTTATCCAATATAACAAATTAAGATTTTTTTGAACTATAATTTTATTTTTAAAGCTATGAATTTAATGTATTAAACATGTTTCACTTACATTATCAAGTAAATAGAAATTTGTACATAAACTGATAACAATGACTGTCAATACATTTTTAAAAGCCCTTATTCACTATGACAACATGAGTTTTTAAATGGAAACGTAAAACTTGCAAACCTTCCTTAACTATATGACTTTGTTGAATAAAGGGACATGCTGATGAAGTATTTGTTTTGGAAACACATCCCTTTGATTCCAGAATTATGTTGTCTGCGGGACACGATGGCAGCATATTTATATGGGATGTTACAAAAGGCACCAAGATGAAACATTATTTTAATATGGTAAGTGAAGTCCAGTGTGTCTTCCTGCATGTTTGCATTTGTTTCAAGTACCTGGATTATAAAATTTAGTCAAACAGATCTGCATGTTTTGGCAGTTTATATTTCTAAAAATTGGGGAATTTAAAGCCTAATAAATATCTGACAGCCAAACGTACATACATACATGAAATTTTCTGTATAGCTGATTCACACGAGGGAAAGATTTTCAAAAGTTACTTAGCTTTGTGTGTATGGCTGAATGTGTGTCTGTCTGGGTTTAAATTGGCAAACTTATGGTAATTATACACAACTTGAAACTTCACAGCATTACAGATTTTGCATGGTGGTCAGTCATCTTAGTAGCAAGTTTAAACTCCAGAAAAGTATTGATTTGAGTTAAAGAATATCACACTTTATTAATCTTAAATTATTTACCTTATAGATTATTAGTCAGTAGCCTTTTGTGTTTGTATTAAAACAAAGGTTTACAAAGGTGCTTGTCATTCACTTGTCAGAAATAAAGCCTTCACTTTGGATTGGTTTATGATCCTTTATTCAGTCATTTTGAGAACAAATTCTTAGAAAATCTTTTAAGAATTCTTCTAGGTTAGTGGTATCTAAAGTGAATTTTAGCCCTGGCTTTTGTGGCTCAGTTGGTTGGAGCAATGTTCACACACCAAAAGGTGGTGGATTTGATTCACAGTTGTATATACCCAGGTTTCGGGTCCGATCCCCTGTTGGGGCACATATGAGAGGCAACCAATCGATCTTTCTCATGTCGATGTTTCTCTTCTCTCCCTCTCCCTTCCCCTCTCTCTAACCTCTTCCCTCTCTTCTCAAATCAGTTTTTAAAACTGTGAATTTTATTTCCTGAAAATATAAATTGACATGCTTAATGAAAAAATCTGTTTTTCAACATGAAAACAGTTGATGTAGGAAAAGCATGTGCATAAAGTTGGTCATAACTTTGTCCCCCCCCCTTTTTTGTTTTGTTTTGTTTTGTGAGCATGTGCCAAACTTTTATTCAACTAATGAATGAGGCTTTTTTCATCTGTTCCCTAGATTGAAGGACAAGGGCATGGAGCTGTATTTGACTGTAAGTTTTCACAGGATGGACAGCATTTTGCCTGTACAGACTCTCATGGTCACCTTCTGATATTTGGTTTTGGATGCAGCAGGCCATATGAAAAGGTCATTTTAAATATTTTCTTACAGTATGTAAGATAAGTACTTACAAAAGATATTTTTTCTTTGTTTTTTCTAATTATAATTAACTGCTTAACATTTGTTTTCTTCTAACATGTATAAACCTCAAAATACCAGTCTGTAAACTTCCTTTTTTTCTTTTTCTTTAAAATTACCTTTTATAGATTCCTGATCAGATGTTCTTCCATACCGACTATCGACCACTGATTAGAGATTCTAATAATTATGTCTTAGATGAGCAAACCCAGCAGGCTCCTCACCTTATGCCTCCGCCATTCTTGGTAGATGTAGATGGAAATCCTCATCCAACTAAGTATCAGAGATTAGTACCAGGCCGAGAAAATTCTGCAGATGAACATTTGGTTCCACAACTAGGCTATGTGGCAACAAGTAAGTGCAAAGTCCTCTTTTTTTTTTTTAAACTGTTTTTTGAAAGATGTAAAGAAAAATACAAAGAACTCTTGTACTTTCAAAATTCACCAGTTGTTAATAGTTTGTAATGTATGTTTTATCATTTATCTCCAGATACATATTGTTTTGAACCACTTGCTTAAGTTCTGGACCTCATGTTCAGTTACCCCTAAATACTTTGTGTTTTCTAAGACCAAAGATACTCTCTTATATAATCATAAACAATAATCAAAATCAGGACATAAAGCACTCAGGTAATACTGTTAGCAAATGTATAGTTTAATCAAATTTTGTCTGTTATTCTAGTCACGCTTATTACAGCATTTTTGGTTCTCCTAATGTAGGTTTCAATTTGGGGACTGCACATTAAATTTAGTTGTCATTGATTAAGTCTGGTTATGCATTTTTGGCAGATACAACATAAACAATGTTGTAGCCTTCCTGGAGCATCATCTCAGGATGCTTATGATTGCGGTTTTTTCAATGGTAATGTCTTTGGACACTCAGTTAAGGTGGTGTCTGCCAGGTTTTGCCACAGTAAAGTTACTTTTTTCTTTGTAACTAGTAAGTAGTTTGTGGGAACATGGCGTAGTGCCCTGTTCCTTGTCAGACTCGCGTTCTAGAGCTCACTGATGATTTTTGCCTGAATCAGTTGTTACTTGAAGTTGAGAAATGATTTTTTTCTAACCCTGTCATCACTGAGCCTACATTTTATTAGTTGTCCTTCCACTACCCTTCCTTTTATTTATTCATGTAATTCATTAAGTTTTAGCTTGATGGGTTGTAATGTAGTGGGTTATAGTCCAGCACTGTTACTCTTTTGTTGCTCATGTTATCCTTGGATTTGACTATGAGAGCCTTCTTAACATGAGTTTTGTATCTTCTCAGGTCCCCTTGAGCACTTCCTTACTTTTTGGCATAAGATGTTCCGGTCTCATCTTGTACTTTGCTTGTCCTAGCGAAGTACATCGTTTTTGTATTTTTTCATAGCAGTGCAATATTTTTCCTGAATTATTATTGCGCAAAGGAAAAAAATGCATCTGCAGGCATACCTTGGAGGTATTGCGGGCTCAGTTCAGACCACTGCTGTAAAGCGGAGAATGCAGTACAGCAGATCGCATGACTTTCTTAATTTCCCAGTGCATATAAAAGTTATGTTTACACTGTACGGTGGTCAGTTAAATTTGCAATAGCATTATGTCTAAAAAATGTACATTGCTCAATTAAAGAATACTTTATTGCTAGAAAGGGCTCACCATCATCTGAGCCTTCAGCGAGCTATAATCTTTCTGCTGATGCAGGGTCTTTTCTTGATGTTGATGGCTGCTGACTGATCAGGGTGGTGGTTACTAAAGTTTGAGGTGGCTGTGGCAATTTCTTTAAATAAGACAACAACAGTGAAAATTTGCCATGTTCTTTGACTCTTCTTTCACAAGTAATTTTTCTGTGGCGTGTGATGCTGTTTCATAGCATTTTATCCACAGTAGAACTTCTTTCTGTATAGGAATCCTCTCAAACCCTGATGCTGCCTTACCAACTAAGTTTATGTAATATTGTAAATCCTTTGTCATTTCAACCATCTTTACAGTATCTTCAGGAAATTCCTTCTCAGGAAATCACTTTCTTTGCTTATCCATAAGAAGCAACACACCATCTGTTAATGTTTGGTCATGAGATTGGATCAGTTCAGTTACATCTTCAGGCTCCACATCTAATTCTAGTTATCTTGCTATTTCCACCACATCTGCAGTTAACTCCTCCACTGAAGTTTTAAACTCCTCAAAGTCACTCACGAGGGTTGGAATCAACTTCTTCGAAACTCCTGTAAATGTTGATATTTTGACCACTTTCCATGAATCACAAGTGTTTTGTGTGTGTGTGTTTTAATCCTCACCTGAGGATATTTTCCACTGCTTTTCAGAGAGAGTGAGAGGGGAGAGAGAGTCATCAATGTGAGGGAGAGACAATTGGTTGCCTCCTACACGAGTCCCAACTGGGATCCAGCCTGCAACTGAGGTATGTGCCCTTGGTCAAAATCGAACCTGGGACCCTTCAGTCCACAGGCCAAAGCTCTAACCACTAAGCAAACCGGGTAGGGCACAAATGTTGTTAATGGCATCTGGAATGATGAATCCTTTCTCAAAGGTTTTCAATTCAACTTTGCCCAGATCCATCAGAGGAATCACTATCTGTGGCAGCTGCAGCCTTAAAAATGTTTCTTAAAATAGTAAGACTTGAAAGTCTAAATTACTCCTTGACCTGTGGGCTGCAAAATGAATGTTGTGTTAGCAGGCACGAAAACGTTAATCTCATTGTACATCCCCATCAGAGCTCATGGGTGACCAGGTGCACTGTCAATGAGCAGTAATATTTTGAAAGGAATCTTTTTTCTGAGCAGGAGGTCTCATCAGTGGACTTAAAATATTCAATAAAGCGTGTTTACTTTCAACAAGCTTCTCACTAAGCTTCATCATTTCTAGCTTTTGATTTAACGTGAGAGAGATGGCGGCTCTTCCTTTGACTTGAACACTTAGAGGCCATTGTATGGTTATTAATTGGCCTAATTTCAGTATGGTTGTGTCTCAAGGAACAGGGAGATACAGGAAATGGCTGGTCAGTGGAACAGTCAGAACACACACAATTAAATTAGCCATCTTATATGGGTGTGGTTCTTGGCGTCCCAAAACAATTACAATAGTGATATCAAAGATCTCTGATCACAGCCCTGGCTGGTGTGGCTGAGTGGTTAGAGCATCGGCCCAAGTACTGAAGGGTCGAGGATTAGATTCCTGGTCAAGGGCACGTACCTGGGTTGCAGGTTCAACCCCTGGCTCCAGTGGGGGCAAGTGCAGGAGGCAACCAATCGATGAGTCTCTCTCACATCGATGATTCTCTCTCCCCTCCTCCCCTCTTTTTCCTCCCCCTCGCTCCCTTCCAGTCTCTCTAAAAATCAGTGCAAAAAATATTCTTGGGTGGGGATTAACAACAACAACAAAAAGTTCCCTGATCACAGATCACCATAACAAATGAGTTTGAAATATTGCAAGAATTACCAAAATGTGACAGAGACATGAAGTGAGCACATGTTGTTGGAAAAATGGTGGTGATGTACTTTCTCAATTCAGGGTTGGCACAAACCCTCAGTTTATAAGAAGCAAACCATACTATCTGTGAAATGCAATAAAGTGAAGCATGGTAAAATGAGGAATGTGCTTGTATTTTATTTGGATGAGCATGGATTTACTGAAACTGAATCACCAGGTTAAGCTTAATGTGAAGCACTGTATGTTTACTGTTTCAAATGTTTATTCTCTTAGTTTGATGAAATCTCCTTTGCATCCAACAAAATTCACTATTTTTAAGTGCACTGTTCAAATGAGTTCTGACAAATGTTAGTCATGTAACAACCACCACAATCAAGATATAGAACATTTCCATTTCCCCAAAAAGTTCTCTTGGGCCTACTCGGAGTCAGTCTTCTTCCTTCTTCTGGCCCCTTTGTAACTTCTGTTTCATTTTGTCACTTTAATTTTGTCTTTAAGGAATTTTGTACAAATGGAGTCACACAGTCTGTGTAGTCTGTGTCTGGCTTCCTTCTCTGCCGTATTGCTGTTTGCTGTTTCTTTATCCTTTCTGTAGTCGCCCCTTTCTCTCTTTTCTGCCTTCTTTGGTTATATTTTTTAGTGTTTCTTGTTATCTCCACTAATGTCTTATTAGCAACACCTGTTTGTCTTATTTATTTTTAATGGTTGCTATAGGTCTGGAACTGTCAGTGTGTGGTTTGCAGACCCATCGTTTTACCACGCCCTTTAATGGGGTCTTTGAGGTCACAACCATCTTTATAATAGGGACATTTTATTTGCCTTTTTTACACTGTTGACATTTGTACAGATGGAACAAAAGCAATGGTGGGTAAACTTTTGGCACCTTAGCACAGATCAAGGCCTTGGCACCAGACTACTAGCAGTCCCTGTGTTCTTTACTGCCTTGAACACACATTTAAAAATATCCTTTGTGTTAAAATTAAAGGTGTGCAAAAAGCAGTCCTGTGTGCTGTGAAGTCTCTCTGTTCTGCCTATGAGAACACAAACTATCTCCAGCCCTGTGAGAGCTCTGGGATTCCCCCTCCCCACCCCACCCACATAAGCTTTTTCATGTCCCCCCCCCCCCCAACATGGTGGTGGTTTACCATATGCATGCCCACATTGTTAATCAAAGAATTGATTGGTCTGTGCTGTGTGTCTGAGCTTTCTGTGCATTCACTCCTGATATTCAGCCTGTATAGTTTAGTCTTCCCCCCTGCTCCCAAACTCTGACCACTGTCTCCTCCACTCAGTGAGACTTCTGGTTGCCATCTGGCTTCCCTCTCCTCATTTTGCAGCCTAGAAACTGCTTCCAGGCTTTTACCTGTAGTGATCAAAAGGCTGGACTCATTTGTTTGTCTTCTCTCAGGGATCACAGTCCTGTGCTGCCTGTTTTCCAGTGTGTGAAAGCCCTTGTTTCCTGAAATTTTTTCCATTGTTGTAGTAGTTTATAGTGGAAGGACATTTCCTGTAGCACTTAAGCCTTCATGGGTGGAACCTCCTTTAATATTTGAATAGTGACTGTCCCAAATAGTGCCAAGTAGAAACAGTTACCATTCAGATTATATTCTACTCCAAGTTATGATTAAATGTTTTGTGCTTTGAAAGAAAAGATATATAGACTTAGGGTTTTTTTATTTTTGGAAAAGGGGACATTTTAGAAGTCTCATTTTCTATTGTTTCCTTTTGGGTCCCATGTTGTATTCATAGGAATTTTATGATATACCCACTTTTAATTAAAATCTTTTTATTTTATTTATTTTTTAAAAAATGTATATTGATTTCAGAGAGAGAGGGAGAGAGAGATAGAAACATCAGTGATGAGAGTCATTGAATGACCGCCTCCTGCACGCCCCCTACTGGGGATTGAGCCTGCAACCCCGGCATGTGCCCTGACCAGGAATTGACCCTTGATCTCTTGGATCAGAGGTTGATGCTCAGCTGCTGAGCCACGCCAGCCAGGCTGAAATATTTTTATTGTTTTAGATTAGAGCTCCACTTCTTGCATTTATAGTTCATTTTTTGAGAGTGATCAAAAATTTTTAGTGATATTAAGATAGTTAATCTAATGACAGTTATGACATTCAGTGGTTGTAAAGTTCTTCATTGATTTCCATAGTAAAATGGAGATGTTAGTGAGCTATAAGAGAATTAGTTCAGATAGTAGGATGGAAGTGTTTTTTTTTTTCTTGATATGGTATATGACATTTTTTAGTTTTTGGATCTGTTACCATGAAAACATTCCTTTTGCTTAATTCTCTACTAATTTCAGTTAGAGTTCTTAAATTTAAAAGTTGGTAAGAAGTTGATCTGTGTTACATATTATGGTCAAAGAAGATGTATCTTATGGTGGGGGCTATGTAAGGAATTGTTTGCATGAAAATGTTGTTTTGATAAATTTTTAGACCCCCAACCATCTAACACTTTTTACTCATTAACACTGACTCTGAACCTATTAAATATCTCTGAAAATGTATTATTTGAAAAATAAAGAAACAGACACTTTTTAAAAACCTGATTTTGTACTTGAAGTAAGAATTATGGCTACTGGCTATGCTAAAAGCATATCTAAGAGAGAGAAACTTAAGCTTAGTTGGAGAGGCATGTATAGCTACCTCCCTCAACTGCACATGTTTTTTCGGGACATTGGGGACAGGGGGAGAGATAGAGTTATAGTTTGTTGAAGACCAAGAAGGTGTTATTTGTCCTTTTAAAGTTTTTTAAAACAGTAGAGAAGAAATGCCACTGCTTTTCTCTACGTCAGAAATCACACATTGTTGCTGTTTCTAGTTAGAGACCTTGGGCAATAAGATTTTAATGAAACATATCTTGTGTATATTAGGGATGTTAGTGTGAACTAGCAAAATAAAGCTTCCACTGAAACATGTTTCTACATGCTCACTTGCTGGGAGTTCAAAAGCTCTGCTGAGGTTTTTGTGGCACTTACTACTCTCTAAAGGAAAGGTGGTCTAGGTTTTGAATATTTTTCTTTCCTTTTTTAATTGATTTTAGAGAGGAAGGGAGTGAGAGAGAGGGACATCGAAGAGAAAAACATTGATCAGCTGCTTCCTGCACGCCCCCTACTGGGGATCGAGCCTGCAACCTGGGCATGTGCCCTTACTGGGAATTGAACCTGCTACCTCTTGGTACATGGGATGACATGATGCTCAATCAACTGAGCCACGCCAGCCAGGGCTTGAATCTTTTCTTTGACTTAATTATGAATATGTAGAATTATGTTTATTTTTTTCAAAAAACAGGAATTCTGACAATTGCTAATGTAATTTTAACTATAGTCTATTGAAAGTTTTTTCCCATTTGTATAGATTGTGATTTTACGTTCATTAATTGACTTTGCAGGTGATGGAGAGGTAATTGAACAAATTATAAGCCTACAAACTAATGACAATGGTGAAGGAAGCCCAGAGTCCAGTATTCTGGATGGAATGATAAGACAGTTGCAGCAGCAGCAAGATGAGAGAATGGGAGCTGGTCAGGATAATATTCCAAATGGACTTCCAAATGGGGAAGAAACACCACGAAGAGGTAATAAATATATGAGATATTTTTCCTTAATATGACTGGATTGAAATTGAATAAAGGACGTCATCAGGTACATGTTATATGAAAAACTTGAAGTAATCATGATATTTTCATAAGTATTAGTCTGGAGGTAGCTTTATTAGATGTAGAGTTGATGTGCTAACAAATAGACATTTGATGTTCAAGTACTGTGAAAGGTTTTCTAAAGGAAAACGACAGTTTCTGGGTATCTGTTGCTTTAATCGTTTATAATTAAAAAAACAAACAAACCAATAGTGTAGAGCACTGATGTTTTTTATTGTGAATCAGAAGGCTTGAAGTAAAATTTCAGGGCCAAGTAGTTGATATTGGAATGTAGTAGTGATTATATTAGTAGTGGAAATAATCTAGAGGAGATTAGCAATTATTAGGCAAATGACAGCTCTCTCTGGGAAATTGTTAGGTAAATGCCTGTGAAAGCTTCAAGAAGTCTATCAAATGCCATAAAATCCCAACAGTGAGATATATTCATATATATATTAATTGATTTTAGAGAGGAAGGGAGAGAGACAAGTTAGAGAGACATCGATGTGAGAAACATTGATTGGTTGCTTCCTATATCCACCCCAACTGGGGACTGAACCCGAAACCCAGATATATGCCCTGACTGGGAAGTGATCCCAAGGCCCTTCAGTGCACAGGATGACTCTCCAACTGATTCACACTAGCTAGGTCATGGTTCTCTTTTGTTTTAAATTATGATGTTAACTTACATCTATTTATGCGGTCTTCCTCTGTTTTCCTCTACCAAGATAACAATTATTTCGGATGTTGTGTTGGTCCTTTTAAAGTAAATAAAAAATACATTCTTACATGTATTACTAGAAAGCATTTGCTTTCAAACTTTATAAAAAGGTTAGTAGGTTGTACATACTCATTTGAGACTTAATTTTTTCATGTAATGTTATATTTTAAGATTGCTCCATTGTCGCATCAGGTTCATTTTGACTAATGTGTATTACTCCATTGTATGAATATATCTATTTTATTTATTCATTTTCTCAATGGGCTTTTGGGTAGTTTTGAGATTTTGCTAATTGTGAGACGAAATGATGTTAGTAGTCTTGTATGGGTCTCATATACATTTGAAAGAATTTCTCTTGAATATTAATCTCAGAGTGAAATTACTGGGTATGGATACATTGTGCCAAACTACTGCCACAGAGCAGCCCCCAGTTTCTCTGCTGCAGTAGTAGTAGGAGCTTCTTCACCCTGTGTTTTAAGAAAACAAGCACTTTGCCTGGTACTCCCTCTTCCCCTAGACAGGTCTCCACCTTCTGTGACTTCCAGTTCGTGAGAGGGTGCTTTGCCTCCTGTGCCTTCCTGATTGTCTCTGCACAGCTCAGGGCTCACTGTTGTCTGCTTTGCTCTGTCACCCACTCCCCAACTCCAATTCAAGTGCTGGCAGCATTTCCCCACTTTGCAGTTTAGTGAATTTACTTACTCTGGCAGCTGCCTGTCTGAGTGGCTCAGATTATCTTTGAAGTTGCAGTTAATATTGTTAGAGCTCTTGCTACAAAGCCACCACAGTTTGAGTTGTCTAGCTTCAATGCTAATTTTTCCAAAAAGATGTGGTTTTAAAGAAGGCAAGGTTTTTAGGAATGCAAATATGTTATAGAGAATGCCTGTACATGAAAAAATTTCAGAAAGTCTAATAAAAATAGAAATTGAGATTAATAGTTAATGTTTGTTCTGTAGTTTACATTTTGATCTCAGTCACATGAGGATTCTTTTTCCTAGATTTTTTTCAGTAGATCTTCATTTTTGATTTGTATCTCAGAGGGAATGTATACTATATGCTTATTATATGTTAAATGCGTATAGATTGAACTTTGGGAATTTTTTCTTGACAACTTTTCCCTAGGTTTTAGAAGACTAAGCTTAGATATCCAGTCCCCTCCAAATATTGGTCTGCGTCGTAGTGGACAAGTTGAAGGTGTTCGTCAGATGCATCAGAATGCTCCCCGTAGTCAGATTGCTACAGAGCGTGACCTGCAGGCGTGGAAACGAAGAGTGGTTGTACCAGAGGTACCACTAGGCATATTTAGGTTTGTTTTAGGATATCTATTAATATTGTTTTATCAATGAAAATATATCTATATGGTTATTTACGTATCTTAATCCATTAGTGGTGCAAATAATCATATAAATATATTTTAGTAATGAGTTGAAGTCTATTTTAATTGTGGTAAGAAGGAAGTCTGTTTTAATTGTGGTATAGTGGAAAATACCAAACTTGCTTTCTAAATTCTTTTTTTAAATGTTTTTATTGATTTCAGACAGAGGAAGGGAGAGGGAGAGAGAGATAAAAACATCAATGATGAGAGTCATTGATTGGCTGCCTCCTGCAAGCCCCCTCCTGGGGATAGAGCCCTCCACCTGTTCATGTGCCCTGACTGGGAATCGAACCATGACCTCCTGGTTCATAGGTTGATTCTCAGCCACTGAGCCATGCCAGCTGGGCTCTAACTTTTCACTATGGTAAATTTTTAAAATAATCGATCTTGTTTCATCTACACAGACACCGACTTTTTTTCCCTTCAGTATTATTTTTAAGCCCTAAACATAATTTTGGCGAAAGCATGTCAGTATGTATTTCTAAATGATAAGGAATTGTTTTAAATATAACTATAGTGCCATTATATCTTGAAAACAACAAACAGTTCTTCAGTAGAACTAAATATCTAGTCAGTGTTTACATTTCCAATTGTCTCAAATGCCATAAATGTTTTTAGTTCTTTTGTAAGACTTCATTAGTGGTAGTAGTTTTTCAGGGTTCATAATATATATGTATATATATATTTGTGATGCTAGCAGGCATTGATGCTTACTGCTTAGATTCATTAATTCATTATGGTTTATAAAATTGTGATATTTCAACTCTATGAAGTCTTCATTTATTACCTTGCATACCTCTAAAAAAAATTTTCTCAAGTCTAATATTTGATTATTCAGTAGTGAAGTTTGTATATAAAACACAGGATAGATGTTCACTTATTTGCCTTTAAAGATATATTCCCTGTTATCTTCCAGTAATGACCCAGTTTATGTGTGTTTGTGTTTTTCACTGTGTTGATCACGCTGTTAAGGAATATTTTTAATATTCCTTATTGCTATTTAAGTTGTCCTATCTTTGACCAGGAGGAGCCTTTTCAGTTTAGCTTCTGAGTCCTTTTGGAGTGATTGTAGTAGCCTTTCATTGTATCCTTGCTATTGGGCATGGTAAGGTGTTACAGGTTTATCTTGTGAATTCCTTGACCTAGACCTGGACTTAGTCTTTTCTCTTAAGCAGCTCTGTTTTCTTTCAGTGGGAAATGGTATTTCATAATTATAGCCTGGACAGTGGAGTCTTCCTTGCTATTGAGTTTTTGAAATGGAGGCAGCAAGTACTGTTTTTGTTAATATCTTAAACTCAGTATTCTGTCATGTTTGTGTCTTATAATAACTAATATTTTGAAGATAATTTTGTAAAAGTGTTTATGTGTATAGCAAGAAGACTTTCAGTGATTGGTGGAATAATATTGGATTCTTATAAATTGTGCAGTGAATTTGAGAATATTTAAAGTACACAATAAAATAATGAAAAGCAAAATCTGAATTGGCATGAGAAATACAGAAAATCAGTTTCGTGCAAGTAGAATGCTATAATTAAGCCTTAAAATTGTGTCTGAGTTGTACGGTCATCAGAACCCAAAGTGTTATTTTGGGATACTTTTTGTTGTCAAAACCAAGGGAAGCAAACATATCAGGAATGAAAGAACCTGAAGAATAGTTCCTTAAACGTTAAACAAGCATTTGTTCTCTAAACATAAAGGAAGACTGGAAATAGTTTAAGGCTGGAATCATGGTTCCCGTTAATCAGAGACTCAGGTTCCTCTGTTTCTGATCTCCATTTTAGAGTGTGACTTTTAATCTTAAGGTCAACTCAAAGTCCAAGATAGCTGGTCTTTATATACTAGCCATTACATATCTGTATCTGTGAAATACAGGCCAGAAGAAGGAAGAGAGGCAGAAAGTAAAACAGATATTCCTTTATTTAAGCAGCGTTAATGACCCACATGACATTTCTGCTTATTCATTGGCCAGAATGTCATCATACGACCATACTAAGCTACAGAAGAGGCTAGGTAATAGTTTTAATTTAGGGCAACAAAGAACCTAGGTAAAAACTGAGATTCTGGTTCTAAGGAAGAAAGAATGAATTTTGAGAGTCAATTAGCTGTCTACCACAAAGTAATTTTTTCAAAGAAGAATGTTGCTCTTTCTAGTGCTATATTCTGATATACACGTGAGAGCTTGTGAAGGTGATGCTGAGTGATAGAATAGTGGTCAGTGCCCTTGACAACATTCCTTACAGTGGAGAGCAGTGGCAAATCTTACATGACGTTCCAGTGTCATTTAATAAAGATCAAGAGAAGCTAAAAATTTGTTTTCTTCCTATAAAAGTAGTATGTATCCACTGTGAAAAATTTAGGTAGTAAGGTAAAGGCATGAGAAGATAAACTACCGTATTGTGCAGAAAGAGGAGCACACAGTGTTGCTTCCTAGCAGAGGAATTCTGTTTGGGGCTAGAGTTCAGGAATATAGTTTGTGTTTATCCAATAATAAACTTTTGTTCATTCTAAAATCTTTCATAATACCACTTTTCTTAGCTGAGTGATATTAGCGATTCATTAGGCATGGAATTGCACACAAAGATGATACTTTTGAAGGCTAGAGTGTTCCTTTGTTTTATTGTTAAGAATGAATTATATGTAGTGTTTTGTAAAAAGATATGGGATAGGAGTTTCATTTGGCCGCAAGTGAAAAACCTGATATAATCCCTTAAGTACTTATAAAAGTGGTGAAATTGACAGCTTGTGAAAGGTTGAGTGTAATTTAGAATTTCCCTGTGGATAGAATAATGTTCCACTGTAATTTGAGTGTGGGTTGCAGATGAACCTTGAGAAAAAAGTGATTTTCTTAAAAGTCCGTTTTTGTTCTTACAGAATTTGTGCTTATACTCATTTGATTGTCCAGTTATTTCTTGGGGCATGGTCATGATGTCAGTTTTGAATCTTTTCTGGTGGGATTTTAAAACGAACAAAAACAAGGCCATGTGATTTCAGTAATGTTCAACTTGGAGAATGAGGACCTTCACTCATTCTCTAAGCATGGAGAAGGAAAACAGTGATCAGGAGTACCTTCCTCGTGGTGAAAGGGTCCCCTGCTCTGAAATTGGTCACAGTAACATTATACTGTTCTTTTGTATTATGTAAGTAAAATACAGATGATTAGAAAAAGTAGGAACATTGCTATTCTGGTTTTCTGCAAAGGTATAAAACATGCATTGTGAATAGGTTAGAGGAGGATTCTGCTCTTATTTTTTCTTTAGAGAAAGGAATTTTAACCTTGGAAAATTACAGGGACACTTTGAGTAACTAATTTGAGAGATCCTGTTTGACTTGGTTGAGATAGGGCCAATCAGAATACAAGCAAATGACCATTTCTGTGTAAAATATGAAAAATAGGACTTCCTAACTGCTGCTGAGAATTTAAATTTTCATATTAGATTTCTAACATAAAGTACAGCTTGACTTAAGTTTTTCTCTAACTTTAGGAAATCCTATATTAATTTAAAAAGTAGTATATAAGCTTATGATTTCTAAAATCATGATGATTACTTTTTCCTGTTAATATCCTCTACTTATCCATCAGTTCAGTAACTAATATAACCAGGTAATTAAATTTCTAGGAAATTGGAAGACTTCAGAATAGAGAAAGGTGAAGAAGAAAGAAGTCTTTATGTAATTGGAAGAAAAAAGAAGACTCTTCAGCTCTCACAAAAGGTAACCTAAATTCTATTTTTCTTAATAATAAGCAAATTAGAAATTAAACTGGAATTCTTAGTTTTCTTTTGATCAGTGAAAATATTAGTAATTTTCACCTGAAATAGAATAATATATCTTGCTTAAAGCCTTCTGTGTGGGATTTAGAATAGTAGACATAAGGTTGTACAGCTGTTAGGAAAGATTAATAGTTTGAAAACTTGAGGAAAGTAGCCTGGTGCCTAATAGTGTTAACAGATTCTAGGAAATTACTGTCTAATGACCACTCAGGTCAAGAACTAGAACATTACCAGCCCATCAAAAGTATTTTGTGTTCATTCCCAATCACTACCCTCTCCTTTCTCCCATAGGTAACCAACTGTCTTCTAAAACTGTTGGTTAGTCTTATTTATGAAGTTATCCAAATCATGCATCTGTAAAAATTTTTAGATGTTACAATGGTTTGTAACCCTCTAAACTCAAGAAAATTTTATTCCTTAGTATTTAATTTCTATTTGGAGTTTCTTGAACATCACATGAACAGCATTAACATGGAGTTCATGGAAAATACACAAAGTGTATGTAAGATTAGTGCTACAAAACTGGTGAAAATGGTTGCATATGTGCACGATTTTCTCAGACTTGATCACAAGGATGAACTAGTTCCTTGGGAGTACTGTCTAATTCTTCGTAGCCTTGTTAAGTATAGAGTGCCCTCAAACTGATTTTTTTTTTAACAGATTTTTTTTTTTTTTAACAGATGATTTATTCTTTTGAGTGGTAGTTTTCATCCAACTGTGTTTACACATTATAAGTTATCAAACTTATTAATATTAACGAGTTTTTGCTTTAACAAAAATTACTATTGACAAATTAAGGAAAGTGTAATTCATTTAAAAATCAGCCAGTAATATGTTGAAATGATAATACACACTATTGATTATCAAACAAGTTACTAATGTGCCAATTTATTTGTATATTACCAAGGACTATGTGCTTTTATTGAGTGATTTCACATATGACTTTGGTGTTTGAGGAATATAGTTTGCCCCTACCCCCCTTTAAAATACACTCTAGCCTGGCCTGATGGGCTCAGTTGGTTGAGTGTTGTCCTGTGTACCAAAAGATTGCCAGTGTGATCCCTCGTCAGAGCATGTATGGAAGGCAACTGATTAGTATTTCTCTCTCTCCACACGCACACACACCCCTCTATCTTTCTCTCTTCCTTCCTCTATCTAAGCGTGTCCTTGGGTGAGGATTTAAAAAAAATTTACAACGTCAGTATTTTATTTGGATGATTTTTAAAAATTATTTAATTATTTTGTTTTGATAAAAATATATTTTAAAAATGTAAGCAGAATTGACAAGTACCAATAACAAATCATCCAAAAATTTTAAACCTGGACATAACTAGGGTTAATATTTGAGGATTATTTCAGATAGTATTTCTCTATACCTGTGTATACACATAGTGATATATTTTTTACGGCTGGTTACTGCATTATAATACATATTTTCATTTTTAAGATATATAAAGTGATAAACTTTTTGGGTCATTATTCATGGTCAGCTAATTAACTTAGTTTTATTTGGAAAATGCTCATCTAAAGTGTCTAATTTAGCCACGTCTTCTAAGTATCTTAGAAGACAAAGATTGATTTAATAGCATATGGCAAAAATAAAATCCATTAAAGAATATCTTCCAACTATTATTATTATTTATTTTTTGCCTTAAATCTTTTTGGGAATTTGATAGAATGTGTATTTGGTTGAAATTGTGGTAATTTAGGTATTGATTTTAAAAAAAATTTATCTTTATTGTTGAAAGTATTACAAATGTTCCCTTTTTTCACCCATTGATCCCCTCCACCATGCACCCCTCTCTCCAGGCCTTCACCACACTGTCCGTGGGTCATACGTATATGCATACAAGTTCTTAGGTTAATCTTTTCCCACACACCCACCCACCCACCCCTACCTTCCCTCTGAGAGGTATTGATTTTCATCTACATGTTTCTTTATGTTGCAGTCTGATTCGGTGGTTTTAATGTCACAGTTTAGGCAGAGGACATGTAGGCGTAAATATCCAAATTATGGTAGAAGAAATGTTGGACGGATTGAGTTATCTTCTGGAAATGAATCTTCAAGCTCTATAAGACATGTGAGTTTGTAACTTTAAAATATACAAAATAATTTTAAATAAATTGTCTTGCTTTGACTCTACCCTTCAATTGTGTGAAGATACAGTATTCTGTAAAGGTTAAGATGAAATTTCACATTTTGAGTTTTAGCAGAAATTGTGCACAGCTTTGTTGAGGTACTCCCTGTACTAGTGTACCATCCAGTAGTCTTGTGTATTAACACAATTGTGCCATTATCACCACTATTTAATTTTAAAATGAATACTTGTTCATCAACTCTAAAAAGAAACCCTATACCCATTTTTTGTTACTCTCATTCCCGTCCCATCCCGTCCCTGGAAACCACTACTTTACCTGCGTTCTCCGTGGCTTTGCCAGTCCTGGACGTGGCATATAGGTGGAGCCCTACCGTAGGATTTTGCTGCTGGCCTGGCTCAGCGCGGTGTGCTCGTGGCTGCCTCGCCTGTGGGCTGTGGAGCGCTTTGTCCTTTCCTTGCCCAGTGAACGGACACACCACGTTTTGTTTATTCACTCACCGCTGGTGCACGCCTGTGTTATTTTCACCTTGTCATTAATGAATAGTGCTGCTTACTAATATTCGTGAAAGGCTTTTGTTTGGACATAAGTTTTCAGTTCATTTGGGTTTCTGTTTAGGAGTCTCATGGTAGCCCTACATTTAAACTATTGAGGAGTTGCCAGACTTTTTTAGAGTGGCTGCACTATTTTATATTCCCATCAGCGTTGTATGAGGGTTCCAGTTTCTTCACGTTCTTGTCTACACCTGTTGTGATTTTAGCTGTGTGAGTGAGTGTGAAGTGGAATCTCACTGAGGTTTTTTTTTCTTCTTTCTTTTAAATATATTTTTATTGATTTCAGAGAGAGGAAAGGAGAGGGGGGAAGAGAGAAACATCAATGATGAGAGAGTCATTGATCCACTGCCCCCTGCATGCCCCCAACGGAGGATCGAACCCCCAACCCCGGGCATGTGCCCTGACCGGGAATTGAACCCCAATCGCTTGGATCCTAGGTCGATGCTCAGCTGCTGAGCCGCACTGGCCAGGCTCTCCCTGAGGTTTTGGGTTGCATTTCCCTAATGACTGATGATGTTGAACCATGTTTTCATTTGCTTATTTTCTATTGGTACATCTTTGGAGAAATTTCTCTGCAAATCTGTTGCCCATTTTTCAGTTTGGTGGTTATTTTTAATTGCTGTAAAAGTTCTTTTTGTACTCTGGATCTTTTTATCAGATACATGACTTACAAATATTTCTCATTCAGTAGGTTGTTTTCACTTCTTTGATGGCTTCTTTTGAAGCACAAAAGTTTTACATTTAATGGAGTTCAGTTTATTTTTCCCTTAGTTGCTTTTGCTGTCATATCTAACCCCTTTACTTGACTTTCAATAATCATACGTTAGTCACTGGTCTTCATTTTGATTTTTCTTGGGAAACCAATATTTTTGGTAAACAGTTTAAAAAAAATTGACATTAGAATGTTAATATTTTCTAATTCAGTAACGTTTTGAGGAATGAAATGTTCCATATGGGTGAACAACTTATTTTACTGCTTTATGAAGCATTAGAATAGTAGTCAACATAGGGCTTGAATTTAAATCCAAAGTCTTCCACTTTCATAACTTGTTTAAACTTTCTGTGCCTCTGCCATATCTCTGAAAGTTATTAGTAATAGTACATCCCTTAGAGGTGTTGTGAGAATTAATTTAATCATATAAAGTGCTTAAAACAGTGCCTAATATCCAATAATGTTAGCTGCTCTTATCATCAAAACTGTTCATTTAAATGTTGTATATAATGAGACTAGTTTTACATTTTCTTTTTATTATATATTGAGCATTTTTAACTCTTTGTTAATGGTTTTGGGTAATTATGATAAACCTTCTCATCCATCCTCTCTAGATAATTCATTTCACTACTAGTGTCTTATTCTTCCTGTGCTTCCCTCTCCCCCACATTCAGTCAGATAACATACATATTTTATTATTTCTTCTTTGTACAAAACTATAGCATACTACAAGTGCTCTTTTACACTGGGTTCTTTTCACTTAAAATATTCTTGAAGTCACTTTATATCAGTGCATAAATATTTTCCTTGTTTTTTTTTTTTTTGAGTTGTATCATAATTAATTGTGTGGTTATAACAGTTTATTTAACCACTCCTAGTTGTTGCCATTTAGGATGTTTCCAATATTTTCGTTATAAATTATGCTATAACGTATGTATTTTTGTCCTGTTGGAGATGTAATTTGAGGATATATTACTTGAAAGGGGAATGCTGAGTCAAAAACTAAATGCACATGAGTTTTAGGAGATTAATAAAAATTCCTCCTAAAGGAGCATCTGACTGGCACTCCACCTATGGGTCATGAGAGAGCCTGCTTCCTGCCCTTCGGCAGCAGGACGTGTTACATGCTTTCATTTTACCACTTTAATTGCTGAGAGTTGGTGTCTTTTTTTTTAATGTTTTGGCTACTTTTTATGTGATAAAATTAATGTGAAATTTACTATTTTAATGATTTTTTAAGTGTACAGTTAAGAGGCAGTTGACATATTTAATTGAAAGTGAAACAATGGTGAGACACTAGTACATACCTGTTACGGTGGCTTTAGTCCAAAACATTGAGAACATTTACATGACTTATTAACTTCACTCAGAGATCAAGATTTCTGTTTTGTTTTTTTCTCCCCTCATAAATTAGACTTCCTGTGACCAAAGTGAAGGTTCCTGTTCTTCCGAAGAAGAAGAAGAAGAATGGAAAAGTGATAGAAAAAGTGAAAGTGATAGTGACAGTTCAAGGTGTGTCTGTTTCTAATCGTTTTTCTCTCTTAAGCATTTTAGTCATAGCCTTGGATGGAACTGTACATTCAAGATGCAAGAGCTTGTAACCGTAGAACAGTTAACATTGAGTTTTTAATATATTTGAAAGGAGAAGGAAACTGGATTAACAGCTGTTTCTATAGAAAATACTTTGGCTATTTTTATTTGACTGTAAACATTTGAGCTAGGAGTGTAAAATATGTTTAACCAAAACATTTAGTTAGCCTAGCTGGCGCATGGCTCAGTGGTTGAGCATCGACCTAGGATCCAGAAGATTGCCGTTCGGTTTCCGGTCAGGGCACATGCCTGGGTTGCGGGCTAGATCCCCAGCAGGGGGCGTGCAGAAGGCAGCCAATCAGTGACTCTCATCATTGATGTTTCTCTCCCCCTCCCCAGAATCAATAAAGATATATTTTAAACACAAACAACAACCCCCCAAACATCTAGTTAATCTTGGGCTGCATTTATAAAGAGTAGTATATAAGGAATATGTGGTAAAACCATTGTACAGCCCTGGCTGGACGACTCAGTTTGTTAAGCATCACCCAGAACACCAAAAAAGCTTGCGGGTTTGGTCCCTGGTAGGGGTGTGTGGGGGAGGCCGCCAGTCGATGTTTCTCTCTCTCCCCCTTTCTCTCTCTCAAATCAGTGGAAAGGTTCTTGGGTAAGGATTAAAAACAAACAAACAAAAGTCCTTATCATTACATTCATTACGTATTTCGTATTTTGTTTTGTTTTGATATCCAGATTTCATGGGACTGAGATGTTAACATCTGTTCATCTTGGTAAATGTCAGCTTTGTCTTGACAGATGCTTAAGCCATAAACCTTGACACAGTTCTCTTCACAGTGTATCCATCACCAGGGTCCAGAAAGTTTCCTTCTAAATACGATTCAGATAATCTTACTTCTGTTTGCACTGACAGAGTGCGGGTCCAGACTCTCGTGCACACTGCCAGCCTCCTTCTCCTCTTTTATTCCTCCCTCCCTCCCTTCCTTTTAATATATCTTTATTGATTTCAGAGAAAGGAAAGGAGAGGGAGAGAGAGATAGAAACATCAATGATGAGAGGGTCATTGATGGAGCCCGCAACCCAGGCATGTGCCCTGACCGGGAATCAAACCCTGATCACCTGGATCCCAGGTTGACGCTCAACCGCTGAGCCACGCCCGGCTGGGCTCCTCCTCTTTTATTTCATTATGATTAAGAGCTGCAGTGATTGTTAGAACACTGTGTACTCTTAAAAAAATTTTTTTCATTGCAGCAAATCTTACCTAACATAAAATTTACCATTGAAACCATTTTTAACTGTACAGTTCAATAGTGTTAAGTACATTCACAGTCTTTGTGCAGCCAATCTCCAGAACTCTTTTCATCTTGTAAAACTGAAACTGTATGCCCATTAAACAACAATTCTCTGTGTCACCCCTAGCCCCTGAGTTTTATCATGCAAATGCTCTTAAAATTTTTTGAAGAGCTCTTTTTATAATAAGCTTTTGGACATGTGTATGTTTTATTGAGCCTGAGAGGTAAGTGGTTGGCCAATAATGGCCCCGGTAGAGGTCTTTATGTATTTGCTGAAGCTGGTAGTGGGGTGGCAGCTAGTGTTCTATGTGTAGTTTCCCATTTGACTCTGCTTTTGCTTCAGGATGGGCTAGGATTGGTCTCTCTCTGGATCTTCTGTCATATCCAGGAAAATCTCTCTCTTGGCAAGAAGCTGTGACCACTTATAGCTTTCTGTTTGGTGTGGCAATGCTTTCCTTGGGCTTCTCAGTGTATTCACTGATCAGTTTGTCATTCTGATTAAAATTTCTAGTCCATTTCTAGTCTCCTCCAACTTAGGGGATGCTGATACTTATGGTTCTGCGTGACCTCTACTATTTTCATAACAACACTTCATTATTTTTAAATGATTTTAAAAAATTTTTTAAGGGGGGGAAGGAAGAAGGGTGGGGAGAGAGCGTAAGATCAATGTGAAACATTGTTTGGGGGCTTCCTGCACCCCCTACCAGGGATTGAGTCTGCAAACCAGGCATGTGTCCTGAATGGGAATCCAGCCGGTCACACCAGGCTACACTCTTTTTGTTGTTAATGCTCCCCCGAGGATATTTTTTCCATTGATTTTTAGAGGGAGTGTGAGGAGGAGGTGGGGGGGGGGGAAGACACACATTGGTTGGTTGCCGCCCATACGTACCCCATCTGGGGCATGTGATCAGACCCGAGACCCTTTGGTGCCCAGGTGATGCTCTAACCCATGAGCAACACCAGCCCGGTCCTTTTTTTTTTAAAAGGGGGCATTTTTTCTTTTTAAATATATCTTTATTGATTTCAGAGAGAGGAAAGGAGAGGGAGAGAGAGAGAAACATCAATGATGAGCGAGTCATCGATGGAGCCCGAAACTCGAGCATGTGCCCTGACCGGGAATTGAACCCGATCTGGATCCTAGGTTGATGCTCAGCCGCTGAGCCACGCCCGGCCGGGCCAGGTTCACTTTTTAAAAGGGGAATTGTTAGTTGGCTCTAGATGTCTTTCATGTGGTCTCTATTATACTTTAAAAATTCCTCAGGCTTATATTTTTTCTTAATTCTCAGTGTCAGTGAAGATTTCTCTCTTACCACCTTTGGTCATTCCAGTATTTATTGATGGAGAGGGCAGATTGTTCAAATTGAAGTTTCCTAGGATCTCTCTCTTCCTTGTCTCTCCTCCTATCTCATCTTAAGGTTATATGATTAATTTGCTATTAGGGCTTAGATTCTGGTTCCATACAACTTAAAATGTGTTTCTTTTCTAGTGACTCTTCATCTCGATATTCTGATTGGACAGCTGATGCAGGCATCAATTTGCAGCCTCCTTTACGTACTTCATCTCGTCGGCGTATTACCCGGTTTTGCAGTAGTTCAGAGGATGAAATGTCTACTGAGAATTTATCTCCTCCAAAAAGGAGACGAAAGAGAAAGAAAGAAAATAAGCCTAAAAAAGAGGTAAGAAACATATATCTTTATAAGTAACACCTATGTACAGTTTATAGAGGCTTTTCTGCCCATTTTTAAAATTCAGAGTCTTCTTGAAATTGAAACCTTCATTTTTATTGACAACATTGTATTATCAGGAGTTAATTGTAAAATGAAAACATTTTTGAAAAAGCTACTTTATTTTTAAAACTTCTCTTTCTAATATGTTCAAAGTTGGACTTGGGACTTAAGCCTTTCTGAATTTGAAACTTAAGGGGAGAGTTCTGTTTTGCGTGGATCTCACCCTAACACTTTTTACCTGTTAATTTCAACATCAGAAATATACTTCAAGGCATTTTAAGGCGTTTCCTTCTTTGGTTTGTTATTGCCATGCTTCTCATTTTCATCTGCTATGTTCTATCTGCATATTTTCCTCCTAATTGTAACAACCATATTCCTTATATGTACCGGGCCTGTGCTCCTCTTGTGCAGGCAGCTCTCATTATTTAAAAATGCCGTGTCTTCGTATTAGTTACCTATTGCTGTGGAACATATCACCTTGAAACTTAACTGCATAAAATAGGAAATGTATTATTTCATGTTTTGATGGGTCAGGAATTTGGAGGCTGATTAGCTAGGGGATTTGGGCTCATGAGGTTGCCTAATTGTGTTGGTTGTGGTTGCTGTGGTCTGAAGGCTTGATTGAGGCTAGATGATCATCTTTGAAGTTCATTCATGTGGAAGTTGGCTGGTAGCCTCAGTTCCTCACTGCATGAACCTCTCCATAGGTGAGGTGTCTTCACTACATGGTAGCTATGTTTCCCAGAGCTAGTGATCCAAAAGTGTAATAAGCAAGCCCTGGCCAGGGTTTTCTCAGGGGTTAGAGCACCGGCCCGTGCACCAAAGGGTCTCGGGTTCGATTCCCAGTCAAGGGCACATACCTGGGTTGTAGGTTCGGTCCCTCCCCGGTCTGGGCACGTGCGTGAGGCAACCAGTCGATGTGTCTCTCTCATGTCAATGTTTCTCTTTCTCTCACCCCTCCTTCCCTCCCACTCACCCAAAAAATCAGTGGAAAAAATATCCTCAGGTGAGAATTAACAAAAAACAGACCATTAAAACAGAACAAAAGTGTAAGCAAGGATGTAAGCCCTGATTCCTTTTATTACCTAGTCTTAATGTCAAACATCACTTTTGTTTTATTCTGTTTGTTAGAAGCAAGTTGAGCTCTTACTCAAGCGGACGATACTTTGGAGAGGACGCGTATCAAAGAATTTGTGGTCATAATTTTAAAGTCACCAGTCCTAAAACCTCCCATGAAGAGGAGACTGCCTGTGGTGTAGTCTGTGGTGAAGTTCATACTGGGGTCTTAGGCAGAGCAGACTGAATTGAAGGGGATTTAGGCTGGGAATTAGCCTCTTGCGTAGGATATAAAGTGTTAGGCAGAGCCTGCTACGTCCAGGAGATGCTAGGAAAGCGCCAGGTGGTAGATGTAGAACGCAGACTATTGAGATGTCCCTGTGTATGTCGAGGAAGCAAGTATGTATGGTATTTAAAAACTAACCGTTGGGTGACATGCAATAAATAGTGAATGGTAATGTTTCTTTTGTTTTTCAAAGAGCACATGCTTCCCCTTTCTTTTCTGTTAAACTGTTTTCTTCCTCTGGCAGGGTGTGCGGAGAATGACACCGCCGGGGCCTGCAGATTGGGCGCATCTTCACGAGCTCCGTCCGCCAGTCTGGGTAACTGACACCACTCTGCGGAAGTCTCCTTTCGTTCCACAGATGGGCGACGAGGTGCGAGTAGAAAGATTTAAAGACGGGAATGCGGAACATGAGGCAAATTAGTGCTGCTCTTAAGGCTTTATTTTTATTTGTTATTTTTCAATGTGTCCTTTTGTAGGTAATATATTTTCGACAGGGTCATGAAGCTTATATTGAGGCTGTGAGAAGAAATAACATTTATGAACTGAACCCTAACAAGGAGCCATGGAGAAAAATGGATCTTAGGGTAAGATGATAGTATTATTAAACATTTAGCACATATGTAATTAAGTTACTTATAAACTCATTAAAAAAACCCAGAGACATATTTCATTATTATCATTCCATTAATTTCTTACTTAAAAACATTTCTGTTATTACCTTTAAGCTTTAAGTTCCATTTGGAAGACTTGTTTATCAGTGGGCAGTCTTCATATATTGCTGATTGACATGTAAAATTCTTAAGTGTGTTAGAATTTCTTAGGAAGGCAGTTTTGCAACATGTATCAGTAGTCTTAAAATATACAGACCCAGGACAGATTTTAAAAAGGAGTGCAAGTTTTCAAAAAAAGAAATACAAATTGGAAAAAAGGTTCAACCTCATGCATAATATAGAAAAACTTAGGTTCCTTCTACAGAAACAGCTGTCAATCTTCTTTATTTCTTTTTAAATATATCTTTATTGATTTCAGAGAGAGGAAGGGAGAGGGAGAGTTGAAACATCAGTGATGAGAGAGTCATTGATTGGCTGCCTCCTGCACACCCCCTACTGGGGATTGAGCCTGCAACCCGGGCTTGTGCCCTGACCAGGAATTGAACAGTGATCTCTTGGATCCTAGGTTGATGCTCAACCGCTGAGCTATGTGGGCTGGGCAACAGTTGTCAATCTTAATTGAGATGGCCCCTAAGTGACTAATGGGTGGGTAGTTTATACAGTGTGGATACGCTGGACAAAGGAATGATTCATGTCCCAAGTGGGAAAGAGTGGAGTAGTACGAAATTTCATTGTGCTACTCAGAATGTCACATGATTTAAAACTTACAAATGGTTTATTTCGGGAATTTTCCGTGTAATATTTTTGGACCACGGGGTACCACAGGTAACTGAAACAGTAGAAAGCAAAACCGTGAATGAAGATGTGTTACTGTATTTTCTAAAGTGAGTGAATATATTCCTTACATTAGAAACAGTATTAAATGTCTGTCTTCCAAAAGGTGTGAAGATTAACTTTAGCAAAAATGATAGTAATTAATAGTCACTTAAACTTGTCTGCTGGTTTGGAAGCCTAAATTGTGAGTTGACTAAATTTTGTAGTATATGGTGAATTATATTCTTGAGGAATTGATTTATTTTAACCATTTTAAACATTGATTCTTTTTAAAAAATCTGTTGAAGGATCAAGAATTGGTCAAAATAGTTGGAATACGATATGAGGTTGGGCCCCCTACACTCTGTTGCCTCAAACTAGCATTTATAGATCCTGCAACTGGAAAACTTATGGACAAATCTTTCTCTATTAGGTATGTGTTATTTTTTATGGAATTAATTAAATTTAGAATTTTTTTCTTGCTGGTTACCATTCTCTTTCCATTTAGTTGCAGGGTAAATAGTACAGTACCGTGGACAGCCTAAGGTGTGGATGTATGTTCTGATAGATGGGAGCCTCCCTAGAAGTAAAAATAGGAATGCTACAGCAGCAAAAATTAGGCATTGGCATGTTTTATACATTTTTTCATGCCACTTAAATGTGTGGAGAATTCTGGCCTGTAGGTGAAATTGCTTCTGCTTTTGTTTTGGAGAAAATACTAGAATAAATGATTTTCTAAACCTGTGCTGTCCATAATGGTAGCTGTTAGCTGCATGTGGCCACTGAGCACTGGAAATGTGGCTGATTGGAACTGAGTGATACAAATGTACACATTGAATTTTGAAAACTTGGTGTGAAGAAAAAGGGTGTTAAAAAACCAATATTTTGTATTGATTACGTAGTAGGATATGTTGGGTTAAATATAATACACTATTAAAATTTAGTGGTTTCTTTTTATTTTTTAATAAGGCTAGTTGAAGATTAAAGTTTACGAATGCAGTTTCCATTGTATTTCTTTTGGACAGTGTTGCTCTGGACTATAACCTGCTGCACAGGAGTTTAATAATCTTTTGTTTCTGTTTAGATATCACGATATGCCAGATGTTATTGACTTTCTTGTGTTGCGTCAGTTTTACGATGAAGCAAGACAGAGGAACTGGCAGTCTTGTAAGTCTATCCTTATGAGTGTTAAACAGCCTTAGAAATTAATCTCTCCTTTGGTGGATGCAAACATGTAAATTCTGGCAAGAAATACAAGTGACTTAAAAGTTTATTTTGCTTAGGGTTTGGCCCTCACTACCACTTTTTTTTTCATCCTCCCCTGAGGATATTTTTCCCATTGCATCTTCAGAGAGAGTGGAAGTGAGAGAGAGAGAGAAACATCGATGTGAGAGACACACAGATTGGTTGCCTCCCGCACCTGCCCTGACCAGGGCTGGGGATTGAGCCTGCAACTGAGGTACGTGCCCTTGGCCCAAATTGAACCTGGGACCCTTCAGTCCTCGGGCCAACACTCTAACCACTGAGCGAAACCGGCCAGGACTACTAAAGACTTATTAATGCTGGATGATAGACTTTTTCCCCCTTATCTATTTTGTTTGGAAAATAGTGGGGTGGATGGAAAGGAAGAAATAGGGTTCTTACAGCAGTCTATGTTGCTTTTGTAATATATGTAAAACAAATGTATCAGTCAACTATAGTTTATTCCCCTAGAAGTGTCATCATTTTAGAATACATTTAAAAATGTGTGTTATCTAAAATCTCTGAAGTCAGTTGAAGTATTGGTTCCACAGTTTGTTAGCCTTACTAAGATCTGCTTGCCTGCTTTTATGTTATACTGAGATAATGGGATATTTGGATGTTTAACCTGATTTTTATTATGAGATCTTAAGAATTAGAACACTGTTTTGTATGAAGGTACTTATATAGGAACTTTAGAATAATCATGGATTAAATTCTAATCATAGTTAACTTTTATAATTTGTTTTGTTCTTCAAGAAGTGTTATATATTTTATAAGTATGTATTTAATATACTTAATACAAAAGTGTTTATTGATAGTATATATTGTTGTAAAAGATTTTTGAGTTTTGTTAAATTTTGTTCTTCATTTTGTGTTGTAAATGTAATAGAACGTGTTTTGGAGGGGGCATTTGGATCCACTAAACACTGGAACTTAGTCATAAACCACTTTAGCCTAGTATGTTTATGGTTATATGCCTTCAGTAAATTTCTGAGTGTAACATTATCTCTTTTTTGCCTCTTTTATCACTAAAGATTGTTGGGAAGTAGGGATAGATGGCTAATTCTAACATAAAAAAAATGCTGTGATTATTTATCTTCACTGGAATCTTTATCATGATATTTTACAAATTAAGAAGGTTAGTGTTGGAAACATGTCTCAGACTGGGTCATATCTCCTCTAGGTGACAGGTTCCGTTCTATCATTGATGATGCCTGGTGGTTTGGAACAGTGCTGAGCCAAGAGCCCTACCAGCCACAGTACCCTGATAGTCATTTCCAGTGTTATATTGTTAGGTATGTATGCAGATGAAAATGAATGCTTACAAACATTTGTTCATTGTGGTAGGTTGCATGAACAACTAATACATTTCAGGTTAAAAAAAACCCCATGATTTTAATCTGTCATTAAGTCTCATCAGACTCACCTTTACAGTATCTCTTTAGCACACCCCTATCGCTAGTACCCCTCGGGGTACAGTCTCTGCTTGCTTCCTTGGGGCTTTTTCTGTAGCTTCCTATATTTTCTCCAGCTGACATTGCAATATCATTGTCCAGGAGCATGTATTACTTCCTTTGTTTAAAAAACATCTTCGCTGCCTTTCCATTGGCTGTGGAATGAAATCCACATTCTGAATCATCCTGCTTGAGGCCTTCACGCTGTTAGAGTTTTTCTTGCCTTACCCTGGCACAGGGCACAGAGGTTTCTGGTTTTGTCCTTGAACCCACCATGCATTTTTACACTTATTATAATATGTCCTTCTAAACTTTTTTCACAGTTAATATTTAAACTTTTACTGCTACAATGAGGTTAATTTTCACATTTTCTGTTTACTCTTATAGTGGATACCTAGTTATTAGCCACAGTTGTCTTTATGAAAGGTCAACTAGACTTTTCTTTCGGTTTTAACAGGTGGGATAATACTGAAATTGAAAAGCTTAGCCCATGGGATATGGAACCAATTCCTGACAATGGTATGTAATTGTTAAATAATGAAAGTATTTTACCTTTACATTTTTAATCTTTTGTCTTACATAGAGCAAATTGTATTCTTTGAGACATGTTTTCAAACTACTGTGGTAACTGAGCTTCACTAAAAGAGGTCAACACAATTATGTGTATCTGGTTCATTATTTCTTACCTCGCGTTTCCAGCTTGATTCTGGCTGTATCTTAGTAGCCCACGGTCATGTCTCATGTTAGCCTGCGTAAAACTCTGCGGACCTCCTTCCTGTGCCTCCCGTTGCCTTTTCCTCACCCTTACTCTCACCTTGTTCTTCCTCCAAAGGAGAGCTGTCACTTGACTTCTGTCTTCTGCTTTACCTCAGCTTGTCTGTCCTATTGAGGATGGCCTCTTCCTTTCCTATGAGACAGTGTCTGTTCTAGAGCCAGCCTCTCCTCAGTACTTGCTGTCCCACTGCATTTAAATTCTCTTGGACCTGCTACTCACACTTAGTTTATTCCCTCCAGCAGTTCTAGTTTCCTCTTTCCTTTCTCCTTTTTGAATTTGAATTTGTCTCTTATATCTTAAAACATCTTTTATTTGGCTTTCTTGAACATTTTATCTGCTGAGTTATTCCTCTTGCAAACTTTTTGGAGGGGTGCTCTTTGTCTCTTGCCTCCATTTCTTCACTCTCAAGCTTCCTTTTATTCGTGTCTATTCAGTGTAAAAACATACAAAAACTTTTTTCCTTTAACCCCCACCATTTTTTGACACG
This sequence comes from Miniopterus natalensis, assembly GCF_054644295.1. Classification (NCBI taxonomy): domain Eukaryota; kingdom Metazoa; phylum Chordata; class Mammalia; order Chiroptera; family Miniopteridae; genus Miniopterus; species Miniopterus natalensis. The sequence goes on along the minus strand of NC_142086.1, from coordinate 85,405,169 downwards.
TGAAATCTTTACTCCACAAGTTTTTCTTGTCTCTGCCTTAGGGACCTAGCCCTTCTCTTTGTATTTACTCTGATATATCTCTATGAACCACTGTCTTGGTTTACTTTGGAAATGAGGATTTTTATGGAAATTAGAAATTTTTTTCAAAAAAATGTTTTTCTAATAACTGCAGTCTTGAGAGTGACCAGTGACTTCCCTTTGTTAGATTTTTATTTGAGCTTAGTATCTTAAACAAACAATAGGAAATGACATTTTTCAATATAGAAAGCATATAATAAATAGAAACCAGCATTTTTTCAGAACTTTGTGTATCATTTCATGAAATCCTGCTCTGAGGTTGATGCTCTGTTACTAATTTTAGAGATGAAGGAACCAAGGCTCAGAGAGTCTGCAGTAACTTGTTTAAAGTCACACACAGACACATCTAGAAAGGGTAGGAGTTGGGATTCTAACCCAAGCCACAGGCTCCAACCACTGCTTGTAACTGGTTACAGCTGCTCTTTTTTAGAGGATAGTACAAGTCAGGGAAAAACACTCACGTAAAGAGGCTTTGCATGTTAATGAGATCCATAAGCCTTTAGAAGAGTTGTCAAGCAGGCGTTAAAATAAACGAACGTGAGGAGAGGCTCACTGCATTAACCATCTTTGAAATGTGTGTTAAAATCGTCCGCTGGCATTTGACATTTTTCTTCTCCTTTTTTGTTGTTAATCTTCACTCGAGGATATTTCTTCCATTGACTTTTTATTTTTATTTATTTATTATTATTTTTTAAATATATCTTTATTGATTTCAGAGAGAGGAAGGGAGAGGGAGAGAGAGATAGAAACACCAATGATGACAGAGTCATTGATCGAGCCCGCAACACGGGCATGTGCCCTGACAGGGAATCGAACCCCGATCACCTGGATCCTAGGTCGATGCTCAACCGCTGAGCCACGCCCATTGACTTTTTAGAGAGAGTAGAAGGGGGGGGCAGAGAAACATAGATGTTTGAGAAACACATTGATTAGTTGCCTCCTGTACGGGAATTAAACCTGCAGTTGAGGTACTTGCCCTTGACTGGGAATTGAATCCATGACCCCTGTGTCGGTAGGCCGACACCAACCACTGAGCCACACGGGTCAAGGCCAGGGTGACATTTTTTGTTTTTTATTTATGATTTTCAGAAGAATGCTTTCTGAATATTTACAATGTCTCCTCTTTTTAAAATGTGCACTCTTTCATTATCAGTTTTTTTTAAAAAAATATATGTTTTTATTGATTTCAGGGAGAGGAAGTGGGGGAGAAAGAGAAACATAAGTGATGAGAGACTCATTGATGGGCTGCCTCCTGCACACCCCAACTGGAGATTGAGCCTGCAACCCGGGCACATGCCCTGACTGGGAATTGAAATGAGATCTCCTGGTTCATGGGTCGATGCTCAAATACTGAGCCATGCCGGCCGAGCTTATTATCAGTTTTTATCACAGTTTTAAAATTCTTTGTTTTGAAATAATTTGAGACAGAATGTTACAAAAATAGTGCAAAGAATTTATGAATACCCAGTTTTCTCAAATGTTAACATCTTAGATAACTGTAGTGCAGCTGACAGTCAGGAAATTATCATTGATAGAATTCTAATCCATAGACTTCAAATTTGGACTATTGTCCTGATGTCCTTTCACATCCTGGATTTCATGGCCATGCTTTCTTAGTCTCTTTTAATTTGGGATCCCTAAGTCTTTTAATTATCTTTTATGATCACAACACTTTTGAAGAGTCCCGCCCAGTTATTTTGTAGAATTTCCCTCAGTTTGGGTTTGTCTGTTGCTTTCTTATGATTAAATCCAGGGTTTGCATTTGGGACAAGTGTGTCAGAGAAATGATGTGTTTTCAGTGCATCATATTGGGAGGCACATGATACCAGTTTATCCTGTTAACTTGAATCATTTGATTTAGGTGGTGTCTGCCAGGTTTCTCTACTATTAAGTAACTACTTTGTCCTTTGTAACTAGTGTCTTTTGTTTATGACCTTTGACAATTGGTTTTTTGTTTCCTTTATCATTTGTATTCTTTTTTAACGGAATTCATAGTTGATCCACCTGAAGAATTAGGAGCTAGTATTTCTGTTACTTCAGATGAGCTAGAGAAATTGCTCTACAAACCACAAGATGGTGAATGGGGCCAGAAATCGAGAGATGAAGAATGCGAACGAATTATTAGTGGTATAGATCAACTTCTGAATCTTGGTAAGTCTTTAGTGTGAAAAGTTTCATGCTCAAGCTTTCTTTTCCACACAAGTATTTAAAAATGTATCATAATTGTGGTTGTGTTTGTTATTACAATTTCTTTTTGTTACCTTTTGGTTAAACCTGCAGTGTTAATGTAGCTGTAGTGTATTTTATGAATGATTTGTGGAGAAATAAAACAGGTTATGAATTTATTGATAAAAACTCTTCTGTCTGCCCTGACAGATATAGCAGCAGCTTTTGCAGGTCCAGTTGATCTCTGTACATACCCGAAGTACTGTACTGTAGTGGCTTATCCAACTGATCTTTACACAATTCGAATGAGACTTGTTAATCGATTTTACAGGTTAGTAGAAACCTACCTTAAAAATAGTTTGAAAGGTTACTTGGCTGTACCAACTAGAATAAATACAGGCGTAGTGGTAGTTAGTGGTGACAGTGGGAGAATGGGGACTAACATTATTTTCTATTTCATTTTCTTTTTTTATTATAGTAATTCCTTGGTCCTATAAGACATTGTGTTTAGTTGCTTGTGGGTAGGTGTGGTTAGAACCCGAATAAGAAAAACTGTCAGATTTCATTCCTCAATCTTAAGTAGTCTGTTTTTCTTACAAATTATGTTAAGTAGTTAGAATATATATTTTGAGAGAGAGAGAGCGAGAGCGAGAGAGAGAAACATCCATTTTTGTTTCACTTATTTATGCACTCATTGGTTGCTTGTAGATGCCTTGATCAGGGATCAAACCCTGCAACCTTAGTATATTGAGAACAGTTTAAGCAACTGAGCTACACAGCCAGGGAGAAATTATATTTTTTATTTGTATGTTTAACATTCCTATTTAGCTGTTCCTTTTAAAAATAACATTTAATTTAGTTAAAAATTGGACTTTAGCCTTTGAAAGGTTAATTCCCTAGAGTCATGTACTTATCTCTGGCTTCTAGAACACTGATAACTATAAAGTTTCCTATTCTCATTGATTTTTTTAAAAGCAGTTGATGGTATCTTATTTTTTATAATTTACCTACTTGGAAAAATTATAAAAAACTGACTTCTTGAGTTCACATTGTTGGTATAATTTAGCTCTGTAGTCAAACATGGAAATGTGCATTTGATCAGGAATCCCTTTGCTACTTTACAGTAAGATTGACTCTTGGGATTGATGTTGTTGAACACATTTTCTTCATTGAGTCTCAATAGCTTCAAATGTACCCATAGGCAGTGTGAAAAGGGAGGGTTGCTCTGTTGGTTTTCTGGATGCGATTAAGTGATCTGTTAAGATTTTTGGTACTTAAATGTATTCTCAGAAGTTTAGCTCCAGGATAATTGCTTACTACTAGGATCAAGTTGTCAGCATGAGAAGGTTATTCATTGTTACTTTGCACTTATTGTTTAATTAATATCTCATGCTGGCTTAACATGCTGGGTTTTTTACTCGGTTTCTGTCTTTTTATTTCCTAAACCATAAATTGCCTTTTTATTTTGAAGGAGGCTTTCTGCATTGGTTTGGGAAGTCAGATATATAGAACATAATGCCAGAACATTTAATGAACCTGAGAGTGTAATTGCAAGATCAGCTAAGAAGATAACTGATCAGCTTCTAAAATTTATCAAGTAAGTGTCTTCATATTGTAGATGTTATGGAAAAGCGATTGACTTTGCATATTGTGTTCTTGCAACCATCCAGTACTTCATTTGTGCTCTCTGAATTTTATACCTTTTTAATGTGTTACTTTAAATGACATTTCTTTACATTCTTACTGTGATTGTAATTTCTGTACAAGAATCAGAAATTAATTCAACTTTTCCTACTTTTTAAAATTTTGAAATAATTTTATACTACACATAGGTGCCACATATATATCTGTATCTCCTTCACCTGTTTCCCTTTGGCTAACATGTTTTTACATATCTGTGTATCCCACTGAAGTGCTAAGGAATTATTCTTGGTACAATACTATTGACTAAGCTGTAGGACTTAGTTGGGTTTTTAGTTTCTATATCAGTCCTTTTTCTGTGTCAGGATACTGTCCAGAATCCCCATCATATTCACCATTGTGTTTTCTTAATTTTTTTTAACCTGTTCCCCAGTCTTTTTTTCATGACCTCATTGTTTTTTATAAGTGTTAGTCAATTACTTTGCTGTGGGTACTGAATTTGGGTTTGTTTGATGTCTTCTCAGGATTAGATTTTTAATCTTTGCATTATGTCCTGTGAGAGTGTTTGTACATGCATGACTATCTCACATACTTTCTTGCCTTGGGAAATCATATTTGGAGTAGTATCATGAAAACTGACCTGGAAATCACGATCCAAGGTCTAGCCCAGTGTGTTCTAGTGAATATTCTGTGTGACCTTGGACAAATTACTCAGCTTGTATCTTTTAAATTAGTGAATTTGCTGTATGATCTTATATAAACCTTTCCCCTTAGCTATAAAAATTCTGTAGAAAAATAATATAGAGAAGATAATTTATAAACTGTGCCATCATTTTCAATATGTAGCAACAAATTGGAGAATAACCAATTGCAGCCTGTCTCACTTTCCTGGGTTAAATATGTCCTGTGTCTGGAGGACTTGGACTTATTCTCAGTTCTTTTTTCCTTCTGGAAGATTACATACCATTTTTCACCTTTATGCCTGGATATCCCTACTTTAGGATTCTTTCTGTGTTTACCGTGAGGTTAAGATATAATTTGATTTAAGTTCTACTTCTTTTTCTTCTATTCTTTTTTATCTCAAATCAACCATTTTCCTGGTACTAATTAATTGTACGATTATTACTAGTGATGATACTTAGAAAAACTCACCCGTGTGTTCATTAACTGAGGCCATATATATGTTATTTCTGGATTACCAGCTAAATTTCTGTACGTACTTAACTGAAAAAAAATACCCTTTTCATATTCTAAGATAGTTGTTTCCACAGAGGGGAGTAGAAACCTGGTATTTCTCCTCTTGAAATTAGGTGTGCATAGTTCGGCAGCTGTTTATATCTAACCTGTAGTTTGAATCTTTGATAACATTAATGACATCTGCATACTGTTAAAAATGAAAAATTGTTTTTTAGGAATCAAGACTGTACAGATATCTCAGAACTTTCTAACACTTCTGAAAACGATGAGCGAAGTGCCGAGGCTTTGGTATGACGTTTGTCAGTTTTACAGTGATTTTTGTTAATTTCAAATGGTAACTTGAAAATAATGAGTGAAGTAGAAAATGTTGATTACCTATATCAATTCTTGCTATATTCCAGTGAACTATGAAAATAGGGCACTTGATAAAATATTTCTAAGTTATCTAGATGGTCGGTGACATAATTTGTTTTAGCCAATAATTGATATCAATATATCAAACAACATAGTCAAAGTGAATACCTTAGGTGTGGAGTATGTTCTCTTTCCAAATTTTAGCTAGACAAAGATGCATTAAAAAATTATCTTGGAAATAGTTTTTGTAAAACCTGAGAATTGCTTTTACTTTTATTTTTTTATTTTTTTTATTTTTTTTAAGTTTTATTATTGTTTAAAATATTACAGATGTCCCTTTTTCTCCCCAATGACCCGTTCCACCCCATTCCAATTTTTTAATTGTAATTGAAAATCAATGAACGTGGCCATGCTTAAAGTACCCTGAAGTCCTTCACTCAAGATGGTCTTGAAGTGTCAGCGAGGCAAATGTCAGTGACATTGCACTACTTAAGATCAGGCTGTCGGATTTGGTTGCAGGGAAGGTGTTCTTTAAAAACAGTGTAGTGTAATTTCTTCACAAGCTTATTGTAGTTCACTGATTTTCATGCTAATTTATATTGGAATAAAAATGAGTATATATTTAGGGAATAAAAATGTGGAGAGTACAAAATACAGGAATTGTAGGAGACTCTGTTTCTGGGGTTTTATGAATAGAGATAAAACCCAGATTTAAAGCTGCTTTTCGTAACTATGTTTTGGGATTAGTGCATGTTCTTAGGGGATGTGAAGGGTTATTAAGAATGGTTGGTTGGTTGGAGTTCATGTGCCACAAAAATCATGTGATAGTCTGTCTTTTGAGACTTTGTTAACGTTATAACCCTTGTCTTTCATATACTTTTAAATTTAGATTATTACATTTCTAATGAGAATATTAACACTTAAGGTGCTCTGATTTTTATTCCTAGGATGATAGTGATCTTCCTAAAACATCTTCTGGAAGAAGGAGAGTAAGTTAATCTGCCTGATTGACCTTTGTTGTTCATTTATTCTTTATATAAAATCAACTTGAGATCTTTGGTGGTATCTTTTGAAAAGTTAAATCGATACAGACACGGAATATTTTGTAAGAGAAAAGGGAATAATCACTGAAAGCTGGATAGTCAGATTTAGTGGAAGAGTTGGGATTTGAACTGTGTTCTCAGAATGAGAATGGAATTAGAACAGATAAAACTCTTGAAGTTGTAATATGTTAATTAAAAGTCAAGGTTATTAATCTGAAAATGCTCAAAAATCTTAACATTTTAAGTTTCATCCAAATGCTGCTTAAGTGTAAGCTTTTTATAACAATTTTCGTAATATGCTTGCCCCAGATAACATTGAAGAGCTAGACTTGAATTACTGTCATCTGATTTGTCATTTTGATATAATTCTCCCAAGTGTTTAGTAGCTGTTTAGAATTTGTTTGCTATGGCTGCTCTAGCAAATTACAAATCTAGTGGCTTAAACAATAAAAACATTATGTTATGGTCCTGTAAATTAGAAGTTTGACTTGGGTCTCACTGGGCTAAAATCAGGGTGTCAGCATGGCTGTGTTCCTTTCTGGAAACTCTAGGGTAGAATTTGTTTCCTTGCATTTTCCAGCTTCTAGAGGCTCATGACCCCCTTCTTCCATCTTTAGGTCAGCAGTGTAATGTCTTCCAGTCTCTTACTCTGACCCTCTGCCTCCCTCTTGTAAGGACCCTTTTGATTACATCAGGCACAGCCAGATAATCCAGGACAGTCTCCCCATCTCAAGATCATGCCTGTAGTCACTGCTACAGGTTCCTTTTTACTATGTAAAGTGACATAGTCACAGGTTCTTGGGATTAGGATGTAGACACCCTTGACACATCATTCTGCCTACAAAATTATCCAGTGTGGTAACTTCAGATTCTGCAAAAACATTTTCTAAACGTGGGAAATAAGTGCTGGAATGAAAAATGTTTCTAGAGTAACAAATGTTACTCTATTGGATTATTGGATTTTTACAGAAAAGTGGATTTTTTCCCAAGTAGATAGAAAATAAAATACGATATTATAGTGTCACTTTTCCAACACTGAAAATACTTTTAATATTGTGAATATTTTTAGGTCCATCATTGGAAAAATAGGAGCAGCAAAACAACCAGCTATGTTGAAAGCAACTGGAAGAAACAGTGTAAGGAACTAGTGAACTTAATTTTTCAATGTGAAGATTCTGAACCATTTAGACAACCTGTTGATTTGGTTGAATATCCAGTAAGTTGCCATTGTTTGAATGTTTGGGGCTTTTCTTATTTTGTGTAGAGGAGATCGGGTAGAGGTATTTAAACTTTTGAAGAATAAGATGTCTGGCTTCATGTTAGCTTTTTATCTTACCACTAAGTCAGTTATGTAGTGGAGGGTTCTACATGGTATCTGTTATCTAAGTAGACCCAGCTACAGGAAAATTATAAACTGGATAAAAAGTATCTGTCTTCACTCCAGTAAAAGTTGGGTGGAACATCACCTTTAAAAAAAGTCAGATACTAAAGCACAAACTTTCTGTAGAAAGCTTGGAAATTACAGAACACATAAAGAGGGAAATAAAAACAAATTCATGTCTGGCTCTCCCTTTCAGGAGCACGCCTTCAGTTTTCCCGTCCCCCTCTACCTCCCCTCCCCAGGTGCCTAACCTTTGCCTTTCCCTCTTCTAAGCTCCCAAGGGCCCTTCTTTTGCCTCTGGAACTTGTTTTGTGAGCCTACGCAGCCCAGCTGCCTCACTTCTACTATCTTTGTAATTTTTTAAATAAACTTACTTTTATAGTTTGAAAAAACAAGAAACAAATCCAGTCCATGTCCTGCTACAAGTATAACATTTTGGTTATTTGTTACCTTGTTTCTGTGTCTGGGTCTTCTAAAAAAAGATATTAATGACTTTAAGCTTCTTCTAATTTTCCCCTCTTCTATAATTTTGAATATTTTAGAAGTCTGATGCACTTACATGTCTGAAAGCAGGAATGAAATCTTTGAACTAATTATTGTTTTTAAAACCTAGGACTACCGAGATATTATAGATACTCCAATGGATTTTGGAACAGTAAGGGAAACTTTAGAAGCGGAAAATTATGACAGCCCTTTGGAATTTTGCAAAGACATCCGGTTGATATTTAGCAATGCAAAAGCATATACACCAAACAAAAGATCAAAGGTAATTTAAAAAGTGGTTAATAAAAAAGAACATGATCTGTGTAGGTAATTGTTTGCTTGCCTAGTAGAGGCTGGAACATTAAAGATGAGTGAGTAGGCAGGACTGCTGTTGAGAATAGAACTGCTACCGCCCAGATAATCTCCTATTGCTGCCTCGCCATAATTAATGATTATCCTTCCTAAAGTTTTATAAACAGGATTGGTGGGCGTGAGGGTCTTAATAAAAAATGAGCAAATTTAAATTTGATACGTAGAATGAGAAATATTTATATTTTACCTATGGAAATCTTGAGAAGTGAGTTGAAAATTTACTGATAGAGTTGGAAGAAGATTAAAAATAAGAAAAGGAAAATCTGAAGATGGGGCGGGGACTATGGATATAAACTAATATTTTGGATCCAAAGAACAAGCACACGTGTTATCGATTCTTTAAGAATACAAGTATGGAGCACAGTCCTAAATCCTTTTTTTTCTTCCAAAACTTGTTGAAGCATACTAAATATACAAAAGAGCACATATACTGTCAGGGAATTTTCACAAATGTCATGAACCTTTGTGGCCAGGGTGCTGGGTGATTAATAAAAAACAGCAATAATTCAAGAAGATTTTAAGGTAAAAGGCTTACTTGATATGATAGCACTTTCTTTGTCTATCCTCAGCGACTCTCATTGCTAATTAATTGTTTTTGCCTTAATTTTACTTTCTCCTCATTACTTATTATCAGACTCCTCCCACATTATTAATTCTTGTCTCAATTTGAGAACCCTTGCGTTACATTCAATATTCGAATCCTTTATTGGATCAGTTTAACATTCAAGTCTAAAATTTTTCAAGCATGTGCTATTGCCAGTATTCACCATTCATGATGCTGTTTCTACCCAGAAAGAAAATAAATTTCATTCATGTCTTTTCCCTCTCTTGTTTTAAGTACATGCTTGAGGATTCATACCATACAACTTACCATTTAAAGTGTATAATTTAATGGTTTTTGGTATATTGCATTATCAAATTTTCAAAATTGTGGTTAAATCTATGTAACATAAAATGTATAGTTTTAGGCCCTGGCCGGGTGGCTCCATTCGTTGAGTGTTCGCTGTACCAGGCACCAAGAGGTCAGCAGTTTGATTCCAGGTCAGGGCACATGCCAGGGTTGTGGGCTCAATCCCCAGGAGGGGTCATGCAGGAGGCAGCCAAATAGATGTTTCTCTCTTTCCTCCCCCTCTCTCTATAAAAATCAATAAGAACATATTTTAAAAAAATGTTTAGATGAAATGTATAGTTTTAACCATTTTAAGTGTGCAATTCAGTTGCATTAATTACATTCACAATATTGTTTAACCATCACTGATACCTATTTCCCAAACTCTTTCATCACCCCAAACAGAAACTCTGTAACCACTAAGCAATAACTCCACATTCTCCCCTTCCCTCTCCCTTGGTAGCCTCTAATCTACTTGCTATTTTTAAGAATTTGCCTATTCTAGATATTCATATAAGTTGAAGAATGCAATTGTCCTCTTATGTCGTTATTTCACCTTTTCATAATGTCTTAAAGGTTTATCCATGTTCTAGCATATATCAGAACTTTGTTTCTTTTTATGGCTGAATTATTGTCCATTTTATGGGTTGGGTATATGATATTTTGTTTATCTCTTGATGGACATGAGTTATTTCTACTTTTTGGCTTTTGTGGTTAATACTGCTATGAATATTGTAATACCAGTGTCTGTAAGAGTTCTTGCCCTCAGTTTCCTTGGGTATTCACCTAACAGTAGATTTGCTGGTTCACAGGGTAATTGTATGTTTAGCTTTTTCAGGAATCACCAAACTGTATTCCATGTTAGCTGCATCATTTTACCTCCCCCCCCCCCCCCCCAAGCAGTGTATGAGGATTCTAATTTCTCCACATCCTTGCAAACGTTTATTTTCTTTTTTAATTGTAGCCCTCCTGGTGAGTGTGAAGTGCATCTCACTGTGCATTTTGTTTTTTGAATCGCATCCTAGGGTATTTTTCCATTGCTTTTCGGGGGGGGGGGGCGCAACGATGTGAGAGAGACGCATCAATTGGTTGCCTCCCACATGAGCCCTGATTGGGGCCAGGGATTGAGCCTGCAACCCAGGTACATGCCCGTGGCTGGATTCAAACCTAGACCCTTCAGTCTGCACGCCAATGGTCTAACCACAGAGCAAACTGACTGGGTCTCATTGTGGTTTCGATTTGCATTTCTTTTATGATTTATTACAAATTGTACTTGGAATTTATTTTAATCAGGTGTGATAGGACATGGAGATATGGAAATGATTGCCATGAAGGAAGAAGTTTATACTAGTAGATTCATAGAAACAAGGAGGCATGACTTACCTTATAGGGCCACATGGGGATGGACCATCCATTGGTCAGTAGGCAGAGGGGAGCAAAGGGAAGATTATATAGCACAGGGTCTATAGCATTGAGGTTTTTGCAGGAAGGCAAGGTAGCACAAAGTAAACTGTTTAGGATTGGCTAGCTTGAATATTTCCCATAGCTTTGACCTATGGGTTGGTCTCTAGGTGTCTGGTTCCTGGCTGGCCCTGGGGTGATTTAGGATGGGGGAAATGGAATATTGGCTTGGTATGTGAGAGTTTGGTAAAGACGATAGGGGTGTGAACTCTGGATTGATTGTTTTGTGTCAGAGACATGCTTGTAAGAGAGTCCTTTGTAGGAATTAGCCACGGGAGGGGCAGTCTCTCCAGGACCAAGTTTCCAAATGCCAGAGCATCAAGAATACAGAAAATAAAAAAAGAGAGTCAGTACACTAATGTTGAGCATCGCTTCATGTGCTTATTGACCACTTGTATGTCTTCTCTGGAGAAAGATCTATTCAAGTGCTTTGCCCGTTCTCTAATTGGATATTTTGTCTTTTTGTTGTTGAGTTGAAGGAATTTGTTAAAATATTCTGGATATTAAACCCTTGTCAAATAAATGTTTTTTTCAGATATTTTCTCTTATTCTGTAGTTTGTCTTTTCACTTGTTCATAATGTCCTTTGTTTTGTGCTTTTGGTTTCATGTCTAAGAGTCCACTGCCAAATCATAGTCACCCCATGTATTTGTCTAAGAGTTTTGTGGTGTAGCTCTTGGATTAAGTTGTTGATCCATATTGAGTTAAGTTTTGTATATGTTGTAAGGTGGAAATACATTCATCTCAGCACCATCTATTGAAGAGACTATTTTCTTCCCATTTTTGAAAATCAATTGGCCATGGATATGGGTTTATTTTTTAACTCAATTCTGTTCCATTGGTCTGTATGTATGTGTTTGTCTCTATGTCCATCTTTCTATGTCACTACCACAGTGTTTTGTTTACTGTAGCTTTGTAGTAAGTTCTGAAATCAGGAAGTGAGTCCTCCTACTTCGTTCTTTTTCAAAATTGAACTACTCAGGTTCCCTTGCAATTTGTTGTGAATTTGAGGAATGGCTTTTGCCATTTCGAAAAAGTCTTTTGAATTTTTGATAGAGATTTTGTTGAATGTATAGATTCCTTTGCACAGTATTGACATCTTGACATTATTAAGTCTTCCTATTTCTTAACAGGGGATGCCTTTGTGTTTATTCATGCCTAATTTCTTCCAGCAGTGTTTGTGATTTTCAGTGACAAGTCTTAACACCTCCTTGGTTAAATTCATCCCCAGTTTATTGTTTTAGATGGTATTTGAAATGCAGTTGCTTTCTTAATTTCTTTTTCTGATTGTTCATTGTTGGCGTATAGAAACACAACTGATTCTTGTATATTGTTACTGTACCCTATAATAATTCATTTATTAGTGCTAATAACTTTTTTGTGGAATCTTTGAGCGTTGTTATATGTAGAATTATGTCATTGGTGATTAGAGATAGTTTTACTTCTACCATTCCAATTTGGATGATTTTTATTTTTCTTGTATAATTGCTCTCACTAGAATTTCAAGTACTATGTTGAATAGCAGTAGTGAAAACAGGCATCTTTTGTCTTATTCCTGATCTCAGGTAGAGTTTCAATCTTTCACCATTGTGTATGATGCTAACTGGGGTTTTTTATATGCTGTCATTCATGTTGAGGAGCTGATAATTTTAGCACCCATTTTAAAAAAATGTCTTTGTTGATTTCAGGGAGAGGGAGGGAGAGAGAAACATCAATAATGAGAGAGTCATTGATCCGCTGCCTCCTGCACCCCGCCCCCACTGGGGATTGAGCCTGCAACCGGGGCATCTGCCCTGATCGGGAATTGAACCTCGATCTCCTGGATCCTAGGTCGATGCTCAACGGCTGAGCCATGCTGGCTGGGCTTTAGCACCCATTTTTGTTAAATAATGTTTACTTTCAATTCAAATGTATTACTGAATTTTACATACAAGCTAATGAGAAAACATGTACGAAAATGGCGATAAGGTAACCAGAGGTTTCAAACAATATGCTTGGGGGGAAAAATCACTCTTGTTAAAATTGGTGACTTATGCTAGACTTCAGGTTTAAGTGAAAAGACTAAATATGTGCACAAAATATTGGAAATGTTAAAGATTAGATCAAAGATATCAAGGATTATAAATTTCACATATATTCATTTTATATGTATATATATGGTATCTATAGGAAGCATATAGGAAATTCATTTGTCTCGTATCTTTTTTTTTTAAGGTTCTCTAGTGTTAGTCTCTTCACCCTCCTCTGAGGTGCATCAGAGTGATTCATAATTAGCTTTCGAATATAAGACCTTTGCTCTGATTTTCAGGAATGACAGTGGACAAGGAAGGAGCACTTCCAGTCAATGAGCAGTAGCTGTACCAAGTGTTACTTACAGCAGCACTCACCACCACATTGCTCTTTTCAAGACTTGATGTTATTTAATTATAAAAATTGTTAAAACACATTTTTCCATATAAAAGTTTTAGGGCATATTTTCCTTTTTCTATTCTTTTGTCTGTAATTCATATTTAGATCTAAGTGGCATCAAAGGCAGGCAGATTTCAAGTAGAGACTGGTGAAACGTTGCCTTGCCTCAAGGAGACACTTCTCTTTTGCTGCCTAAGTAGCAATCTGAAAACCAACCAACTTCCCATCTAACTTTTGGAAAAGGGGACTTTTTTAGGTGTGTACGTGTAGATGTGAAAATGAGAAAAGCCAAGATAGTTGCTCTTTCCTGCAGATTCTTACAGATGTCATTGAAGGGAAGCGGTGAGAAATAGATAAAGACAGTAAGAGCCATTATCGCTAAAAGTAATAGGTTGCAAGTAGCCTCAGTGATTACATTCTTTCTTAGAAAAATATTTTGTCGTTATAGTTTTGCTTTCATATTGCAGATTTACAGTATGACCTTGAGATTGTCTGCCTTATTTGAAGAAAAAATGAAGAAAATCTCCTCTGATTTTAAAATTGGTCAAAAATTCAATGAAAAACTTCGAAGAAGCCAGAGGTTCAGGAGACAGCAAAATTGTAACCGTGTTAATCAGGCTAACAAAAATACCAGGTGACTTGGTTATTGCCAACTTTGTATAGGTTTCAGGGGTACAGTTGTATGTATATCTATATATTGTATTCTGTGTTCACCACCCCAACTCAGGTTTCCTTCTGTCACCACTTATGTCCTCTATACTCTCTTCTTTCTGTTCAGGTTTTGTTCATTTCTTCTTTTAATTTTATACAGTGTTTAGAAACATAAATAGACTGGAGAGAAAGTTGGGTCATGGTGAGACTCAGATTCATAGTTTGAAAAATGCCTGTATTACACAAATGTTGGCTCCCCTAAGCATTTAATCCAAAGAGCCTAAGGAATTCACTGTCACTCTCTATAACTCTATTAATTGGATCATTTGTTTATTACTCCAGTTTGTAATAAAATAATATCAAATTTAGAGGAAGAGTGTTAATAGTAATCCATGCCAGAATAAAATGTTAATAATGAATATTTTGATTTGAAATTATTCTCAGAGTAAAGTAATAATATGCTTTTAGGCTTTTTCTGTCTCATTAAATACTCTTTCTTTTGTTCATATCTTTGAACAGAAATATCAAGCAGAAGCGTGTAAAGTCTCAGACAAGAGTAACTCCTGAGTTGGTAGGTTCTCCTACCCAATCTACCTCTAGTCAGGCAGCGTATTCTGCAAGCCACAAGACAAGTGCTGGTGTCTCTTCGGGTGTTACTTCTGGGGACTCTTCAGATTCAACAGGATCATCAGAAAGAATGAGAAGAAATAGACCTGCCGCTCTAACAAATGGTTCTACATTATCTGGTAAGAAGTAGAACATTATGTTGTTCAACTGCTGAGCACTCAAGTGTGTAACACTGCTAGTGACTATGGGTTTACAGGAAGGAATAAATAAGATGTGGTCTTCACAACTCAAGGAACTTAAAATTCAACGGAAGAGACAGAAGTAACAAACATAGAACAGTAAGATTATGTTTGATAAGTACTGTTCTTTGCAAATGGTACTGCCATATTTTGTGCAAATTTGAATCCTCCACATTTTAAATAATGTGATATAAATATCACACGTATGCAAAATTTGACATTTTTATATTTCTTTAAATAAAAAAAAAAGGCATGGTAATGATGTAAGTTTAAAACTGATGAGCTAGTAACTAACCTGTTTATATTATTGCCATTTGGCAGTATAACTGGCTGATGCTAACCCTTCGCTAGCATTGAGTGAATGAGGCTGTGGTGTTTATGTGCCTCAGTATTGCTCTGTGTGGTTTTGGTGAATTGTGATGATAGTATAATAATTACTGTTGTAATTTAAAATAGTAGGATCAAGCAGGTAAGTGCAGCCATGTTTTAGAGACTGGCATGACTTGCAGAAGAGTTTGGATTACTTAATTGGGTCCCTTGTTGAGTAAGGGACATGAGTTCTTTCCTGTTTTGTTCTGTTAATCCTCACCGAGGATAGTTCTTCCATTGATTTTTTTAGAGAGAATGGGAGGTAAAGAGAGAAAGATCGATGCGAGAGAGACACATCAATTGGTTACCTACCGCATGCACCCCGACCAAGGCCGGGGATCAAACCTGCAACCCAGGTACATGCCCTTGACAGGGAATTGAACCTGTGACCCCCTTGGCGTGTGGCCAGTGCTCTAACCACATAGCCATACCAGCAGGGCATGAATTCTGTTTTAAGAAGATGGATTAGTTTGGCAGTGATGTGCAGGCAAGAGGAAGAATCGAAACAGTCACTGTAATGGCTAGTGGAATAGAGTATGAACAGTCAAAGTGGAAACAGTGGAGTAATTTCAAAGGAAACACAATTTGATGACGGACATTTTCCTAACACAGTCACTTCTCTAACATGGAGTTGAGTGTGTTATGGTGTAAAGTTTTGTCTTTTAACAATATGTTCCCATTCATTTTAATGGTTTTCATTCTGTGATAGGCATGTAAGAAGTGAATCTGAATGAACAGGAAATTTAGGTTTTCTGCCTTGTGCTCACATTTGGCCATACGTTTGTTTATTTGGGGGGGGGCAGGGATGACCTGTACTATTTAAATTATGTCATTTTTTTTTTTTTTTTTTTTTTTTTTTAGCATGTAGACATGACCATTGAGCTGAAAGGTACAACTATACTGTTAGGAAGGGCTACTTGAGAGAATTGCTGGACTTGAAATGATAGTGTCTTTTCTGTTGGAAATGCCTATTTCATATAACAGAAGGAAGTAGATAATGGGGCTAATTAAAATTTTAAATGGAAATTTGCTTATTAAGTATATAAACTGTTTCTTCTAAATCCAAACCAGAAGCAATATATTACTTTCAGAAATAAGAGAACAAACTTGATTTGGAATGCCAGTTATGCACCTTTTAATACCAAAATTTTTATCAGCTGTTTTTTCAAACAACTTTAAAAAATATACTCTGTATTTTAAGAATCTGTTTTAAGTATTTTTTATGGAATAACTGCTCATATGCGTAAAGATAGGAGAATAATGTAATGAACTGTTGATGTTTTCTTTTTCTTAGAAAGTGAAGTGGAAGATTCCTTAGGTACCTCTTCATCTTCTTCAGCTTCAAATAGCTCAGAGGAAAGTAAAGGAAGTTCAAGAGCTCGTGAATCCTCCTTACGTGGTAGGCTGGCCAGAAGCAGCAATCTCAGAGTGACCAGAATGAGAGCTGCTCAAAGAAAACCTGGTGAGAGACTCTCCGTGATGCTTTGGAGGAATGTATATAAAGAGAATTCAAAAGCTAAGCATTGAATGGTTTATTGATTTAATGTATCTACATATGATTAAATGTTCTTTAGGCTTTTTTTTTAACTTTTTAAAAAAAATATATACCTGTATTGATTTCAGAGAGAGAGGAAGGGAGAAGGAGAAAGAAAGATAGAAACATTAATGATGAGTCATTGATCCACTGCCTCCTGCACGCCCCCTACTGGGGGATCGAGCCTGCAACCTGGGCATGTGCCCTGACCAGGAATCGAACCTCAGTTCCTGGATCCTAGGTTGATGCTCATCCGCTGAGCCACCCCTGGCTGGGCTCTTTAGGCTTTTTTTAAAAAAAAAATTGAGGTGTAATTACATATAACATTATATTAGTTTCAGTTGTTCAACATAATGATTTGATATTTGTATACAGTGTGAAATGACAAGTCTAGTTACCATCCATCACTATATATCGTTACAAAATTTTTTTTTCCATTTTTTTTTCTTGAGGGGAGGACTTTTAAGATTTACTCTCCTAGCAACTTTCTCTTTTTTAAAAAATTCATCCATTTTTTTGTTTTAGAGAGAGAAACATTGATTTGTTGCTGGTACATTATATCCCCACGATTTATTGATTTTATAACTGGAAGTTTGTACTTTTTTGACCCCCTTCACCCATTTCTTTTTCCCACCCCCCACCAGTCTGTTCTCTGTATCTATGAGCTTTGTTTTGTTTGTGTGTTTATTAGATTCCACATATAAGTGAGATCATATGGTATTTCTTTTTCTTTGTCTAACTTCACTTAGCATAATGCCCTAAGGTCCCTTTGTGTTGTTGCAAATGGCAAGAACCCGTTTTTCTTATGGCTGAATAGTATTCCATTGCATCACATCTTCTTTATCCATTCATCTGTTTTTTTCAATCATCACCTGAGGACACGCTTAGCGAGAAAGGCGGGGGGGGGGGGGGGGGGGGGGGGGAAGAGACAGAGAGACACAGACACATTAATGTGAGAGAAACATTGATCGGTTGCCTTCTGTACATGCCCCAACCGGGCATTTAACTCTCAAGCCGGGTATGTCCCTCAACTGGGAATCGGATCAGCAACCTTTTGGTGCACAGGATGATACTCAAACAACTGAGCTACTTTGGCAGGGCTCCATTCATCTATTGATGGACACTTTGCTTTGCTTGTTTTCGTATCTTGGTTAATTTAAGTAATGCTGCAATGAACATGGGGGTGCATAGATTTTTTGGAATTGTTTTTGTTTTCTTTGGATAATACCCAAAAGGGGAATGAATAGCTGGATCGTATGGTAGTTCTAGTTTTAATTTTTTGAGGAACCTCTGTACTGTTTGCCATAGAGGCTGCACTGATTTACATTCCTACCAACAGTGCACAAGGGTTCCCTTTTCTTTACATCGTTGGCAAAACTTGTTAATGTCTTTCTGAGAGCAGCCATTCTAACAGGTGTGAAGTGATACCTCGTTGTGGTTTTGATTTGCATTTCCCTGATGATTAGTGATGTTGAGCATCTTTTCATGTGCATGTTGGCCACCTGTATGTCCTCTTTGGAAAAAGTCTATTCAGGTTCCTCTGCCCTTTTTCCCTTTTAATTTTTAATCCTCACCCAAGGGTATGTTTGAGAGAGACAGAAGGGAGAGATAAACATGAAATGATTGCCTCCCATACTCGCCCTACCAGGGATCGAATCTTCAACTGAGGTATGTTCCCTGACCCAGAAGCAAACCTGCAACCTTTTGGTGTATGGGACAGTGCTCCAACCAGCGGGCCCACCTGGCCAGGGCCTTTGCCCATTTTTAATCGTCGTTTTTTTGTTTCTTAGTTGTTTGTTTGCTATTGAATTGTATGAGTTTATGATTTCCTTTGCTGTGCAGAAGCTTTTGGTTTGATGATTTAGTCCCACTTATTTTTACTTCTGTTGCCTTTGCTTTTCATGTCAGAGTCAAAAATTCATCACCAAGGCCAATGTCAAGGAGCTAGTTTTATGGTTTCAGGACTTACATTCAAGTCTTAAACCTATTTTGAGTTAATTGTTATGCGAGGTTTAGGATAGCAGTCTAGTTTCATTCTTTCGCATGTGCTGTTCAGTTTCCCAGCACTGTTTATTGAAGTCTGACCTTTTCCCATGGTGTGTTCTTGTCTCCTTTTTTTGTAAATTGAGTATATATGTGTGGGGTTTTTCCTGGGGTGGCTATTCTGTTCCATCTTTTAGGCCTTTTAGATTTAGAATGGAAATCTATTTTGGCAGTAAAATACAAGGAACTAAAGTAATGAAGTCATTTAAAAAATGTTGAGACGAGGAAGGCCTTTCTAATCTTACTCTTAACTTTATTTCTAGGTCCAGTTCCTTTAGAAAATGGATGTGGCAGAAAAGCCACTCGAAAGAGAGTCTATTTAAGTGACTCTGATAACAATTCATTGGAGACTGGTGAAAGTCTAAAAGCCCGAGCTGGAAATAACCGTAAAGTGCTACGAAAGTGTGCTGCTGTGGCTGCCAATAAGATAAAGCTAATGAGCGATGCTGAGGAGAATTTTAGCTCTGAAAGTGTCTGTTCTGGCCGTAAGCTGCCTCACCGCAATGCTTCTGCTGTAGCTAGAAAAAAGTTGTTATATAATTCTGAAGATGATCAGAGCTTAAAGTCAGAAACTGAAGAAGTGGAACTGAAAGATGAGAATCAGCCATCACCAGTGTCCAGTTCTCATGCTGCCAAGAATACTGTCAATGAATCTGAAAATGGAGATTCAGAGTCAGAAAGTGACTTGCAGGTAGTCCGGAAAAGTTGGCATGCTAATGGTTACAAGTCCCACACCACCACAAGTTCTAAAACAAAATTTCTGAAAATAGAGTCTTCTGAGGAAAGTCATGGTTCAGATAATGGGCATAACAGAACTAGTAGCCCATCAGCATCTGGGCAGAAACTTAAGGCAGGAGGCATCTCGGGGGAGGAGGAAGCAGATTCTGAACCAAGAAAATATGCGGGTAGGAAACACAACACAGGTCGCAAGAACGCTACTTTCCTTAAGAAAGCAAAGATCTTCAGTGATTCAGAAGACTCTGAATCTGAAGATAGAGAAGAAGGTAGATGTCACAAAACGGAAACAAACCTGATGCCAGGGAATCTGAAGTGTGACCCTGTTGCTGGGGCCCACTGTTTCTCAGATCATGTGTCCGAGACAGATGTGGATTCAGATGATGGCAAAACGGAAAAACCACCAAACAGTTTTACGAAAGGTAATTGAAAACATTTCACTGATTCCTACTGTCCTTTCCTTATGTCATACATTGTTTTTCTTTCCTATGGAACTTCTCTTTGCCAGCTGTTTTCTTTCCACCTGTGCAGTCTCTATTAGTCTTTTCTGTGCATCCCTTTATTCCTACGTATGTGCATAACTGTTGAGTAATTTTATTCACATAACAGACAGTCTTGGCCTTAACAACTATTTTTATTAAATATTTCACTTTCTGTATTAGTGATGGGGATATTGTATTGGCAGTGGGTTTAGAAAAAGCAGAGGCACCTGGCCGGTGTGGCTCAGCTGTTAAGCATCAGCCTATGATCCAGATCACTGTTCTATTCCTGGTCACGGCACATGCCCGGGTTTCGGGCTCGCTCCCCAGCAGGGGGTGTGCAGGAGGTAGCCTATCAATGACTCATCATTGATGTTGCTCTCTCTCTTCCCCTTCCTCTCTCTGAAGTCAATAAAGACATATTAAAAAAACAAAACAGAGGAAACCACATCTATAAACTGTCATGATGATAGTTTGAGGAGGAAAGAAAAGGGTAGAACTGGTTGAAAGGAATGTGGTAATAATCATAGTAGCTAACAGAACAGTTACTGAGATGTTCTTTGTATCATGAACTTTTTCTGAATGCTTTATGTTTTCTAATCCTCACTTTAGGATATGTTTTTATTTTATTTTATTTTTTAGAGAGAGGAAGGACAACAGAGAGAGAGAAACATCGATTGTTTTCCTCCCATATGTGCCCCGACCTGGGATTGAACCTGCAACCTTTTGGTATAAGGGATGCCAACCAACTGAGCCACCTGGCCAGGGCTTAATGCTTTATGTTTATTAATCAGTTTCGTCTTCATATCTTTTATGAGATAGGGACTGTTGCTTTTATTTTCAATTTTACTGATGAGTCGAGCACAGAGAGGTGAGATAAGTTGCCGAATTAAGATTGTACTGGTAAGTGGGATTGATGAAGAATTATTAAAAGCAGGAGGCAGCTAAAGCTAAGATGAAAAATTGTTGGTGTGATAGGAACTTGTAAAGTTAAGAGTTTCAGGGAGGCTGAGAGTAAGCTATTAGTTTGCATACCTTAGTGTAGTGATAAAAGAGTTTAGTCTGTATTCATGTAAGTAAAATGTTTTAGTGTCAAGTGTTTTGTGTACATAGCTAGACAGGTATGGGATTTTGCTGATGGGAATATATTGTACTTGTGAATGGTGCTGAGGCCAACAAGTCATTGCTCCCATCCCACTCACTGCCATCCTTACAAGTTAATAAGAATGAAGAATTCTGGACTGAAGTTGTTTAAATGTTCTATTAAAGATTAAAGGAATACTCTTTAATTTTTAGATTCTACATCACAAGACCATGGACAAAGCAGGAAAGTTTCCAGGAAAAGGGTCTGTTCTAGTGACTCAGACAGCAATTCAAAGGTGGTTAAGAAACCCTCCAAAGCCAAAACGGGTCTCCTAAGGATTCCTCGAAGATGTGCAACCACCGCTGCCAGTAAGATTAAGCTCATGAGTGATGTGGAAGATGTTACTTTAGAAAGTGTGTGTACTAGAAGCAAAAGGGGAAGGAAAAAGCCCCTCCGTTTTGCGTGTACCACAGCTAAGATAGTGAGTGATTCCGAGGGAGATGTAAACTGTGAAGTGCCAAATGAACAGGATGCCTGTGACGAGGAGCCACCTGAAGCTGACTCAGAAGGTAGTACAAAAAGCATTCATCAGTCTTTAAATGGAGACTCAGACTCTGAAGGTATGTCAAATTCAGAACAAAACAGGCCTACCAGGCATGCCAGTAATCACAAAACAAATGTTGTACCTTCTAGAACAAAGAACTCATTGATTGGGTCTTCAGACGAAGAGTCAAAAAGCCATATTCCTGGGGGTGAGATTGGTAGAAAATTTTCTTCTGAATCAACTTTGGAGCAAAAAGCCACTGCAGAGACTAACTTTGAAGAGGAACTGAATTATGGGCTGCGCAGGTGGAATGGCAGAAGACTCAGGACCTATGGGAAGGCTCCTTTCAGTAAGACAAAAGTGATTCAAGACTCCCAGGAAGCAGCTAAGATGGAAATACGAAGGAAGAGACTGCATCCTAAATTGGGAAATGTGGAAACTTCAGAAACAACAGGGAATTCAGAATGTGGACCTGACCCTAGTCCCAAATCTGATTCAGAGTTGGGATCCGTAACTGAATCAGATGTTGACTGTGCTGATGAGACAAAAACCAAAAAGAGGAAAACGAAAGGAAAAGCAAAAGTAGTTAGAAAAGGTAAAACTTTTATGGCTAATGTATCTAAAACTGTGAGGCGACAAAGACAGAGCAAGCGCCCTAGGTTAAATGCGGAGGATAATGACTGGGAGGATTTGGACTATGCGGAGTCTAAGCGGGTCCTTCGACGTTCCAAAATAAAAACGCGAAATCAGGGTAGAAGGACCGTGAGGTACCACGATGGGGATGATGATAGAAACTTAGAAAATGTGTTAGGTTTCGATGATTGCACCTTATGACCTTGAGGGAAAACCAGTTCATTTAAAGAGGAAATGGACTGGAATTTATGGTGAAACCTGGCTGTTGAAATTATTTTTTTGTCCTACAATTCAGGGAATATATTTATATTTTTCTATGAAAAGTTATGAATGTGACTAAATCATGACTGTTATTTTTATTTGCACTTGCTTGCCTTTGTAGCAGCATTCAGCACAGGTGCCAAAATATGCTTCATTTTGGGGGCAGATCTACTTAAACAGTATTTAACTACATATAACAAGAGCTTGAAATATGTTAAACACTAGACATCCTGGTTATCAAAACTAATGAGCATTACTTTCATGATAGCAAGTGCCATGCAGATACTTTCTGAATTTGTCAAGAGGTGGTAGTTTCTAACCCATGTCCTATTGTAGTACAACAATTTCACGTGACCTATGTTTACAGATTTTTCATAAATATTATGTGCATACCGACATTACAATCATGGGAAGTGTTACCATGATTAGTAGTAGGCAAGGTACCTACCACTTTTTTTTTTCTTTCCCTGGCTACTTGAGTAGAATGCATTATACCAGATTTGGTTATTTTCATTGACATGGTTTCCAGTTTTCTTTCCAAATGCTGTTGAATCTTTCTCTCTTTTTTATTTTTATTTTAAAGGAAAATATTTTATTTTATAAACTTGAATTTATAAAGTGCTGGTAAATTATTTTTTTTAATGTTTTGATTGTATATTTCAAACCTCTAAGGCCAGACCATAGTCCTAGCATTTTCTTTTAAATTGTGCACTAACAAAATGCTATATAATTTTCTTTCCACGATCTCTTGGTTTCCATGTGAGGGAGTTAACCAAACTCTTGGTCTTCCTTAGTCAGTCTTACTCTGTGAAATAGAGGAGTTTGTGTGCCTTAGATTTAGGAAAAGTTTGTTCTTTAATAGAGTGTACAGGACTAAGACAGTATTTAAATTATATGTAGTTCCCCCCTTTTCTGTTGAAATCACAGGGTTGAGTTTTGTTAAGTGTGCAATTGCAAATCTCATCTATGTAGGAAACTAGTTAAATGCTATTCTCCATTTCTGTTTTAGCTTACTGCTGCCATGGGCAAATCTCAAGCAGTCTTTGCTGGGGCAACTAAGTGTATCTTTATTAGTGACCTCTGGTTTAAATCTAAGAAAGTCATGTTTTGTCAGAAAATAATTTTGGAATCCATTTGACATGAAACTTTTATCACATCATCAAATAGCATAGTACACTTTTTTTTTCGAGCCAAATATTTTTACTTGATAGGTTGTGCTACTCCCAACAGTGTAGGTGGCCATTCCTAGCTTGTTTGTGCCTGAAGATGGACTTGATTCAAATGGTTTACATATTTTGTAGCAAAGGGGTATGCAACAATACTCCCACCCTTACTGTTTATTGGCCCTATTTGGTTTCAGACAAAATTAACCTTTTTCTCCTATGTATCCTTAAAGTGGCAGATATGGAAAAGCACCAGACTCTGGTATTATTAGTGTTAGAGAATGTTCTTAAGTGTTGTTACTTTGTGTAGTTACCTATTCTTTTTTGGACAGTACCAGCTGAGATAGGTGGGATACCTGCCTCTCCTTTGGTTGTTTAGAGAGCTATCACTGCTTCAAAACTATGAGACTCTCCTCAAAGCTCATATTCAGTGTGTAATAGTGTGATGCAGGATAATTGTCTTTCACTCTTGACCTGAAAAAATTAATGGAATGCTCTTTACTTCCCTAATTTTAAGAAGTGGTGATAGATGTCACATCCATTAATTTATTTAAACTTTTCTAAGCTTCTCCATTTTAAATCTATTCTCAGGGTTATAACTCCATGTTTACCATCATTTGCAAAAAGGTACCAAAAATCCATAAATAAATATGGAATACATTCATAAACACGTAAGTTCTTTTGGTAAAATGATACTTTGACCATTTAGGCTCCATCAATAGAACTATTCGTATCTTTTACACTGAATTAACTGGTCATTGTTTGGCTGGTCAACTAATTACTAATTTTTCATTTTGTCCAAAATTGTTAAACCCTTGTTTATATAAGAAGTACTCTGGTTTCATCTGGAAAGAAAAAAGAATTGGCCTGGTAACTTTGAAGGCATGATTGACAATGGTAGCGTCTCAAGTTCTGAAGTAAAACTAAAGGATTATAGGGAGAATCATTTTTATGGTCTTTTTTTGGTCATGGTGCTATTCTAAGGTTAACTTTGAACATGTGACACACACTCCTAAATACCTTTAAGGAAAATTAATAAATAACTAATAGTTTAAAATGTTTACATTGAGCACTTAGAACGTTTGACCTTTTTTTCCTGCTTCTCTTTATGGGAAAATGCACAGAGATTTAATGCACAGATGTACTTTAATATGTTTGGGATCAGTTTGTATTTTTCTTGTGAGAGAAGATAAAAGGTTACAAACTGAATGTGAACTGATCCAGAAGGGCTACAGCTTTCCATTGCACTTGAAGTAACTTAATGGTATATGGGGAAAAAAAGACTACTGTGGTTGTGTATGTCCAGAGTCCTCTGATTTTATTCATTTATGATTTAAACAAAAAGGTTTGAGGTATTTAGATTTGATTTTTGCTTTATTTGAAAGACTAATTTTACTAAGCATATTAAGAAAAAAAGGTTTCAAACATTTAAAAATAGGTGAGATCTTTAAAGCATTTTTTTTTTTCATATCCTACTTATTTTAAAAGGGTATACTGACAATGCGCAGTAACTTCTGAGTAAAAGGGAAAGTTTATCCCTAGGTAATCCCTAGGGTGGTCATGCTCCCTTTTTTTATTTTAGGGGAAAATCTTTGGTTAAATGCTTTCTCAATTTAGTAATTCTTAGCAAAGGATAAAGCAGTTAACAGCTTCTAAATCAAAACACAAAAGTTTCTTTTAAATAGTAGAGAGTTGTACCTAAAAAAGGAAATTAGTTTTATAATAAGGAAATGGGAGGAAAGAACTTATGTTTTAGGAAAATTCACGTCAAAACCTAGAAGTGAAAATGGAAAAAGGAGACATAAACCAAAAAAATACCATCTGAGGGTACTGCTGTCCAAAAACAATATAATACACGTCACCAAATCCTTCCCACTCCATTGGTTGATGATGTCTTCAGTAAAAATTCTTATTTAGAATAACATTGGATCCATACTACATTCCCTGTCCCTCTTCTAGTTTTTTTTCCTTTAGAATAGTTAGAACACAAAATTTCTTAACCTCACTGTATAGTATTAAAAACTAAGATGAAAGGATTTTAATATCTTCTGTAAGTACAAATTGAATTTGATTGTACTACCTGAACAAAACGAGGGGTTTGTATATCAGAACACATGAACACCATTAAAGGTGCATCTAGTATTTTTGGTTTTCCTTTCTACTCAAAAGTATTGATTTTTAGAATAACTTTTAAATGGCCAGATAAGGTCTTTTTGTCTTGTCCTTTACTAATGCTGAAATACCAGCCCCATTTTTTTCACTGATACCAAGTCAACACATTTACTTTGTCAGGTATCTTGTAGCTGTCACCAAATATTTTAGTTTACTTACAGTGCATGGAAATTATAGCTCAGTTCTAATGTGATGGGGTGCAACAAAGCACCTTCATTGTAGAAGAAATTTTTGTCTGTTAATTAAGTATACCTCACACTTCTGCAGTGGATATCAGGGAATAATAAAGCAGAAAGCCTAAGAAATTTGCAACTTAACAGTTTAAAGACTGTCTCTTATTCTAATATTTGGGAACAGAAAGACCAAACTAAATAAATTGGTCAAAGCTAGGGAGAACGTGGGGCATTGTGGAAAAATATAGTCCAACTAGGTTAGTAAATGCTAATCCTGCTTGTAGCTCAATTGTGAATTAATGGAAAGGAGTGAAGTATACAGAGTATAATGATGAGGGCTGTGTTCTCTCTCCTCACATTTAAAGAGTATTTTTACAGCTATTTTCTTAAATTACAGGTGTTGCCTAAGGATACATGAGAATTTTCAAAGTTCAGGGGGATTTTTACCAGTCACTCAGTCTGCCAAGTTTGTTCCTAACATACTGTTAATGTGGTAGGAAAATGTCTAGTCTCTTACTGGTTGTCCTCTCAAGGATTGCTCTTAGAGATTAGGTGGAGGGAGGCTGAGAGGGAGCAGGGCAGTCACAACATTTGGGTCCTACAAATCCGTAGGCTCTTGGGTTTGGCAGCATGTTATAGACTATATATCTATTTGTCAAGACTAATAGTTTCATTCAATATACTTGCCAGTGTTACAACATGTTTTCTGGTCATACTTTAGTTTTGAAGTTAAATTCAGGTAAGTCTTATCATTTATTAAAACACTTAATGGGAATTTGGACTGGTAAAGAGAAAGAGGTATTCTGACCTAACTGAAATGAGATGACCAACTACAGACTTGACCGCAGCAGCTAGCCCTACTTGCTGTTGGATCCACAGGGAAAATATTTTGAAATAATTACCCTTTTCAGAATCAGTGGTTAAATGTTAACGGAGTCTTTGTTAATATATTGAAGTTAACTAAGTGTTGATCCATATTTCGTCCTTGGAGTGTACACTTCAGCTCACCTGTAAAATTCTCACCATTTTACTGGAGCCTGTCAAAGAGGCAAATCTTTCAATTTTCCACTCCCACACAGGATACTTACTTTAACTTTCTAAATTATCAGCACATCTGGGTTTTAGCATTTTCATCTAGGAACCAGCTTTTTAGTCAGTTACTAACTAAAAGAGTAAGAGTATAATACATTTAAGGATGTTTTTTTTTTTTTCTTTTTTAAACTACTTCAAGCCTCCTGGCTGATTAATTCAGTAAGGTCTGCAATATGGGGTCATTTTTCCTTGCAGCTCATCTTTACCTCTTGTTTTAAGCAGCTTCCAAACCTCTATGCATTTGTGATTTTTCATGTGGGCAGAATGCAGCGCTATAAGTCGGTTGAGCCAGGGCACTGAAGGGAGTCATGAGATGTGCTTGAACAGGGGTTGTCCTTGGGTTGTCTGTCACCGTGCTGCTTTTCATTAGTGAAGAAATAAAGTTGATTGGAAACTCGGTAGTTACTTCTGATACCTTGTCCTTCCTACATTAGTTTGAAATGCTCTCTCTCTTAAGTTCATTAAACAGATAAGTATCAGTTCCCTTTCATACTTCATAGAACTTTCATCAGAATTTTAGAAAAAATTGAGCAGCATACATCACAAAGCTTGTGAGAATCATAAGAATGCTACCAATTAACTTTTCTAGGGATGAGAGAAAGCTGTAGAAGAGCTGTAGGTGCAAAACAAAACAAGGTTCTGTGCTATCCTCATTGGATGTAGTGAAGACTGACTTCATAGGTGAACATAAGTACATCTGTTCAGCCATAAAATCGACCAGCCTAGTGGAGAGCTCGATTATGGAATTATTTCTGTCTCCTGACCTGACACTCCCATGCTATAGGAGTTGACTTCTCAGTGTTACCAACTCCCCTAGGGGAATAATTATAAAATGTTAAACACAGAGTTACAGAAAACACTTAACAGTCATTCTCTAGAGAGACTTTTCAGTTTATGGGAATACTTTTGGAAATGTATGTTTTAGAGGGGGCCGGATATTTCAGTGTTAAATGCTATTTACTTCCCGAGTTTTGGTCATTTTGAAAGGCAATAAAGAAAGGACATCCCACACCAGCTTTGATAAAGGCTTGTTTGAAAGGTTATGGTTTGCAACTAACAGGTTTTCCCTCTGTATGGACTTGATTTATCTACCAACCACACAAATCAGTAATGTCAGTATTTGAAAAGTATATGAAATAGGCTAGTATATGGTTTTCATTTTTGATTCAGGCATTCTTTTTCCATTCTCAAATTTGTTTTTAATATTCCAATTAAAATGCTGATCAAATTAAAATTCTATGTGCTTCTGCAGCAATGATGTTAGTTTACCTTGGATTTAGGAAAACAATTTTGTATCAAGAAGTGTAATTGGAATAAAGTATAATTGGAATATGAATAATTCTTAAAATATAGAAACGAAATTACTGCTTTTAATCAAAGCAATCCATTTCTCACTACAGACCATCTTAGAATACACAGTGACCTGACTTATGATTTAA
Source organism: Miniopterus natalensis (assembly GCF_054644295.1). Classification (NCBI taxonomy): domain Eukaryota; kingdom Metazoa; phylum Chordata; class Mammalia; order Chiroptera; family Miniopteridae; genus Miniopterus; species Miniopterus natalensis. The sequence continues at coordinate 85,376,518 of NC_142086.1, read as the reverse complement.
AGTGGTCATTTAGGTAACCTGACCAAGTACTACTACAGATGTAAATTTTCATTCTACTAAAGAGGTTTTTGCCATATCCAAATAGGGATTCATTTATAGGCGAGCAACAGTGCCTCAAGCACTCAGTGACTTCCCAACATGTGACTGACCCAAGACCATCTGGGACACCAGGACTCTGAGCTGTACTGTCTTATTAGTATTAAATGACACTATCACAGATGTATTGTTAGAGTAGCACCCTCCAAAATTTTTAAGCTTGTACACTAACATATAAATTGGACTTCTCTAACTGAATTATCCTGTATATATTTCTAAAAACTGTTTGTAGCCTTCCAAGGAGAATAAAGCACTTTATAATTTACCAAGTTCTCAGTAATAAAATTAATACTGACTTACACGTATGTATTATTTTTATTTGTATTCCATACAAGTCACTCTTCTTCCTCAGATTGTTTTTATCTTGATGAAATTCCCATTTTATGTTAAAAGACTTTAGAGATACAGCTTTATCAAGTTGAGTTGCTGTACGATTTGTTCCCATGTTCTTTACTCTGGGACGTAGGTATTTACTTGAAGTTCAGGTTTCCTTCAAGTGTTTTTTAAAGCCTACTCACAGTTTATTCTGTAGAATCTTAACTTTCACATTATTTTGGAGTACAAATGAGCATTTATTAAAATGCCCTAGAGTTCGTATTTGCTAGGTTCCTAAATAGTCAGTATAGGGAACTTGCGTCACTACATCACAAAGGAATTAACTGCTGCAACTTAAATCATTTTGTCCCACAAAACTTTTTAGTTGTAATAGGATTTTATCTATGGTAGTCAACTGGGTATGTATTGGGAATGACCAGTTGTCTTTTTAAAAAAATTTATATATATGTTTTTATTGATTTCAGAGAGGGAGGGAGAGGGAGAGAGAAACATCAATGATGACAGTCATTGATCGACTGCCTCCTGCACACCCTCTACTAGGGATGGAGCCCCAACCTGGGCATGTGCCCTAATCTGAATTCAAACCCTGATCTCCTGGTTCATGGGTAGATGCTCAACCATTTAGCCACACTGGCCAGGCCAGTTGTCTATTTTTAATGCCTTTTCAACATGCAGATAGCGGCAGTTGAGTGATACTAGTATATCCTTAATCTACCATAAGTACAAATTTCACCTTAATTTTGCTATATAGTTTTAACTATTTCATTTATCTGTTGTAGCATGTTAATATACAGGGGTTGGCAAAAGGAGGTTTATAGTTATAATGCAAATAATGCAATAATAAATAATTGAAGAATAAACTTTTGTGGACTCACAGCTATAAACCTACTTTTGCCCACCACTGACTTAATGTGCTAAATAAAGATTTGGCTTTGGACCTAGGGTTGTTTTGCAGAGACTAATGTTCACAATTTAAAAATTCCTAAGAAATTATTTGAAGTGGTAACACTGCACTTTAAGCCACTTTCCATTTCACTCCCCCAAATTCATATGCATGACTCCACAGAGCCCAAATAAAGGGGTGGGTATGTTGCATGGGGCACTATGATGTTCAGTGTGGTCTGCCAAAATGCCATTTTTGCAATGTCTGGTGACTTACATTGAACCAAACGTCGAATCTTTAGCAATAGCATTTCACTGGAAAGGCATGTGAACCATAATTGGCAAAAGGAACTAATGCATTTGTGGGGGCTTTAGTGAAGTAGTTCCTAACCTATGTGGGAAGGAGGCATGGTCTTGGAGGAGGCACAGGCACGTCTTTGAAATGAGTTTCACCGACAAGGTAAAACCTGGAGGGCTTGCCTCAGAATTCTCGCTCTGTTGTTGAACTTGTCAGTCCTGAGAAGCCACTTTCACCTATACTCATTTGTCTCTGGTGACGCGAGGGCAGACATCTCATCTCCATTCACAGAAGGAAAAGCTAAGAAGGTTGGTTGTTGGTTACTTTGACTGCTAGAGAATGATGCTTGAGAGCTGACAAACCCCCCAACCCGCATTTTCTAGTCTAACCCTTTTTTAAATTTTTTAATTGATTTCAGAGAGAGAGAGGCAGAGAGAGAAACATCAATGATGGGTCACTGATCGGCTGCCTCCTGCACAACCCCTACTGGGGACCGAGCCCGAAACCTGGGCATGTGCCCCGACCGGGAATCGAACCTTGATCTCCTGGATCCTAGGTCAATGAGCCACACCAGCTGGGCCCAACCCTTATTTGCTAGTCCTTGGTAGTGAAAAGGCAGGAGTGAGTTCTCCAGATGCCGAGTGTGATTATTTCTTGATCTACCGCCTGTCCTTATGGACTGCTGAATCTCTGGGAACTTGAGGCGGGGACCTATACACTCATCCCCAGCAAGAGTTGTTCTTAATGACTTCAAGGCTAGATTGCCAAGAGAGAAGGCCTAACATTCAAGGGCTAATGAACTTCACATGCATTTTTATCATCCTAGAAGAGTACTGATTGATCCTGTGTTTGAAATTGGGAAATCTGGCTTTGGGCCCACCGAAACGGGTAAACGTGGAGTAAGTAGTAGGCCCACCGTCAGGTGGCCCCTCAGCACAGCTCCAGGGGGATGGGTCACCTCAGCCTGTCTGGAGCACTTGCTCTCTGTCCTGCCTTTTGTCTGGTGGATCCCTTCACTTTCCTGCTCCTGGCTGCAAGGACACTTCCTTAAAGGAAGCCTTCCTTGCCCCTTAGTGAAGGTTTGGTTTCTAGAGGATGTTTTCATAGCACTCAGCACGTCCTAGTCCTTTACAGCGACTATGCTTGTGTGTGTTGGTTTAGCTTGTTTTTCCATCTTTATCCTGGTCCTCGGTGTGCCTGGCACATACCTAACTCAGAAAATATTTGAGTAATGGAACTAGGATTTAACAATTCCACTTATATAAAATGCTCAAATATTTGGGGGAAAATGAATCTAGGATTAAAACCGCATTTCAGTTCTATAAAACCAATAATTCCTTTTTATCTACTAGTTGCCAATTTAATGTTTTTTCTTAACCAAAGGAAATACTGGTATTCGAGTTAAACCCTTAACAAGGATCTTGAAGTAGAACTGATGCTGTGTCATGTCACGATGGCATTTCCTCCTTGTTTAGGTTCTAGGAAAGTTATCGCAGAACTCCCAGTGAATATTTAAAAGCAGTTCAACAGTACTAGAAATGATGCCAAAAACTTAAAACCTATATATGGTTCTATTTTGAAAATTCAGATTTTAGATTAACGGCTTTATGATGCTGAAAGTACTTAACCCCCCCTTACAAATCTGCTACTGTTACACCTGACCAATTATCTTTACAGATTATATAAATTGTGCCAGATTGAGGGACCTGAGCTCCTATTTGAGACTTCCTTTGTAGATAAATGCAAGGTTATGTCAGTGTCAAAAACGCATAGTAGTGATAATCGCTTATGTTTTTATTTATTTAGCAATGTGAGTAGTTTTACAATTTAGGAATGTATTGTTGAGGAATGGAAGTAGTAAAATCTAACATTTTTGCATTTACATGAACTTTCACTCATTTTTCAGAATCTGTTCCTAGAGACAGAGAACCCAATACAAAAATGAGAACATGTTTGCATAATCAGGAGGATGCAGTGCAAATGCCTAGTGACACTCTGAAAGCAAAAATGGTGCCTGAGAAAATTCCCCGCAGATGTGCTACTGTTGCTGCAAATAAAATAAAGATAATGAGTAATCTAAAGGAAACGGTTTCAGGACCAGAAAATGTTTGGATTAGGAAGAGTAGCAGAAAACTGCCCCATCGAAATGCTTCTGCTGCGGCTAAGAAAAAATTACTGAATGTTTTTTATAAAGAGGATGATACAAGTATACATTCTGAAAGTGAAAAGAGCTAGAAGATATTATAGCAAAATGCTTGTTTTAGATCAGATCCTGGAAAGAAAAAGCACAGTAGTGACTATGAAAACGTAGAAGTGGAATTGAAAACAACCAGGGGCCAAAAGGGACCTGGCAGTTGCATTCTGCTCCTAGCTCTAAAGGTAATCCCTTGTCACCTTTCAAGAAATTTTTTGAAAGCCATAACCCAGAGAGTCACAGTGGGTCCTAGGAAGGCTTCCTCCCAGTGAGCTTTTGTGCAGACACTACAAAGAATTCTGAGGAGGAAATAGATTTGTGAAGCCTGTATTTGGAGAGGTGGAATGAAAAGACTAATGGCCTCTCATAAGTTTACTCCTTTTCAGAAAGGAAGAGCCTTGGAGAAATTTCTTGATTCCTTGGAGGAAGAAAAATACAGGTGTCTTTCCATGTCCTAGGGGTGGGGTTGGTTACAGGACCCCCCCAAAATCTGCAGATGCTCAAGTCCCTTCTATAAAACGGTGTAGTATTTGCATATAAACCTACGCACATCCATGTACTTTGAATCATCTCTACATTACTTAGAATACCTAATACTATGTAGATGCCATGTAAATAGTTATACTGTGTTGTTTAGGGACTAATGACAAAAAAAGTCTCTACGTTCAGCATAACTACATAGTACACGTCGGCAAAAATGTGACTTCCCCCGCCAACACAGTACTCTTGACTTGTGGTTAAGTCCCCAGATGTGGAAACCTTGGATACAGAGGGCCACCTGTAATGGAAGTGTACAGGATCTATAGCAAAAACCTAAAGGAGTGAAAAAATTCAAAATCCAACCTGCTAATTTTAAGAGTTCTGCATTAGAGTATAAACCCTAATGATGACACTGTAGTGTCATTAAAATAAAAAATCAGGCACATTTCAAGAAGTGTCATCGAGCCTATTTGACTTTTGAATGAAGCAAATACTTTAGCAAGACAGTCCCTACAATTCACAGCCCGAGTCAAAGCAATTTAAACTAAGAACTGGGGGTTCCACGATAGGGATTTTAATAATCGAGTTCTGAAGTAGTGCTGGAAATAGAGGAAATCCATAAATGTCTTATTTTGTTTATATTAGAATTCATATTGAATGATGACCACTTGATATGACTAATTCAGGGAATCTATATTTTTCTATGAAAGCCATGAATGTAACTATCACAATGTCATCTCTTCACTTTTATTTTCGGGTAGCAGCATTTACAGAGATGCCAAAATGTGCCTCGTTATGAGGCAGGTCTTAGTTTTAACCAGTTAGAAAATACAAAGTATAGATTAAGATCAAAATAGTCATATTTTTAGATACAGTGACATCCTCTTACGTTTCTCTATAGCACCTTAAAAGTTAGACCTTTTGAACACTTTGAGCAAATTTATTACAATCTCATCACAACAAACTTTAGTGGCAGTATGTCTGGGCTATTTCATTGTGGCCTTCAGGAGGATTAGAAAATCTGGTCTTGATACTATAGAGAATTTCTTTGCAATGAAGTTTAATTTGTTGTCAATAGGTATTTGTTGAAATTAAAATCACCAGATTAAATGAACACATAGAACATACTATTGGAAAACTGAATTGTTAGAAGTTGTTTTCCCATTTAAAAATATCTGTGAATATTAGTATATGATTTGCATGTGTAAATCTGAAAAAGTAAAATGTGGAAACTTAAAGGTCTCTCTTCCTTTTTCATTAAAAGACTAATGTAATGCACTTTGTTCTGTTACACAGATTGGCCAAGTGTCTAGATTACTTGAAAAATTTGTGGTTGCATGTCTGCTTAAAAAAAGGCTTTTTTCTTTTCTTTTTCTTAGCGTAAGTCAGAATACTTCTACCCTATTATAGTTCGTGTCCTTTGCTCTGCTTACAGTGTATGTTCATCTGAAATTCTGATACCAGTATGTTACTAGCACAGGTGAGAATTCCTAATAAATGATATTTTTAGGTGCATGGGGTTTGATTTTTGATTAAAAATGAAACTATACTTCCAGTCCCATGTTTACACTTTAATTTCATAGAAATTTCTTATTGGGTATATCATCAACAAATACCATAAAATGAAAATATTTAAGTCTCAAGATTATTTTATGCAAAAACTTTTGACAATTTCAGTGTAACAAAAGGGTTTCAATTTTGAATTTACAATTTACTGTAGTGGAGTTAATTTCTGTCAGTACTTGAGACTATCAGCCTTTTTTCATAATGGAAACCTTCTCTGGTTTAGTATTTAATTTGAAAATATATTTGCCTTTTTTTAAGTGCTTGGCCTAAACTTGTTGTAACTGCATGAAATAAGCTTTTGTTTAAAACTTAACATTCTTGTAAAATGCTCTCTCTAAAATGTATGCAGAATTTTAATCACGGCCAAATGTATTATCATTACCCTATTTATCATGTTAATCAGCTTTCCAGAAATGATTTCTTCATAATATAATTGTGAAATCAAACTGAGGATCTTAATGGTAAAAATGACATTTATTCAACAAAAGGACTAAGACAAAGTGATACCAAACCCTTTTTATTCTGTAATTCAGTCATTCTATAATGCCAATTAACCCAGGAGTTTGAATGCAGTTTTAAAACATCACATTGGTAATCTTGTATATTCTAGCTCACTATACCTAAAGTTTCCTAAACTCTTACAGGATAGCAATTTGGGTCTTACTGGTTTATTCTTAGGTGTTCAAATTTTGCTTTGAAGTCCAGTGTTATATTTTGCAGTAATGTGTAAAATTGCTAAATATTGGTTTTTATGTAAATGGTTTTGTTCATCACTGTTTCTCCACATCTTAAAACAAGAGGTTTCTAGCAACTTTCTGAGATTTCTTTTTATTATCTCAAGAGGCTCCCCCGACCCCAAGTTAGTACTTAACTTTGTGACTATTTATGGACGGGGTTCCAAAACGTCAGCAATGCCATCTAGTTTCAGCACGACTAAACCTAGGTAAAAGTTTTCTTTAACTTCCCATGGCAATACCGGATATTTTCATTTTTATTTGAACTCTGTGGACAGTTGTCCTTTTTTTCTTCTGCTTGGAATAGTGCTCTGTGAACTTTGTCTGCTAGCAAATTTTAACGAAAACCAATTAAACACGTACTTTGCTTATCAGTGAAAGGCTATTTAAAGAAGAAACAAATTTTGTATTAGAAATACCCGAGTTTTAAAAGAAACGAATACGTTTGCAGTCTTACAAGTCTTTTAGATCCGCTAGCCGGCCGTCCGCCTTTGGAGAGTGAAAGCCTCCGGCCCGAGTCCAGGCCCCTCCCACCCCCCGCGAAGCCCGGTCCCTCCCCGCCCTCCCTCCTTCCTCTGCCCACTCTCCCGCGGGGCGCCCGGCCGGTCCCACGCGCGAGCGATCGCGGTCTGGAGCCGGGTGATGAGTAACTAAAGCTCACCGGGTCCTAACGGAGGAGGAGGACGGAACCGGAGCGAAAGGCAGACGGGCCGCCGCCCTCCGGGGCGCTCCGGGCGGGAGCGGGCGGCCAGCCCCTTCGCGCTTCCCTCACCGCGAGAGTTTCCGGCCCCGCCAGGGGGCCCGCCCTGTGCCCGCCTCTCGCCTCTCCCTCTGCCTCTCTAGCCTGCAGTCATCCGATCTCTCGGTCTCCCCGCCCGGCTTAAGCGGAGTGAGGAAAAGCCCGAGTCTCGCGCGGCCCTCGGGGTCCGGGGCGCGTGCGCGGAGGCGGTGCAGGGGGCGTGGCTGGGAGCGGCTTCTCTTAGGGGCAAGTTGGGGGGGGGGCCAGGAGTGAGGGGCGTGGCGATGCTCGGGCGCGTGCGCGGGTTGGCGCGCGGGGGTGGGGCGGAGGGGCGCATGCGCCGTCGTGCGGCGCCGCAGTTGGGCGGGGCGGGTAGGGGGGCGGGGAAGCATGGCGGCCACGTTCTTCGGAGAGGTGGTGAAGGCGCCGTGCAGAGCAGGGACGGAGGACGAGGAGGAAGATGAGGGGAAGACGGATACGCCCGAGGACAGGGAGGTCCGGCGGCAGCTGGCGCGGAAGAGGTGAGGTCCTGGGCTCCGGGGGCCGGCGGCGCGCTCGGGCCTGTGGCCGTCGGTCCCAGCCAGACCCCGGCCCCGGCCCCGGCTGTCGCAGGAGCGGGGCGGGCGCGCAGGACCCCGGTGGCTGCCGCTCGGCCGTGGCCCAGCCTTGCCCTTGGCTGGTCGGGCAGAACCCGCTGCCGGGACGGTGGGTGGGGGCCGGCGGGCGGGCGCCGGCCTGCAGTTCGGGCGGGTGGTCGGCTCACGTGCTCGTCAAAGGCCCCGCCCGCAAGACCCCCCTCAGCGCGGGGGCAGGCGGCCGCCCGCCCCCTGGAACTTCGTCCGGGCTGCAGCCTGTCTCCTCCTGCCCCACGTGTGTCATGTGTTTGGTTCATGGACATAAGGCAACCTCCTTAAAGCTTTATTCTCCGCTCCACACTTGGGTTAGCATCGTGTGTCAATAGCAGGTGGATGTCTTGTTTTTTAAGAAAGGATGATTTCCAAACACACAAAAATTGGAGAAAATAGCGAAATGAAGATCTTGCCACCCCTAATTGAGTCCAGACCACCATGGCCCTTTCACCTGTACATTTTTTCAGAATGCGTCTCAAATGCTATAGGCATTTTCTTCCTTTTGCTATTGTCACCCCTGACAACATTATTAATTTTTGGATAATTATTTTCTAGTCTCAGACGTGACATTTTACAGTTGCGTTTGTGTAACTCAGAACCCTAGACGTTTTATCTCTGCAGCCTCCTTTCGTGTAGAGCAGCCCCCCTCCGTTTTCTCTCTTGCTGAGAGGCTGGTTGCCCTGTAGGACCCCTTACACTCTGGATTTACCCGATTGCTCCTTCTTGGTGTCCTTTCACATGTTTCCATCACCTGCATTTCCTGTAAGTGGAAGTTCCTTCTAGAGGCTTGGTCAGATTCAGGTTCAGTATGTTGCTGGGAAGAGTGCTTCGGAGGTGGTGGTTGGTGTTCCCTATGGCACCCTCTGTCCAGTTGTCCCACTTTTAGGGATGCTAAGATTGGCTGGTCGGTGGGTCCTGTGGGCAGCTTGGCCTCTGCTGTAGAGTTCTCCGGGAACTTTGTATGGAATGGTTTTCTCTGTTGTCATGGCCAGATTCCATTGTTTCCTGAGGATTATAATTATGTTCTTTATAAAATCAAAATTTGTATTTTACTTATTACAAAATCATATGTATAGTAAGTATTCTTTTTATCATAATAAGGTACTATTTATATTTAAGTTACTTTAGTTTCACCTTTTTTTTTTCTCTTGTGTTAGGGAGGTGCGGCTCCTTCGAAGACAGACAAAAACATGTTTCGAAGTTTCTCTGCTGGAAAAATACCCTTGCTCCAAGTTTATAATTGCTGTTGGAAATAATGCAGTGGGTGAGTGGAAATGCATTAGACCAGACAATTTGTTGAAAGAATAAAATCTCAAGTTACTTCTTTTTATCATAAAAGACTTCAAATTTTTTTTTCAAGAAAAAGTCATAGTAGAGTTGCTTTGTATTTGAGTAAAATGTTTCATTGCTCATGTGGCACTGTCTTTTTGATAAGCTTAAAAAGTAAGATTTACAGAAATGTTCTTGGCTTTAGGAACTAACACACTCAAGGAAGTGGTTCTAGTGTGTTCAGGTATCTAGGATTCCTTAAGTTCCAGGGCCTGTTTAGGCCAGACTTGGAGTGACAGAGGTGGCATATGTGTATAGCCCCTTTGTAGCATTGGTTCTTAAATGTTTATGAATTAACAGACTCCTTTGAGCACATGATGAAAACTCTAAAAATAATAATCACTAACATTTTGAGTACTTAAGTTCTAAGGTCTTTACATAAATGAATCCATTTGAGAAGGTAAAGTTAGAATGGTGCCTGGTTCAGCTAGAACAACGTACACATGCAAGTGCACAAACCTGTGTAATTATAGGGGTTCCCTGGTTCAGAGAGAACATTTGGGAACTCTAGTTAAGATCCTTTGTCCTTTAAGGTAGCCCTAGTACTCTCAGAACAAGTACTGGGTAAATAACTACTGACTCATTTATACAAAGTTCTAGCCTAAAATATTCCAGGTAAATACTGCATTGTGAGAGTATGTGTCAGTAAACCTTGTCAACTCCTGGCTCTAATACCGTCTGTACTCCGGGCGTGACCTTTGACTTCTTAAGGCCTGCTTCCTTTTCTGCAAAATTGTGGTGTAAAGTTGATGGCCTGGAATGGCTCTTTTAGCCCTAAAATTCTATAGTCACATGAATGAACTTGTTTTTTATTGACTAGAAAATGCAACTTGCAGAACCAAATGCTAACTTATGTAAATTTTTCTACAGCATTTTTGTCGTCATTTGTTATGAATTCAGGAGTCTGGGAAGAAGTTGGCTGTGCTAAACTATGGAATGAATGGTGTAGAACAACAGACAACATACATCTGTCCCCCACAGAGGCTTTTTGTGTGTTTTATCATCTAAAGTCAAATCCCTCGGTATGTGGAACTTACCTTGTATGTTTAAGACGTGGTTGTGTAGGCATCATTGATGTAGTGTTCATTTGAATTCCACCTTCCTTTCTATCTACTTTTGGGCTGAGGAGTTCTGCCTGTAGGCAGGGTAGTGACCACTTTGTTGTTTATACACCGTTGGTAAAGTCCTTAGGAAATTCTGATATAGAAACAAACCATAAACATTAGGTATTTAACTGTTGCCCTCATTCAAAAGATTATTTTAGTTGATGACTCCAAATGAGCAAAAATGTCTTGGTTCTGTTAAAGTAGGGAGTTCTGCTGTGTTGCTGTATAAGCCAGTGTTTAGCCAGTGCCTGGTACATGCTAGAAACTCAGTTAATGTTTGTTGAACAAATGAATGCTTTATGCATTGTAAATACAATTCAGGTGACATCAAGCTTTCATCCTAACCTAATTTGTCCTGGTTTTTTAAGTCAGAAAAGACACTCTGTAGCTGATGCTGAGTGATTTCTTTGGGTTGTATTTGTCCTAATTTTTCTCTTGGGTCCATTCAGAGAACGCAGTGTGCTGGGCAGTTTGGGAGACAAGTCAGGCAGATGAGGTGGCCAAGCAGGTGACATGTCTGCCCGTCTGCTTGTCTGATAAGAGTTCTGTTCCAACACTGCTGGATACTAGAACAAAGGCCAGGGCAGGGATTCAAACAGTGGAGAAGTCAGTAACCCATAATATTATCATGTTGCTTATTTCAAAAGATAAAGAGCACGTGTCGGCCCCAAAGCTGTAGAATTTGATTTTGCAATACTCATAGTTTGTTTCTATAGGGTGTACTCCAAAGTTATTGAAATTTTGCAAGGATTTTTATAAAACATCCAGAATTTATGGAAATTAATCAGGAAACTAAGCATGTTCTTTACCTGATCATTAGTAGGAAAGTTTGACTTTAGAATAGATAGTGAAGGTCAGGTAGGATAAATTTCTGTTACTGCGTCTGGTTGTATCATTCATTGGTTAGATATCTCTTGATTATTATTATTTTTTTAAATCCTTCAGGATATTTTTTCCTTTGCTTTACAGAGAGAGTGGAAGGGGGAGAGAGAGAGAGAGAAACCGAAACATGGATATGAGAGAGACACATCAATTGGTTGCCTCCTGCACGTGCCCTGATTGGGGCCTGGGATCAAGCCTGTGACTGAGGTATGTGCCCTTGGCCGGAATCGAACCCGGGACCCTTCAGTCCACAGGCTGACGCTCTAACCATGGAGCCAAAATCGCCAGGGCAGATATCTCTTGATTATTCAGAATCTATGTGTGCAGCTAATTATGTATCCAGTCTTCTTCTTTTCCCCTGTCCTGGGACCCACTTTCCCCTCTTGTGCTTGCTTTGTGCAGTTAGCGTATCTGGCACTATTTTAAGAGAAGACGTGGTTGACTTCTGTGGATAGAATTGCTCCATGAACGTTTGTAATCAGGGATCTCATCCTTTTCTGGACTCGTGGCGTCGCAAGTTATTTCACCTGGAGTGTGTGGTCTGGAACTTGGTTTCTAAACTAACACCATCCTCACAGTCATCAGCAGCACTTCCGGATACAATTTGGGTTGAGGTCCTGTCAGGCCGCTGTTGTTTGCTCTGCTAGACTTGTTGATATAGTGCTTGCATTCCACAGGGTACTGATTTTGAGTGTGGTCTTCACAGTGTGACCTGCAGCAGGGCTGATACTACCCTGTTTTATAAAGAGGATTCTGGCCATCTTTACTGGGAGTATCTTCATTGTCTCATATGCCAGCTCCCAGTCAGTGTTCACTTTATTCCAATAGTAATTGCCAGTAGTAGCTTGACTCTTAAATTTTAAATTTTAAAGAAAAGTAAGCCAATAGCAAATTCAGGACAATAAGTGTTATCTAAGTGTTATGTTAGGATAGTCACGATGTATCCGGTGACAGTGTGGGGTGTGTATAAAATTTATTTGACCCTACAAAAACTTGGAATTTGGTTTTTCAGGTTTTCCTTTGTCAGTGCAGTTGCTACGTTGCTGAAGATCAGCAGTATCAGTGGCTGGAAAAGGTGAGAGATGCGGCCGGGAGTCCTTGAGGACAGGAGTTGCCATAATCTTTACACTTAAACCTACATGGTCAGATACTGAAGTGGGGGGAGTATTTGGGTTTTTTTTTCTTTAAAATATTGTAGGAATTTGTTAGAGAATAAAAGGAGTTATTTAACAAACAAAATTAGCATGGTGCTAAAGATTGTAGGTTGTAGAGGCATGGAAGTAGTGGAACATGAGTTGAATCCTTCCCATCCAGGCTCTTATTTTGTTTGAAAGAAATACAAGCTACACGCATGGACTACAACAGGGGTCATGGCCAAGGGTGAAGACGGCAGTACTGGAAAGTCTCGGAGACGGGAGGCAGGCATTGGCACTCAGCTGCCACTCCACACTCCAAAATGTACCCATTGTTCTTAGCATTATGATGAATTGGTTGAGGCTTCACTTCAGGGGAAAATTATGCACCATAGTATGTGCCTAATAATACAAAATTTTCAGTGAATTTAACTCAATTAGGAATTTTAGAGAATAACCATAATTTTGGCGGTCATATTATTTTTAAATGAAGTCACAAAGCTGTGATATAATGAAATTAGTCTTGCAAATCACTTATGACATAATATAAAATCTTCACTTCTATTGTTATTATTTGAAGTAGCCATTTCTTCATACAATATTTTCAAACAAGGTGCTGTGACCTAAAACCTCTCTCTTTTTTTTTTTTAAAGAAATAGCTGTTTCCTTTGTTTACATTATCATAAATTTTTAAAAGCTGGAAGAATCCTTGGAAAACCATCAGATACAAACTTAGAAGGACATTGAGGTTAGAGCGATTGAAACTTGCCTACAAGCATCGTATATAGTCATCCCCCCTTATCTGCAGGGGATATGTTTCCAGACCCCAGTGGATGCCTGAAACTGCAGAGTACCAAATCCTGTATATACATACATACCTATGATAAAGTTGATAAATTAGGCACAGTAAGAGATTAACAACAACTAATAATAAAACAGAATGATTAGACAATAATTGAATACAAGCACAGCAATACCTCAACAGTCGATCTGATAACAGACGGCTGCTAAGTGACAGGTGTGTGTACACAGTATGGATACACGGACAAAGCGATGATTTTCACGTTCTGGCTGGATGAAGCAGGATGGCGTGCGATTTCATCGTGCTACTCAGAATGGTGCCTAATTTGAAACTTAGGAATCCTTTATTTCTGGAATTTTCCACTTAATGTTTTCAGAACTCGGTTGACCACAGGTAACCGAAACCACGGAAAGCAAAACCTCAGAAAGCAAAACTGTGGATGAGGGAGGATTACTTAAAATTCATTTAAATTCACTTGAAAGTGATGTTTAAGAGGACTCAGTTGCAGGAGTCATTGGTGGATAGGAGAAGGAGTGAACGGGACTGCCATAGGGTTCAAAGTTGAGTGACTCATTTACCCTGGATGACTTCTGGCTGTTACAGTGGCTGCTCTGGCCATCTTTATTCCTGATTTTATTTTCTCAGACTGCAACTCCCTTAGGTAGGTAGTGCTGTCCTTCCTTCATAGGAGAGCAAAGCGACTGGAAGGTCAGTCAACTAGAGAGAGACAGAACCAAGATCAAATTTAGGTGAGGGGACAGCAAAGCGTGTGTTTGAGTTTTCCATGGACACTTCTACCCCTGCAAGGCATGATGTTCCTGTGAGTGGTGTTAGATAAACACCTAGGGAAATGTTTCTGTTCTGTAACGAAGTTATATATATATTTTAATTTGAAATTAATTATATGTTAGGTTTTTGGCTCTTGTCCAAAGAAGACTATGCAGGTAACTGTTCTCACGTGTCGACACGTTACTGACTATAAAGCTTCAGAACCTACCAGCAGCCTTCGTTCTCCTTTCCTGAAGGCCCTAAAAACACAGAATTTCAAGGAGTCTCCATGTTGTTCGCTGCTGGAACAACCGAATATCGCGCACGATCTCCCTGCAGCAGGTGGTATTCAAGTTCGTAACCTTTACATTACACCTTGTTCTTGCTTTGTTGATAGATAGTACTTTGCATGTGAGAGAGCTTTTTGAGGTGGTTTGTTAATGATGGTTAATAATGCCTTGCTGTTTATCCTCAGTGTCTGTGGTTGCTGGTACGTTCTATATGGTTTGAGTTTAAAAACTTTCCACACACACAGTTATATTAAATAGCTCAGAGTTCTTAACTGTTACCCTTCAGAGTCGCTCTGTTTCTTCTTGGTCTTTGGTAACTCGTCATGTTAGATAAAAGTTAGTAGTATGTGAAAGTATGTTTTAATTGTCAAAATAGTAGGTTTTAGGTACTGAATCTTGGTAGTTTTAATATTTTTTGTTCCTGCTACTAACATCATATCCAAATTAGATTGTCACTTTTCAGTAGTAAATACTACAGTATATAATTAGGTGTTATTTGTTAATAAAGAAAAGGTTTTTTTTTTCCTTTAAATGTTAAGTTTATTAGAATAAGTGGCTCAATATTTTATACTATGCTTCATATATTTATTACATTTATTTTGTTTATTATAGTCAGCAAAATTTTAATCTTGTAGCTACTTAAGATGTGACTCAGCAGTATGTTCAGGAAACGCAAAATAAGCAATATTCACTTCTGTGATGCACCTGAAACTAATATTGAATGTAAACTGTCATTGAAAAATAAAATAAAATAAACAATATTTGCAAAAGCAGGAGACTATTTAGGAAAATAATTGGCTTTGAAAAAGTATGCATTGTAATTCAAAATGGCAGTAAATGCTTTGATTAAAAGAGACAGTAAATGCTTATTTTTAAAAGCAGTCTTTATTTTTTAGAGATGTTTAATTTAAAAATCCTATAATAGAAAACCTAATTGTTTTTTTTTCTTGTATATTCCTAGTTCTGAGTTACTGTCAAGTATGGAAAATCCCCGCCATTCTGTACTTGTGTTACACTGACGTGATGAAATTGGACCTAATTACAGTTGAGGCTTTTAAGCCCATATTTTCTTCCAGAAGCTTGAAAGGTTTGGTTAAGGTAAGGTTTTATTTAACTCATTGACTTAATAGCCGAGCTATTAAAATGAACAAGCATAACAACAAACATAAATGTATGGGGTCAATTTAAAACCTGAGTAGCACTTAGAGATCCTTTTTTCTTAAAGTAAAGCTTCCCTATCTGGTGGTTAGAATTTGATCAGCACCCTCGGCACCCTCTCGTATAGATACCCCTCTGTAACTTGAGTGTTTGTTCGTGTGTGATAGATCAGTGCCAGGTGTTTAAATCCCAGGGAGCTGCGTTGAAAGATGAGTTTTACTGTTTGAGAAGTTTCTGTAACGAATTAATTTGGAAGGTTGGTAATTTCTGAGAAGGCATTGAATCAATTTGGAATTAATTAATTTGGAAAGTGGTGGTTTTTGAGGAGGCATAGCATGGATCAAATTATTATAACATTCCCTAATTTTTAATGGGACTAAATGTGTGAAGATGAGATAAACCTGTACCCTGCTTTCAGTTTGTATACCTCTGTGGGTTCTTTCCCCAGAAAAGTCTATATTGGAACTTATGCACACAAAATTCTGCCTGTAATTTCAGGTAGTTTAGGAGCTCCCCTCCTTTCCCTAAGAGATTTGCTGAAAGTCCATGGACTCCCAGTTTGAGAACAACTTCCTTAAAGGGAAGAGATTGTGACAACATTGTCCCACAGCCCCGTTTTATTCAGAGTGGCCATTAGTGTTAAGACAGCTTCTCTGGTGTGTGGGAATTAGCTCACCTCACAGGTCTCATAAATTAGTTTGCTGGCTAGAGTGTGAGTTCTTTGTGGGAACAGACCATGTTTTTCCATTTTGGTGTCTCCAGATCGTCACATACCTAGCATATAGAAGATTGCCCACAGTAATCATTTGTTGAATTAATAAGAGTGAAACTGTAAGACTCTTAATTTAGTGTAATGCAAGCACACTCGGCATTCCGTATCCATGGATGGCAGGCAGGGCCGACTGTTTACATTTTTCTACTCTGTTTTATGTAAGGGACTTGAGCATCTGAGGACTTTGGTATCCTGCAGTTACCGAGGGACAACTGTGTATCTTCCAAATCCGCTAGAGTAATGAATAATCTTTCTGACAAATTGAGCTATTTATATACAGCATCTCTTTTGAAGTATATTCTAATACTTTTGTTTGCTTGGTTAACTGATTGACTCTTCCCACTTCATGAGAAGAGGGCCGGGCTGTTTTGTTCATGTTGTGGTATGGAGCTCAGCGCACAGGCACTCCAGAAACATTGGACCTGTTCTGAGAATTGTAAATCATGTGTCATATAGTGTTTAAGTCAACTTTTGGCTTTAAGAATATTCTTTGAAGGGGAAATTTAAATAATTTCTTAAACCTTTTCATTTCTTGTATTAAACATAAAGATTGTGGGAGGGAGGGTGAATCAAGTGGCTGTTTTGGAGAATGGTTTTCTTAGGGAACACATACAGTTATCCTGAGTTTATAATTTCTGTCGCACTAAAGTGGTATTTGGTTAACACAGTGGAATTCTCTTGAGTGCCTACTGCGAGGACCCCGTAGTGCTAGGTGGTCCACCACTGTGGGGCCTTCAGTGGTGCAGATGATTTCATGCCAGGCCAATAGAGGGCACTATTGTGTGCCAGCCAAGGGAAGGGGGTGATCCATCAGAGGAGAGGCTCTACCAGGGATATGGCACTTAGTTGGATTTGAAAGATGGGTGAATCCTAGTGGGTGGACGTGTACAGATGGCAGCATGTGAGCCCAGAAGTGGGGCGAGTTCGGAGAGCATTGAGAATGGTGGTGAACGAGGGAGAATGGTGGTGCGCTGCAGAGGGAAGTTGGAGCTCATGGGGAGAGATGGTCCAAGCTAGAGTGTTGTGGCGCCTCCAGGCTTTAGATGGCCTGTGGAGGCTGAGAGGTTCCTCTGAGTTTTGGGTGATGGGAGGATACCTTTAGATGTGTGACCTACATGCCCTTTGATTGAAAGAGGAGGTGAACAGCAGTGCCCTTTCCAGTTGGGTGCTGGGACTAGGGGTTGGGGCTGCACAGTGCTTCTAACTGAATTCTCAGTCTCATCATGTTAATTTATTTTCTCCTTTCAGAACATCCCCCAGAGCAAAGAGATACTAAAGAAACTGGTGATGACAAATGAGATTCAGAGTAACATCTACACGTGATTCCAGATGGTTTTGTCATGTGTGTTACGTGTCCATTCCTTTGGGGGCCACAGCGGCACTGTTTCATAGGTTTCTTTTTTCCAAGGGGGTGTTGTGAGGATGTTAAAAACAATAAACTTATTTAAAATTCATTGTTGTTGTAGTTGCTTTTTATGGTGCTGCTCTTCACAGCTGAAATAAGCCAGGCTTTTTCTCTGTCCACTAGGTGGGAGTATTGTTTTAGTTGAGTATTTTGAGGTGATATAGTTAAGTTTTTAAAAAGCTTTAGGTTGTATTAATATGGCAAAGTATAGTTAATTTGGTGCAGAAATTCTCTGTGATAACTGAAAGTTGTGCCGTTGGTGATTCCTAATATATGGAAAACTGCTTTTTTAATGAGTTCTACAGTTTGTTTTTTGGATAAAAATTGGGGATAAGGTAACAAAGTTATGTATTGGCTCAAAATGAAACAAAAAGAAAGTTGCATGTCATCACTTCAGTAACATCTGACAGGTAACCTCTTCACCCAACTTTCCCAGGGCTCTTGTGCAAGTTTAATGGAATTGGTACCATCAGCACAAATGGGATGTTATTAGAATGTGACTTGAGTCATGAACTCCGAGTGGCCACACTATTTCACAAAGCCACAAACTGCATTAGTGAAAGTAAATTCTAAAATGGTGGAATTTAGAAATGCTGCTTTTCCTTTTTCTTCCTTTTTAGTTATTGAATCATTTATATTCTATGGATTTATACATCTTACCCATTTATATCTTCTAGATTCAGTTTATTTACTGTTGTTGATCGTGGTTGGAGGTGGGTGGGAGGCACTGACGCCTTGAGGAAGTTTGGTTGCCTTCCAGTAGTGAAGTGTGGAAGTTCTGTGTTTGACCCATGTATGACTGTCTCCTGATGATAAGAATGGAAGTGTTTTCCTTGTTGCAAAAAAAAGGCATGCATCCATTTAGAAATGTGTTTGTAGAGCCCAGAGGTGACATCAGTTGTGAGAATGAAAAGGCGTAAAATCTAGATATATTGACTTTTAAGGCCAAAGTATCCAGGCAGATAAGAACAAAACGATTACCTATCTTGTCCATCAGCTATTCGTGCCTAATACCCACACTTAACCTTGGAAGCTTAAAACAACCACCATCCATTTTTCCTGAGTGTGCAGGTTGGATGGGTGCCCTGCTAGTTTGTGCCATGTGCAGCTGGTCTTGGCTCCAGCATCTGCAGTCACGTGTCTGACATGACTTGGCTGTGGTCTGGCTGGTCTAGGATGGCCTTGCCTGGCATGATTTGGCTGTTTGCCACGTGTTACTTGTTCCCTCAGCAGGCCTGCCCAGGCATTTCTCATGGCTGTAGAGGAGCAAAAGAGGGAACAGAAACTTGGAAGTGCCTTTTTAAGCCTTTGTGTTAAGTTTGCAGCGGTCCTAATGTGTCATGTACAGAGGCATGACAAATTGGAACCATTAATACTATCAATGTGCCTGCATCTGCCTTCTGACCACAGTTACGCATCACCTGTCCCCCCGTCCCCCGCAAAGTATGCATACCCCAGTCCTAGGATACCCAGAGTCTTACCCAGTTATATCAGACTTAAAGTCCAGGGTCTTGTAATCTAAATGCATCTTCTACAGAAACCTACAAAGTAAATAGACAAGTTGCCCTCTATATACCAAGTGCACAGTAGTGAGACGGACAGGCCATCTACAAGAAATTTTTCCATTTGACAGGTGAAGAATAGGACTCATGAGTTGTCATTTGCCTACCAATTCTGAAATTCCACTGGACAAAGTGTCAGACTCTGGGAGTGAAAATTGTTCTGTGATGGGGTCCAACTTCTGTTCTCTGGCAGAGGCTCTTCAGTCTAGCTCTTGGTTTTAAGATGTCCTTTTTCATCACATGCCTTGCCTAGTTCCAAAGAAATAGTCTTTGGTAGCACCCGAGTAGCTTTCTTATTCATAGAAGGATGAATGTGTGAAATACAGTACCCTTAAAAACATTGTGGGTTTCCTGTGTATCTAATTATAAGTCTCCATGCTCCAAACGTTATATGTAATACTGTCAAGTGGGATTTTGCCACCTTAAAAACTTACAGGCAAGCCTGCCATAATTTCCTGGGTCCTGGAATAAGACACAAGACTTCTGGGTTACAGACAGAGGACTTACAGCGTAGCAAGGAGCCTGAGCTTCACGTCAGATGCAGAATCATCCAGATGGGTGCTATGCACGTAGTGGGTCTGCCTCACAGCTAAGGACCCTTGAGCTTAGGGAATCCAAATCTTTTATGAAGGATGGCAAGTAAACCTGCCTTTTATCTTCCTGGACATTAAGGAAACCTACCCTTGGCTCTAGGAGACATCTCTGTCTTCCAAGGCTGTTTGTGTAGCAAAAAAAGATAGAACTTTTGCTCTCGAGTGCAGAAAAATGAGACCCATGAAGAATTGTCTCCCAGTAATGTTTACCTCTTGGATCTATACTACACCAGTGGCCGCTCTGAACAATAGGATTTGCGAACAGCTCGGACGTTGGCATGAAAGAGGAGCCAGGATGAACCCCAGCCCTGGCCTGTGGTCCTAGTGACTAGAACAGTGTAGCTAGCTGCACCAGCTGAGGTGGAGGACACTGCAGATGACAGAAACCCAGTGTGGTTCTGGATGTAAGTTTGAGATGTCAACTAGATGTTTAGGTGGAGCTGTTGAGTAGGCAGTTGGATGTAGAGCCTGGTGTTTGGGAGACAGGTCTCGGCTGGCAGCTCAAGATGGGTGTTATCTGCAAAGGGACCATTTAGCGCCGTGGGCCTTGGTCATGTCACCAGGCAGTGACTATAGAGAGGACCAAGGGATGAGCCTGGGGCCCTGCAGTGTTGGTGGCCAGGGAGGAGACTGAGAAGAGCCCCTGATAAGGTAGGGTGGGACCGGGGCACATGGTTTCCTGGAAGCCTGTGACGGAAGCTCTTGAGGCAGGAAGGATTGCTTAGCTGGGTGTCGTGCTGCTAACTCATCAGGGAAAACGAAGACCAGTGCCTAATGGCTGGAGTTAGCAGTGTGGTGGGTGGTCAAGTGCAATGTATGTTCCTTACTTTCCACTGGTTCAGCTGATGGATAACTATTTAGAGGGATAGAATTTGTACATATATTCTCACGGTAAATCACTAATTCGAATTGTGGTTTCTGGAGAAAAGTAATCAACAGAATGATGACACGTGATGACCTGCAATTCTGATGTCTCTCTTGTTACTGCCACTGGAGGCTCATTCTGAAGTACTCACGACTTGCCATCTTGATTTGGTCTGGGGGGTGGGGACAGAGAATAGAAGGACGTGTGAGAGAGTCGCGGAGAGAGAAGTGGGCCCTGCCGCAGTGGCTGCCTGGAATTCTGTGTTTTCGGGAAGAGGGATGAGAAATTCAGCATGGATTCCCAGTTGGGATTCTCCCCATAAGTCTGGTTTCGAGAACAGCTCAGACAGACGAGGCTCGGCTGGGGGGCTCCAGCCACAGGAGCTCAGCTTGTGTGCCTGCCCCCAATCCTGTGTGGCTTCTGACTCAACGATCCGCCTTAGAATCTGCTGCCGGTTATCTGATCTGTGGCTACCCCCTCACATTAAGTACTGTCACCCCAGACGTGTTTGAATATGAAAAATAGCACCGGCCCCTACCTGGGGACCTACTTAAGAACTATCTGCTGCTTAAAGAAACCCCATTATGGCCATTCTGTGCAGATGGTATTTGATCTGGGGTGAGATCCCAGGGCAGAGCTCTTCATTCGTTCCGTCGGAAAGGAAAGGAGCGGAGATGGAAGTCACGTCACTGATTCTTGATAACACGCCCCGAAAAGGCGATCCCGAGTTCCCTGCCAATCTACCTGCGCCCTCGCTGGTTTTGCCACAACACACCCACGGGAGACAGTGGAAGGGAAAGGTTTTCCAAGAAGCCAGTGTAGTGTAGGCCCTTTGTGAATGGTGACTTGGAAAGGCAGGGATGTCAGTTTTGCTTATTTAGAAAAAGCACAAGCAGTAGGAGCTGTGGCTCCCTTTCCCTCCTTCATCAGCGTTGCCATGGTAGCTGCGTTCAGTCCCCTTTCACCCGAATTCCATCCTAAACACTTGTCAGGTCCCCATGGTGTGCTTGACGTTGCCGAGACAGGTCATATTTGTCATCTCATATCATTTTTTTAAAAAGAGAAAATGGTTCTGTTCCTAATTTCTTTCCCACACAGTGCACAAACACTTTTCCTCTGATAATACCACTTTGCAACAAAAACAAACAGGCAAATTGCTAATTACATGGTTTGAGGTTTAGGATGCAAATTTGTAAAAATTAGTTTGATATACAGCGAAGTTATACAAAACCCAAAACCCAACTGTTTAATAGTTTTGCGCCTATCATTCTTGACACAGGCCTAGAAAGAGCCTGTTTTACAAACACCAAGGCCCACGGCGGTCGAGTACAGCAGGGTCGGCCCCTGGTAGTGCTGAGCTGAGCTCTGCTTTTCCTGCGAGCCCGCCCTGCCTGGGGCTGCAGTGCTGGATTCCAGGTCTCACGGCTGGAACCACCCAGAAGACTGGATACCCTGTGGCCAGGGGAGACTGGACTCAGCCTCGCAGGGAGGGGAACAGTCCAGAAGAACCAGATTCCTGGCCTCAGCAGCTCTGCATCTCCGGTCACAGCTGGTGGACCTGGGGGCCAACTGGCAGCCTGTTGCCAGGCGAGGCTGACATCGGGCAAGGCTGTTGAGCTGCGGTGTCGCCAAGCTCAGCAGCATCTCCCTGTCGAAGGCTTCTTTGGAGGGTGAGCTCTAGCTTCCAACCTGTCTCTTCTGACACTCCTCCCCTTCTCTGAATTCAGGTCTCTGTCAGGAGCCAGTTTCTCTTTGTGCTAACTGAACGCTATGGGCAGCAGGCTGGGCCGAGCAAGGACCCAGGTCCTCGACTCCAGTCCTGCTGGGAAGGAAATGAGAGGCCGTGTAGGCTGGGGCTCAGAAACATGTTAGGCTAGAAATCTCTGCAGGTGTTTAGTTAAGGGTAAGATACACTGAAAATAGGAGAACTGGCCTCGGGGCCATGCTCTAGATGGCAAAACAGAATCTGGAAGCCTGTCTTCTGGGAATGTGGGCTCCTCTGACAGCCTGGTGAGGCCCCGCCAGCAGCCGCCTGGTGCCAGGGCAGCCGTCCCAGGGCACGTCCACCCGCTGCATCGAGTCAGCATCCAGACTGTCACCCGTGAGGCCTGGCCCTGCAGACTCCATGGCCTACGCTAGGTGCCAGCCAGCTCAGCCAAGATAAACCCCGCCTGCAGGCCCCGCAGCCTAGCTTGTTTCTGGGCTCTCCCCAGGAGAGGTTGGGTTTCTCTCTCTGATTCCTGAATGCCACCAACTGCAAGAGACTGAGGCTGAGGAGAGGTCCCAGACACGCAGGCTGCCCTGCCCATGAAGTGCAGGCCCGAGGCGGGGTCCCTGGGCTGGGCAGGGACTCTGGGCGTCTCTGAGGCCTTCTCAAGACTGGACCCTGCGTTCCCCATGGTGGTCTTGCTTTGCGAGCCCTGTGAGCGGTGGGGTCTCCACGGGGTCAAGCTTGGGCCTTTGATGTTTATGACAAAACAACCTGCGTCTTGAGCTGCCATGTGGCTGCCAGACTGCGGAGCGCGGCTGGCGGTGACTCAGAAATTCCGCTGCGTGCTCTCCAGCCGCTGGGGTGCTGGTTTAAACCACATGGTTTAAACTTGGCCGCCTGCTCCATCTCTTAATATTAAAATGTGAGATTGCTCACATATTCATGTCTATATGTTGTAAACCCGATATTAAACATGACCGATACCAAAATAGCTCCAAGTGTATTTCTCTCAAAGGAAACGGAGTGATTTACGTCGGAATCCTCGTAGCCGCGGGGAGCTTTACAGGCCGCCTGGGGAAAGGGGGAAGCACCGAGCGGCTATTCCTGCGGGCTCACAGGAGTGCTCGGAATTTTCAGGGATGAAGTCCGTTCTGTTTGAAATGCTTAAATGTTACTTATAACTGTGGAAGCCGCTCTGCTTTTAGACTACTGGTGTGCTTAGAGTTCTGGTGAAAGCTGCGTCCCGTTTCTCTCCCTGAGGTTCTGTACTTCCACCAGCCCCTGTGCTCCGACCCTCCCGGCCCTAGACGTCCCAGCCTCCCTTCAGTCCCGAGGCTGCCCTGCGGTCCCTGGCCCTCTGCCCTCCGGCCCTTCTGGAAGCGTCTGCCAGGGTCCCCAACGTGCGCTCGCCCGCCTAGCTCACTGCTCCAGCTCCTCCTGAACGCCAGACCGCCTTTTCTCAGACGAGCCTTGTGGGAGAGAGTTAGGTTTCAGGTAGGCAGAAGCTGCCTCTGTTTCCCCCCCGTGCACCCCTCCCCATGCTCCAAAGGACATGTCACACGGGCTTGGGACACCTGGGAGTCCCGTCATTCAGCAGATAAACCCCAAATACCTGATGCCCACTTGGGCTCCTGCATGGTCCACATCTAACTCACCTTTCCCACCTTATCTCCCCCTTTCTTCAAAACTCAGCTCTGACAACCCCCCACCCCACCCCAGGCTGCTCACCTAAAGCCATCTCTTTGTCTCTGGACTTCTTCAGAGCTGAGCAGCATGTAGGACCATCTGTCTGGCCATTTTATATATATATATATATTTATTTAAACATTGAACATGAATTACTTTTATAATTAGGAAAAACTCCCAACCCAATGAATTATAAAAATGATCTGCTCTGTTTCATTTTCAAACGTGTCCGGGGTGGATCTCGTTTCAGAGTGTGCCTTCATGTACACCCATCAAGTCTGCTGTTTATTCTTCAGAAAGAGCCAAGTTAGAACTAACTGAACCTGGTCATTCACCTCCCTCTGGCCACCGTTCAGCATGTACTCACTTCCAGTACCTGGGATGCAGCGACGGGCAAGGTGGACACAGTCTGTCCTTCTGGAGTCTGTGGTCAGTGAGGAGCCCCTCTGATGGATGCCTGGGGCTGACCCAGAGCCCCAGTCATGGATGAGCAGACGCAGGAACAGCACACGTACAGATGTTGTCCTCACAAGGCTAATTTTGGTCCAGGCAGCTCATGTCACAGCAGCAGAAAAGGTACAGTCAGTCCTCAGTATTTGCAGATTCCATATTTGCAAAGTTGCCTGTTGCTAAAATTTATTTGTAAGCCCCAAGTCAATACTCTTGGTGCTTTTTTGGTCCTTTGTGTGGACTCGCACAGTGACAACAACTTGAGTCACCTGACACACGTTTTCCAGCTGAGGTTGAACGAGACAGGTTCTGCCTTCTTGTCTCTCCTCAGACAGACATGGCCAGAGGAAGGAGACAGGAGGGGACAGTGAAGTGTAGAGAAAGAAGTGCCACTTGGATTGGTGGAATCCCAACTCGGAGGGCCTCAGGCAAGTCACCTAGCAGTTCTGAGCCCTGTTTTCTTTTTTGTAAAATAAAGAAAATAGAATGTGGCCCTGGCCAGTGTGGCTCAGTTGGTTGGGGAGTCATCCTTTGCACCAAGATGTCGCTGGTTCGATTCCCCATTAGGGCCCGTGCCTGGGTGGCGAGTAGGGGGCGTGCAGGAGGCAGCCGATCAGTGACTCTCTCATTGTTGATGTTTCTCTCTCTTCCTCTCTCTCTAAAACTCAATTTTGAAAATCTTAAAAGAAAAAAAAGAAGAGAAAATAGAATCTGCCTGGATGAGTCGATTTTAGGATTGGAGCCTATAGCCTATGTGAGATGGGTTTATCTCGCACAGGGGTTTGCGCCTCCCCTAGGAGCAGCGGTTCAGTGCTCGCTAATTCCTGGCGACTCTTCACTGCCATGGATACTGATGACCAACCTCACTTGGTTTACAGGCCTCCAGACAGAGATGCTCTTGTTGGGTGGGCATCTCTCAGGGTGACTGTCTCCTGCGGGCTCTGGGAGACCTCGCAGGTGGTATGGGGCAGGAGAAGTTTTGAGGAGTGTCTTAGTGCTCAGGTTGCTACAACAGAACACCACAGACTGAGTGGCCCAAGCAACAGAAATTTAACGGTCCTGGAGGCTGGAAGTGTAAGATCAAGATGCCAGCTGACTGGGCTCCTGATGAGACCCCCTTTCTGGCTCGCAGGCAGCCGTCTTCTCTCTGGGTGGAGAGAGGAGGCCAGCTCTCTCTGTCTCCGTTCAATTCCATCGTGAGGGCACCACCTTCAAGCCTGATTACCTCCCAAAGGCCCCGCCTCCGAATACCGTCACACTGCGGGTTAGGGTTTCAGCCTAAGAATTTGGAGGGGACACGAACACCCAGGCCGCAGCAAGGAGGGAGCACCATTGCCCTGGGGCCCAGATGAGGTTACAGAGAGACGTGGGAGGCCGGGGAGGATCATTCTGCACTCGGCACTCGGGCAGAAATGGGACGAAGGTGCAGAGAGCGGATGAGAGGCTGCCGAGGACAGTTTCCGGGGTGCGGAGTCCTCGGACTACCATGAAGAGATGCCAACAACACGCTGCAGGAGGAGAAATCCAATTATATTTATAACTTCTTCTCTGGGTTAAAAATTATTTTTTTAGATATGGTTTTGTTTTTCATTTTCAATTACCATTTCTTTCCCTGACTTATGGATGCTTTGGAACATAAAAATACAGTTCTTGGGTTGCGGCCACCGCATTTGCGTCACGGCCAACAACCACTACCTTAATCCCTTCATTACTAAGGATAGATTTATTTTCCCAAGTCGACAATCTTAGCTGAGTGAAATACTTAATAGAATTGCTGCGTTTCTTTTTGTCTTGTTTTTTTGGCTCTCCCTTCCTCCTCTCCCTAACAGGCTGGCCTAGGAGTCCCCTGCAAAACTTCTGAGCTGGGGTTCAGGCTGAGGAGAGGAGGTGGTGGTCCAAAGCCTCTTTTCTGGTGTTATGGACTGAAGTGTGCCCGCCCTGCCCCACTGCCCCATTCATACCTGGAGGCCCTAACTCTCAATGTGACTGCGTTTGGAGAGCGGGCTTTTAAGGGTAATCAAGGTTAAATTTGGTCATAAGGGTGGGGCCCTAATCCATTAGGACTGGTGTCCTTATAAGAAGAGAAGACATCAGAGCTTTCTCTTCCAGGCATGTGCCCAGAGAAAAGTCCATGCGAGGACACGGGGAAAAGGGGGCCGTCCACAAGCCAAGGAGAGACGTCGCACCAGAAACCCACCCCACTCACACGATCTTGGACTCCCAGCGTCCAGACTGCGAGAGAAGAGGTCCTGTTTAAGCCAGGCGGGGCTGACGGCTGCGGCTGATTGGCACCGAAGGATGGGCGAGGCCATTTCACTCTTGACCCCTAGGCCAGCCCTGGGGCGCCGCCTGAGCCTCCACTCAGCCCGCCCCCCTGACGGGGCCCAGGAAGCCCCAGCCCTGGGCTTGGGCCGTGGTCCGTCCTAACGAGTTGAGCTCTTTGGGCCACCTGATTAGTTCAGGAGTGAGTATATTCTATACGTTCATATGGATACGCAAAGAGCAGTCAAAACAATTGTGAAAGGGAATGAAGTGCGAGGACTTACAACCCGATTTCAAGATTTACCACGAACCTGCTGCAATTAGAAAGCATGGGGTCAGCGTAAGGATAAACATATGGGTCAAAGGAACAGAACAGAAAGTCAGAAACGAGGTGCACATGGTTACGGTCAATTGATTTTTGGCAAAGGTGCCAAGGTAATTCAACGAATTTTATGAAAGACTCTTATAACTCAACAATCATTAAAAGTAACTCAATAAAAAGTGGGCAAATGGTTTGAAGAGATGCTTCACAAAGGAAGATATATGAATGGTCAATAAACACACAAAAAGGTGCTCAACATCACTGGTCTTTAGGAAATGCAAGCTGAGACCACAGATGAGAAGCTACTGCAAACCTAGTATAACAGCTACAATGAAAATGAATCTTGTTGGCAAGAATGGGTAGCAATTGGAACCCTCAGCTACTGCTGGTGGGAATGTAAAATAGCTGGAAAAACAGTTTTGTAGTTTCTTATGTAGTTAAACATAAATGTACCATAAACATTAAACTTACCATATGACCCCGCAATTTCACTCCTGGGTATCTACCCACGAGAAGTGAAAACCCATGTCCACAAAAATACTTGTACATGATGCTCACACAGCCGAAAAAGTGGAACAACCCAAATGTCCATGAACAGCTGCCTGAGTAAGCAGATCATTGCACATCCACACGGGATACTACCGAGCCACAGGGGGAACAAATGTTGACACGTGCAGTCACATCGCTGAATCGAAAAGGTACTAAGCTGAGAGAACGACACCAAGCATGAAAGACGACACACTGTACATTCATTTTTATTAAATTCGAGAAAACCACAGAGACAGATAGCAGGCCAGTGGCTGCCGAGGTGGGGTCAGAATGTGGCTGAATGCAAAGGGGCACAAAGGAAGTTTGGGGGTAGTGCAAGTGTTCTACAACTTGATCATGCTGGCTGGTATGTAGGACAGTTTACATACATCAACCAGAACTCACTGAACTGTACATTTAAAGTGAGTCTTTTTTGTTTTTTTGTTTTTTTGTTAGTGCGTAAATTATACCTCAATAAAGCTGTTAAAAAAGCCTAGCCCGGCCTTTCACGGTCTGTGTAATAGTTCCTATCTACTTCTCTTACCACCTTTCCTCAAGGCCTTGACATAGGACAAGTTTATTTTTGTTCTTGTTACCATCCTGTGCGGGTCAGGGTCGGGGGAGGGACTCCGATCCACAGGGTCACTCGGGGACCAGGCTCCTTCCACCTCTTAGCTCTAGACCAGGCGTGGGGAACAGCTGGCCCGGGGACTGTGAGCATTTGGTCTTGCCCTGCCAAGGCAACCGCAGGCGGGACTCATAAATATTTTGAATGTTATTGTCGCAAAGAAATTCACGTAGAATAAAGGAAACTGCTCCAGCCAGTCAGCCCACCGACACCACTGAATTAATAACGTAGGAGGAGATTAACGGGTGACGTCTCCTGGACAACCTCTGGAAACGCCTTGCCATCAAACAGTTTCCCCCAAAGCCCCTCTAGATTTAAAGAAAAAAATGATTAAGGGACTCTGCAGAGTGAGGTGGCGCTATTTTTAGTTAAAGTTTATCAAACGGGTGTTTCATGTGCTATAGGTTTATTTTTACTCAAGTGCCCACTGCATAGTAAGAAAACACTGTACTGATACTTTCTGGTTTACAAAGCGTTTCAAGGACATTTATACATTTTTCCACCACAGCCCAGTGAGGGGGCAACAGTTCTGACCCCGCAGGGCCAGGCCTTCCCATTTGTAGCTCAGGCCTTCCCGCAGACTGTCCGCCCCTCCACCAGTGCCCTCATGGCCCCTCTCAGCACTGGCCGCACCTCTGTGGGCCTGGGTCAGGGCAACAGACCTTGCCCATGATGCCGTGGGTCCAGGAGTGCACCAGTGACACCTGGGGACCGCCCACCCTCTGTCGGCACCCGGTCTGCCACCTTAAAAAGGTGAGGACCACAGCTTTCAGATGTTCAGAAACAAGTTCAGGGGAATGGTTTTAAGTGAAGTGGATGTGGTTCATCTGCTGGTTTTTCTTTCTTTTTTTCTTTTTTTAAATATATCTTTATTGATTTCAGAGAGAGGAAGGGAGAGGGAGAGAGAGATGGAAACATCAACGATGAGAGAGTCATTGATCGGCTGCAGCCCGCAACCCAGACATGTGCCCTGACGGGGAATCGAACCCCGATCTCCTGGATCCTAGGTCTATGCTCAACTGCTGAGCCACGCCCGGCTGGGCTCCACTGGTTTTTCTTAATCCAACCCCAGCAAGTGGCTGTGGGGGTTGCAGGCATCAAGATAGCAGCCTGCTCACTGCCCCAGGGCATCCCAGCCTTCTCAGGACAGCTTCACTGCTTCTCTGAAGCTCAGACTGACC
This sequence comes from Miniopterus natalensis, assembly GCF_054644295.1. Lineage (NCBI taxonomy): Eukaryota > Metazoa > Chordata > Mammalia > Chiroptera > Miniopteridae > Miniopterus > Miniopterus natalensis. Next base: position 85,347,131 of record NC_142086.1, on the reverse strand, counting down.
ACCCTCCCTCCCTCCCTCCCTCCCTCCCTTCCTTCCTTCCTTCCTTCCTTCCTTCCTTCCTTCCTTCCTTCCTTCCTTCCTTCCTTCCTTCCTTCCTTCCTTCCTTCCTTCCTTCCTTCCTTCCCTCCCCCCCTCCCCACTCTCTCCTGCCCCACTGGACAGACTCCACGCTGCCCTCCAATGCCAAGACCTTGTTCTGTGTTTTCTCTTAAAGAGGACACGCGTGGGCTCCCGGAGAGCCTTCCCATGCATCAGAATAGTCTCATCAAGCACTCACGCAGCTCAGTGACTTGCTGTGGTTCCCAACTTGGCTGCCTGTTCGAATTGCCAGGGGGGATTTTCAACCGCTCAGGGCCCAGCCGCACCCCACGCTGCTTCAGTGTTTCTGGGGGGAGGGGCACAGGTGTCCGTATTGTTTACAGCCCCCGGATAACACCACCACGCAGCAGGTGTGGGACCCAGTGTGGGCCTCAGGTCAGCACCACCTGGGACTCGTTAGACATGCCCGTTCTCGGGCTCGCCTGGGACCCACGGAGTCAGACACTCGCGCGGGCCCAGCCGCGTGGGTTTAACAGGGCCTCCAGGTGAGCCTGATGCTCGCTCACGTCGGAACCCGGGCAGAGCATCTCAGACTGAAGCGAACCACGTGGGGAGCTTGTCAGTGGGTGGGGGTGGGGCTGAGATTCTGCGTCTTCCAGGTGCTGCGGCTGCTGCTGCTGGTGGGACGGCCCCTGCTGGGGAGCGAGGGCCTGGGGTCCCAGCGACACAGCACATGGCAGGCGCTTAGTAAGTAGCTGCTGGATCCGGTGGCCACCTGGAGGATGTGAAGATTAAGGGCCGTACGGGACAGGCCCGATGTGGACCGGACACATCATCCCGGGGAAATGACCCCGGTGTTGAAGTTGCGGGAAGTGGTGTGCACAGCCGTCCCTGGTTACTGCGAACAGCTGGGAGGTAAGTCGTGGGCTGGGAGGAATTTACACTTCGCCCCCCTCGGTGCCTGCAGTTCGCTCGGTCCTGGGGAATGTTAAAGGCCCGGGTGGAAGTGAGGCCTCACGTCAGCGGCTGGATTTTCTTAAGTCCCACTGGGGACTCCATTGTGCGCTCGCGATGACAGTGTCCTTAATCCAGCGCCCCTCACGTAGAAGTGGTTCCACACCTGCACGCTTCCGACTGGAGTCCCAGGGCGTTGAAGGGGGTGCAATACATACAGAATAGTTTCATCAAACACTCACGCAGCTCAGTGACTTGCTGTGGTTCCCAACTTGGCTGCCTGTTCGAATTGCAAGGGGCAGCTGGGCCTGTTTCTGATGCATCTGCAGCAATAGTCAACAATGGTCACAAGGGGGCAGTCTTGCCCCACAAAGATTCTTCGCTGCGGCTGGTGGCTGGCGATCGCGACCTGCTCTCTCCTAAGACTTCCTTGTGTCGATAACACTCTTGTGGGTCCTTGACCAGGACCCGTAAGCAATTAAAAACACGCCAAACAGGTCTACATGCATCAGACTGTTAAAAACGTCTGTGGGCTCTTTAAAAAAACATTTCTAAGGATTTCTTTCTCTTGCCGTTTTTATGCAACTGGAGCTGGTTATACCAACGTCTCCGGGAAGACGCTGTTCCTTCCGAGCGGTGCTGGAACATTCCGCCCCGAGGTGCTAGTACTGCTCTGATTCAGGAGGTTTTGTTCTCGAGAGGACATTGATGTAGGGGAAGCCTATCGGTTTAGAAGTTAGGCTCCTGTTATGTTGAATGTTTCCATTGTTGTCTTGGTGTCTTCCGAGTGGACACTGTTGCCACTAGTGTTGGGGACTGCTGAGGGCTCTCCCAGAACACGCGCCCGTCTCCCCGCGCCCACCCTCACCTGCTCCAAATTTAGGCCTCGGCATCGCCCGGTCATGTCCTCATCAGCACTGGCCTGAGCGAGTCTCCTGTTACAGGGTGACATTTATGGAAACTCAGAGCACAAGGATTTCTCCGCTGTCCCTTTTCAGGCGTCTTGCCTTAAAGTGGCCGGGATGCCACGTATTTCCCCCATTCCAGGAGCCCTGGGCCTGTGCAGGCTGTTTAGACGGCACGTTAATGAGGCTCCTGTTTCGGTTAATTGTGCAGCTCCTGACAGGGCCTCGTCTCCAGATGCCCGGGCCCCTCCCTGATATGATTTCCATATGTGACCCCACGTGCCCTCGAGGGCCACCTCTGAAGGAGCTGACCCCCCAGCTGCCTTCTTGGGAACAATAAGTTGTCTGTGTCTCCTGGGCTCCCTTCCAGGCTACTCGTCCACTCACACTCGGCCACGCGTGGGAGCCATCAGGCAGGTCCCTCTGAAGCGTCTGCCTCGGGAAGCCAGGTCCCTCTTGACACAGGAGGAAGGGGACAGGTCCCAGGGTTCGCTCCGCTGTTTTCCATCTGGCCTGCTGAGCACTCTCTCCTCTGGGCTGAGGCCACGGCAGGATTTCAGCAGGGGCTTAACATTGTCTGACAAACATCAAGAGAGGCTCCACTTGGTGCCAGGCACTGTCCAGCCCTGGGGACCTGCGGGTGGACGCCAGGCCTGTAGAGCAGCGTGGAGCATCTGCAGAGTTTGGATTTCAGCCTCGATGTGAGCCCTGCGTCATCTTGCATATGGGTGGCCATGAGAGACCTGGCTGTGGCCTGGGCTCGCTCTGGTCTCTCGGTAGGCTCTAGTCAGTGGCATTTGCCCAACCTGGCTCCCAGCTCCTGTCCGCAAAACCCAGGACTGTCCTGTGGCTTTGAGGGGAGGTGGGTCGGCCAAAGGCAGCGGTGTGCTCGTGGCCTCGGGTGGGGTGTTTCCCAGGCCTTCACCGGGAAGGGAATTGGGTTCCATGAGTTTCCATGGGGAGGAGAGAAGGCAGGTTGTAGCTGGTGTCAGCTGGAAGTGCATTTGGCCACAAATATCAGGACACCTGGCTTCAGAGTTGGACACAAATAGGGATAAGTAGTCGTATATAGAATATATATTTTACATTAATAGACTTTTTTTAGATCAGTTTAGGTTCACAGCGAATGGAGTAGAAGGCACAGAGGTTTCCCATCCACCCCCTGCTCTCCCACACCCATGGCCTCCCCTCGTCACCACCCTAGAGTGCACTTGTTACAATCGACGACCTACAGTGAAACATCATCACCCGGAGTCCACAGCTGGCACTGGGGTTCGCTCTCGGTGTTGTGCATCCTGTGGGTTTGGACAAATGTGTAATGACACGTGACCACCGTTATAGTCCCATATGGAGCAGTTTCGTCGGCCTGAACGCCCTTTGTGCTCCGCCCGCTGCCCCTTCCCTCCCCCCAGCCCCTGGAGACTCTTTGCTGTCTCCCTAGTTCCGCCCTTCCCAGGACGTTGGAATCACACAGCGTGCAGCCCGTCGGATTGGCTTCTTTCACTTAGGAATAAGCAGTAAGTGTGCCTTTCCGCGGCTTGATAGCCGCGCCCTCTTGGCTGAGCAACTGGGTAGTCCGGTTCACAAGAAGCCCTGGCGGGCTGCTGCCTGGCCCCAGGGCCCACGGTTACTCTCGGGTCCCCCCCGCTGCTGGTCGTCTTTTCCCCTCGTGGTTGCAGAGGCGGCTTGGTCTCCAGGAAGCAGGGCCAGGACTGCATCGGAGGCAGAGGGAGGCGGGGGGGGGGGGGGGTTGTCAGCCAAGGCCGTCAGCTTTGTGCAGAACAACAAGAGGCTTCCCAGAAACCCCTGCAGGGACCGTCCACTTACATCTCCTTGGCCAGATGGGGTCACATGGCCACCTCTGGAGGGTAAAGGGAAAGGTCAACCCTGGCTCACCCCAGCTCCGGGTAGGGGTTTACCCTCCGCTGCTTCAGAGCTCCTCAGGGCTCTGCTGGCAGAGCAGTGCATGATCGTGTGTGTGTGTGTGTGTGTTGAAAAACGTGGGATAGCTATTGGCAAGTGTCCGGAGGCCACAAATCTCACTAAAAGACCATTTTCATGGCAGGAAATGGCAGTGCTCCCTCCCCTGCAGGTGTAGAGGAGATTCAGGGGTCAGCTCCGGGAGGGACTATGGAAGGTTAATTGTTACGTGAATGGTACAGATAAACTTTGGAGGGGGAAGGAATCGCTGTGAGTTCAGAGAACTGATGGTATGGATTTAAGGATGGGTAGAATTTAAGGATGCTCTTATATAATAAAACATTTATTATATAAGAGCATCAAAGGTGTCTAATTGTCTTTTAATATCCACTTGTCTCATCTTCTCAGCCATAACCCCAACTTTGGGTTACACGAGGCCCACCTTTCCCAGCTTCCCTTGCAGCTAGGTGTGCGCAGGGAGGTGAAGGGAGGCCGTAAGTGCCCGCCACAGGAACGGGCCCTTCCCTTTCCCTTCTTCCACCCATGGGTGTGAGGCCAAGGGGGTGCCGAACCATTTTGGGGTGCTAAAGCCACCCCTAGGGGTAGAGAAGCAATGAGACCAAGAGAAGTAGTCATGGCTACTGTGGACCTTACACCTGGGCTGTTATGTGAGAGAAAATAAAAGACTTTCTTGTTTAAACCATTATTAATGTGGTTATAGCTTTGAGTCTATATTATAATTAAAAGTAATAAGCTTTTAGTGTCTCCTGAAAGCCACGTTAATCATACTTATCTAAATCGATACTCACCTCGCCTCACATTGTTAAGGAACAATTCATGGCTTCCTTTTTTAAAGGAGTTTTCTGCACTATGATTGACGGTGGTCCAGTTTGCTTCTTGAGTCTGAATGTCCCTGTGGGTGTCAGCCTCTTTGACAAGAATGACGAGCTATAAAGTTGACGCTGTCCTATCTGCCCTCCAACCCTTCACTCAGGTAGGCATTAGTTGTCGCAGGGATGGGAAGGGACAGCAGACAGAAAAAACTGGAGCCAGGTCTGTGCTTCTGATTTTTCAAAGTCCAGCCCTCGGGGTCGTCAGCAAGAACTCGTGTGTTCAGACCACTAAGTGGGGGAGGCAATTGGAAGAGGGACACAGGCAAAGAGAGCCCAGCCAAGGGGGCCTGGGGACAGGAGACAGGGAAACTCAGCAGGACCGATAGGAATGAGGTCACCTGAGCAGGCAGGGACATATGACCCCTCGGCTCCTCGGCTCCTCTCAGCACCTAGGGCTTACGCAGGTGTCCTAGGACTTAACTGCAACTCAGGAAAGGGGAGGGGAGCTGATCGGACCGGTGGAAATGCTGCTGAGCTGTGGAGACGTGGCCGGGATTCCACGTCTTGCACATCTGCGTTATCGACAGAGCCTGGCCTCTACTGCGCACGCATCCGTTCATGGATGTCGGTCCTGCGCTCGGCAGGGCCTGGCCTCTACTGCGCACGCATCCATTCACGGATGTAGGTTCTGGATATTGCAGATTCCACAGAGATGCGGCTGAAAGCTGCGTGAGCCATTGGCCTCTTTCCCCGCCCCGTTTACTCTCTGCTGTAGCCACCAGGCCCTAGGTGGCCACAGCTGAAGGTCTTGATGCTACTGGGTAGTCTGAAGAATACTGGAATATTATATTATCACACGTGTAGGATCTGTAGAGCTAAAATGTGGAGTTCCTGTGTGGGTGGCAATGTTTCAAGGTATATTTTTTTGCTAACAGCTACTCACTTTTCATGGGGTCCTTTGCCCAGAAACGGGGTGCCCTAAATATTTGCTGAAGAAAAGAGGGACATGTGTTTCTCTGTGATTTTCCAACAATTTAGCCTCTGTTTGAGAGGCAGGTGACTGTAAGTGAATTGTCACAATCATGATTTTCTATTTGTAAGTTAACACGCAGCAACAGAGCGACCCCTGAGGGTAAACACCCAAGGCCACAAAACTCTGTGCCCTGTACAAGGAAGGCCGAGAATCACTGGAATAAACTGTATCATTGGCTACATGTGAATGATGCTGATTTTGCACCAAAAAAGAGCTTTCCATGAAATTTTATTGCTTATCTTAGAGCCATACTAAGAATTGTATATTCAAGGGTGAAAATAATTTGCTGAAGTCCCACTTCTTCCCCTTAAAAAGTCACTGATTAGCAAAATTGTGAACAAATAGCTTTTCAAGCAAGTCAGCAGCAAAATAGTTTATACAAACAAATTACCCTGGTGGCGAAGTAAAAGTTCCCCCCAGATGGGAAGCTTGGCCACAATAGTGAGTTATTTTTAGGAGACACTGTGGATGGAATTTCATACAGTCTTGGAGGGAGAAGATCTTTCATTACATGACATAACTCATAGCAAAATTCAGAAGCTGTAAAGGAAAATATTGATAAATTTGACTTCACATAAACTCAGAGCTTTTGTACTTCAACAATACCATAAACAAATTTGAAATACCAACCACAGAATAAGCATCAAATTAAAATATGAAGCCGATCTTCAACCTGGCAATTTTCCACTACTAAGAAAAAAGTATTTGCGACGTCCTGTGGTGGAGGCTGTCAGCTGGATGTTCCCTGAGGTTGCTTTCCTGCATGTCATGGAATTCTAGAGAGGCCTCTGTACAGCTCCCCCCGCTGTCCACAGTCCCTGGCTCCTGATGGTCTCGCCCTTGCATGGTCTCCTTCCCTTGAGTGTGGGTGGGACACGTGAGTTTCTTTTAGCCAATAGAACATGGCAAAGTTAGCAGGACATAAAAGACTGTGTGTCTGTGTGAGTGTGTATATAAAATGGTAGCACCCATCTTGCTGGCGTCTCTCTCTCTTCAGCTGCCTTTGAGGAAATCCCATATGACAAGGGACCGAAGTGGCTTTGAGGATCTGAGGGAAGCTTCTGGTGGACCGCCAGCAAGAAACTGGCACCTTTATCTACAACTGGAGCCTTCATCTACAACTGCCAGTAACTGAGTCCTGTAAACAACCAGAGTGAGTTTGGAAGCAGGTCCTTCCCCAGTTGAGCCTCAGATGAGGCTGCAGCCCTGGCCAGCCCCTGAATTGCCATTTTGCAAAGGACCCAGATAAACTGTGCCCAAGCTCCTGACCCACAGGAACTGTGAATAAGAAATGTTGAGTTTTCAGCTACTAGGTCAGTGGTAATATTGTCAGGCAGGATAGATAGCTAACACGTAGCCCGACTGCATTGCCTCTCCCAGCCTGCCTTGTAGTTGGATGTTGCCAAACGACTAAGCTCTAACCCACAGAATGTAAACAGAAGATACACAAATGGCCAATGAGCACGCGAAACGATGCCCAGCATCACTAATCGTTAGGTCATTAGGGAAATGCAAACCCAAATCAGAGTGAGATACCACCTCACACCCATTAAGACGGCCACTGTAAAAAATAATGAAAATAGTAAGTGTTAGTGAGGATGTGGAAAAACGAGCCCTTGCGCCCTGTTGGTGGGAATGGAAAGTGGTGCAGCCTCTGTAGAAAGGAGCGGTGGCAGGCCTGGCCAGCGTGGCTCAGCGGTTGAGCATCGACCTAGGATCCAGGAGATCGAGGTTCAATTCCCGGTCAGGGCACGTGCCTGGGTTGGGGGCTCCATCCCCAGTGGAGCAGGAGGCAGCCGATCAATGACTCTCTCATCATTGATGTTTCCCTCTCTCCCTCTCCCTTCCTCTCTTTGAAATCAATAAAGACATATTTTAAAAAAAGAAAGAAAGGAGTGGTGGCGGTTCCTCAAAAAATTAAATGACCGTATGATCCAGCAATTCCAAAGAATTGAAAGCAGGGTCCCAAGGGACAGTTGTACACTCACGTTCACTGCAGCACTATTCCCAGTAGCTAAAGGGCAGAACCACCCAGTGTCCAGCAACAGATGGGGGAATTGGCATAATGCGGCCCATGCCTACGACGGGATGCTATTCAGCCTTAGAAAGGAGGGGAGGCGACCCTGACACAAGCTACCACATGGATGGACCTTAAGGACATTTTGCTGAGTGGAGCAAGCTGGTCACTAAAAAGAGCAAATACTGTTTGGTTCCACTGACATGAGGTCCCCAGGGTAGTCAGATTCAGAGAGAGAGAGAGTGGGACGGTGGTTGCCTGGGTCCAGGGGAGGAGGCCATGAGGGGTTGCTCGGTGGGGACAGAGCTGCCGTTCTGCAAGGTGGAAGGAGCTCGGGGGGGGGGGTGTTGCACAGTGATGTGAGTGTACATGACGCTGTTGAACTGTACCCTCAGAGACGGTGAAGATGGTAAACTTTGTTACGTGTGTTTTACCACAATAAAAAAATTAAAAAAGCAGCCTGCATAAACAACGTGTGCTAGCCCCAGTGTATAAGAACGTGTGTGTGTGTGTGTTGTGTGCATGAAGAATTTCTGAAAGAAAAAACAAGCGCCGTTGGCAAGGGTGACAATGGGAAATCAGATGAGAGAGACCTACCTGTTCACTGTAACGCCACTGGTGCTGTTTGGAATTTGAGTTTACGGTGAAGGTGGCTTACTTTTGAAATTTATTTTTATTTATTTTTTTAAAAATATATCTTTATTGATTTCAGAGAGAGGAAGGGAGAAGGAGAGAGAGAGAAACTTCAATGATGAGAGAGTCATTGATCGGCTGCAGCCCACAACTGGGGCATGTGCCCTGACCGGGAATCGAACCCTGATCGCCTGGATCCTAGGCCGATGCTCAACCTCTGAGCCACGCCTGGCTGGGCTTACTTTTGAAATTTAAAACAAATGATTGATAAGGAGATCCGATTCCCGATCCGATTCCCCCGACACTGGTTCTGTACATTGCCCGGGGCAGTCACTGAGGGTCACGCTGGTTCCTTATGTTGGTTTCTGCTGAGGCATTTGGAGCCGCTGGGTTTTGGTTTCTTCTATACAATGTGTTTTCCAAAGGATAATCCTTAATTCTTCAAAAGCAGAACAGCTAGAGTAAGTTTTGGAATTTGGTTGGATTGGGTTTCAGTGATTTGAATTAATAAATAAAAAGTTACTAAAAGAGACTTCAGCCCTGGCTGGTGTGCTCAGTGGTTAGAGAGCCGGCCAGTGCACCTAAGGGTCGTGGGTTCGGTTCCCCGTCAAGGGCATGTACCTGGGTTGCGGGTTCACTCCCTACCCCTACGGTCAGGGTGCTTGCGGGAGGCAACCACTTGATGTGTCTCTCACGTTGATGTTTCTCTCCCCTTTCTTCCCCCCCTTCCTCCCTTCCGCTCTCTCTGAAAGGCGATGGAAAAAATACCCTCTGGTGAGGATTGAAAAAATATTTTATGTATAAAAAAGGAGACTTCAGTGTTTCTAAAGCACCACAGAGCCACGAGCTAGGAAACACTTGGCCCAAAATGAACACACAGCGTCCCTTGTTTGCAGAGACTGTGACCTCGACCTCGTGCGTCCCAAGGCATCCGGTAAATTCCGTAAATTCTGCGCAGTAGTAAATAAACGCTTAAATTCATGGGGAGTAGAAACAATTTTCACAGCTAATGTCGACTGCCACAGGTCATGGGACTAGTTCACTTTGACTGTGACTCTCAGCTTAAAGATAACTGAAATGCGCCGTTAGGCAAAAGAGACGTGGACCAAGACATCAGCCCGGGGGAGGGAAGAGTGCGCAGAAGTGCGCACATCCCTGGGGTCCGCACAGGGCCCGCAGCCAGGCGGCGCTGAAGGGCGCGTTGGAGCGTTCGCGGGGCTCAGTGGAATAAGCCGGCAGAGAAAGGTAAGTACCGTTTCGCTTGCCCCGGGGTTTCGTGGACAAAGTTAACTAGCAAACAAAATAGAGACAGGCCTAGACACAGAGGACGGACTGACACCGGTCAGAGGTTGGGGGGCCTGGGGGCTGCGTGAAAAAGGTGAAGGGATTAAGCAAAGACAAACGCGACTCACTGGCACAGGCGACAGTGTGGCGGTTACCAGAGGGGAAGGGGCCTGACTCGGGTGGTGAACACACACGCGGTGCACAGACCATGTAGAGCTATGCACCTGAGCTGAAGAGGCACAGCCCTGGGAAGCACAGGGTGTCGTTCTTTGACGTTTCCATCCCCCAGCTTCCTGCTTTCGATACAGGCAGATGCATTTACGTGATGACAGCGTTCTCTATGTTCATTAGAATTTGTGATTCTAAATTTGTAGCTAAAACGTCTGCTTATTTAAAAGCAGCAATAATTTACAGCACCGCCCCACAGCCGAGCGCTTAAGGCAGGGTTCTCCGCCTCACATGATTAACACTTGGGTGGATGTCCTTCTTTGCGAGGTCTGTCCTGTGCACTGTGGGATGTTAGCAGCACCCCTGGGTGCCAGTAGCACCCCTTCCCCAGTTGTGCCAACCAAATATGTCCCAGGCATCGCCAAACATTGACAACTGCTGCTTGGCAGGTGTGGCTGGAGAGAGGGCAGGAAGGAAGGGGCCATCCACACCTGTGATGCCGCTGCGTCTGGGAGTCACCTGAGCCCCGTGTCTGGACCTTCCCCTGCAAGGGCGTAGGGCACAGCTGAGAGGGCTGGGGTCCTCTGGGCCTTATTCCATCTCCCTGGGTGGGCAGCAGTGGGACTTTGTGTCCATGTGTGTTGGGCGTGTGCCAGGAGTGACCTGTGCTGCCGAGGCCTGCATGTGGCCACTTGTGACAGGAAGTGCCACAGCTTCACAAGGGACTGGCCAGCTCCCACCCGTGAGTGGTGCTAGAGTCCCAGCTGCTCCACAGTCTCAGCGACACTTGGCATCACTCACATGAGCCTTCTGGTGGGTGGGTGTGATTGTAGGTTGCACTTTCTGATGACTAATGATGTTTCCCATCTTTTCCAGTGCTTTTCTTTGATAATTACAAAAGCAGTCAATGTGTGTGTGTGTGTAAAAGGAGGAATTGTGAATATATAAAAAGGCGGAATAGCAAAACTGCAGGAGGTGTTGACCACCCCCAGCTGTCTCGATGGCCTGGCCAGCACCTCTAGGGGGCATCCCAGGCCCTCAAGTCCTCTCCCCCTCCTGAGGGCAGCCTCTGGTGTTCCCTTTTCACTGCAGAATTGCCAAATAGTGCAACAGAGGAGCCTGTAGGTGGCGCTCAATCCTGGAGGTTTAGAGGCACAACCGTGGCTACCAAACTGGGTGACCTGGCTGTGACCTGTGGTGCAAGCTGAGCCCTGTCCTGCACCTGAGTTGGGAGGTGTCCTGTGGGGCAGGGGTGGAGAAGTGTGCTTCCTACAAATGCACACGTGTGTGTGCACGTGCATGTGGTGTTTGTGAAGATGTGGGGAGGTATGTGCTGTGTGTGGTGCATTGTATATGGTGTGTGGGGTGTAGGGTGTGTGTTGGGGGTGTTTGAGGTGTGTGTATGTTATATGAGGTGTGTGTGTGTGCTGGGGTGTGTGTGGTATGTGTGGAGGTATGTGTTGTATGTGGTATGTTATGTATGGTGGGGGGTGTAGAGTGTGTGTTGGAGGTGTGTGAGGTGTGTGCATGTTATACATGGCGTGTTGAGATGTGTGTTATATGTCATGTGTGAGGTGTGTATGTGTGTGTGCGGGGGTGAGAGGGGAGGGGAGGGCATGGTGTGCTCTGAACCAGGGTGGGCGGTTGCTGGATATTAGGAAGTTGTGCCAATATTTCTTAGCAGACAAGAGTTCACCCGCAGGACACACACGCACAGATTAATGTTTCAAGTACAAAATTCAAAAGGCACCGAAAGATATAAGTGTAAAGGAAATATCCTTTTTGTTCTGTCCCCAGCCTCTACTTGCCCTTCCCTGCAGTGGAAATATTTAAACACAGTAAAACAGACTATATATGTGTGCGTGCTCTTGTGGGTGGGTGGTGGGAGGGTCTCCCCGGGCCCTGGGAGCAGCCCTTTGCTGCTTGGGCTCCCTTGGGGCTGTGACTCTTTCCACTAGAGATGGTTTCTTGTGACCAAAGGGATGGGGACTGTCTGGAAGGCCGAAGCGCCACCCCACACCTGGGCCCCCACCGGTTTCCTCTGGCACCCAGCCTGCGGTCGGCTAGTGACAGATTTGGGCAGGGTCCCCTCGAAACGGATTCTGCTTCCTTTGCAAGTGGAAATGTTTCTTAGCGCTATTGTTTCCTCCTTTGGTGATGCTTTTTCAAATGGAAAAATGTCATAAATATAATCAGGAAAGGAATTAGCAGATATTTTTGCTCCCAAATTATTTGAGAAACGAAAGGTCAGATTTCTTTAATTAGAGTTTCCTTTTTAGCGTTTTCCGGCCTCAGGCCTTTCCCAGCAGGGCTGATGCTCAGAGGCGCCAGGGCGTGTGGGGCCTGAAGGAGGGGATGTCCTGACTCAGTTCTGCGTGTGGCCTGAGATTGGACATGCTCTTCAGGAACACGGATTTGATGTGTGCGCATGTGTGTGTACATATGTATATGTTGTTAAAAAACGTCTGATACCATTTTGGGGGGGGAGCAGTCATTGCCAATAAGGGTAAAGAGAGCCCCTCCCGTCCCCGCAACCACACACTTTTTGTTGACCATGAAGTTGCAGGGATGCTAGTCGAACCCTTCATGTGGTTCCTGGATGACATTGCGTGTTAGGCTGTAAGCTTGGGCGAGCCTTCTGTTCTCTGATGTCTTTAATTGGGGTTAATGAAGAAAGCGCTCAATTTCCCAGAAACAAGTTGGTTCCATTTTCTCGAAATGAAATTTGTAAGAGTCTTTGAAGATGACTGTCTCTTCCCATCCGCAGTGAGATCCGCTGCCGGGGGGCCGCACTCCTAGCCCTTCTCCAGCGTCATCCCCTCGTCTCCAACAAGATGGGGCCCCAGTAGCTTCTCAAAGCGCCACTTGCTCGGAGCTCCTCTGTTCCAAAATCTGTAGCCCCGAGTAGCACTGAACTACCCTGGACCTCTGAGACCTCCTCTTTAAAATGGGGACACCGGCAACCCTTGACATCATGGTGGCCAGCCGTTTATAATTGCTTATTCCCGCCTGCCCCACTAAGAGGGTGAAGGGGGGGTGGCAGGGCAGAGTGACATGGCCAGTGTCAGGAGCCACATGCCTTCAGCTCCTTTCTTTTCCTTGGTCGCCTGGGAGCCCCAGCAGCCTTCCATGGAAATCCATGCTGCCCACCAGGGTGAGCCACCCACTCAGAAGAGCCAGGCAGGCTGAGCCACGAGGCAATCTCCCCCACTGGAAAATCTAGTATTTTGGATTCATTCTTAATTTTGACAACACCTTTTTTTGACACCAATTCTATACTGACTCCTAGTTACTATATCATTCTGATTTCTTCTGGATTCATTGTTTTCTTCTTGCTGGAGTAAACCCTTAACAGATTTTCTCAGACAGGGCTTTGTAAAATAAATTCTTTGAAACCAGGTATGTACTAGAATAATGTTATTACTTTCTTACGTTGAATAATAATTTAATTAGATAGACTGTACTAGGTTAAAAATATTTTCCTTTCCAAATATTTAAGCTAGTACTCGGTTGTTTTTTCATATCATCACCCATCAGGAGGCCCAATGAACACCTTGTTTTTGTTATTTTGTAGGTGTTATGGGTTGGATTGTGTCCCCTAAGAAGATGTGTTAAAATCATAGCCCTGGTACCTGTGAATATGACCTTATTTGGAAATACAGTTGTTGCAGATGAAATTAGGTAAGGTGAGGTCAGACTAGAGTGGGGTGGACCCTTGATCCAATATGACTGGTGTCCTTATAAGAAGAGAAAGACACACAGACACAGAGAAGAGGAAGCCACATGACGATGGAGGCAGAGACTGGAGTGATGTGTCTATGGGCCAAGGGCACCAGGAGTCACCAACAAACCTCTAGGTTCTCCCCTAGGGCCCTCAGAGGGACGCGGCCCTGCCGACTCCGTGATCTGGGACTTCTGGAAGTATGACAGAATGAGTTTCTGTTGTTTTAAGCCACCCTGTTTGTGGTCCTTTGTTACAATTGTCCCAGGAAAGTAATACTAGGTAGGCAATCTACCTTTTCTTTAGGCAGATATTAAATTTCACCTTTTTCTTAGTTCTTACTACTATCTAGTTGATGTGTGTTTTAATCTGTCCTGTTCAGTACTATCTGAAGATTTATACACACACACACACACACATTTAATCTGGGGGGACTTTCAGTCATTTCTTCAACAACTTCTCCCCGGCTCCCCTTTCCACTTCCTGTCCCTTTAGGCTGTGCTGGTGACATCTCTCCTCTGCCCCCCCCCATTTCTTATCCCTTCCCAACCTCAGATCCCCAGTTCACTCTTCAGTAGGGTCTGCCCTGAACATCCTATGTTCTATTTTTGTTTTTATTTCTTTTAAAAGAATTTTTAATTTTTAAATTACAGTCTGTGAATAATGTCATATTAGTTTCAGGTGTACGGCCCCGTGAGTGACACCTATGTAACTTATGAAGTGGTCACCCCATCAATCTAGTACCCACCTGGCCCCATACATAATTATTACACCACTACTGACGGTGTTCCCCGGGCTGTACCTTCCATCCCGTGACTGTTCTGTAACTAGCAACCTGTCCTTCTCAGTCCCCTCCCCTTTCTCACCCATTTCCCAGGCCCCTCTCTAGCAACTGTCAGCATGTGCTCTTTATCTGTGAGTCGGTTTCTGCTCTGCTTGTTCATTTATTTTGTTTTTCAGATTCCACATATAAATGAAATCATCTGGCCTTTGTCTTTCTCTGACTGACTTATTTCCCCGTTACATACCCCCTAGGGTGCTGCTGCAGATGCAAGGTCCCATTTGTTATGGCCGAGCCATATTCCCTCGTATATGTGCCCCGTTCCTCTCCACCCCTCACGGATGGGTGGCGCTTAGGCTGCGTCCGCATGTGTGCTGTTGTCAGTAGTCCTGCCGTGAACATGTGCATGTACATGTCTTTTCAATTTAGTGTTTTGAGTTTCTTCAGATAAATACCCAGAAGCGCAGTTGCTGGGTCCTTCTTTGTCTCTTGTTACGGTCCTTGTTTTAAAGTCTATTTTCTCTGGTGTAAGTATTGCTACCCCAGCTTTTTGTTTTTATTAATTCTCACACGAGGATATTTTTTCCATTGCTCTTCAGAGAGAGTGGAAGGGGGAGGGGGGGGCAGGGACATCGATGTGAGAGAGACACATCGATTGGTTGCGTCCCGCTCACGTGCCGCCTGGGGCTGGGGACTGAGCCCGAAACAGAGGTACGTGCCCTTGGCCAGAGGTGAACCTGGGAGCCTTCAGTCCGCGGGCTGATGCTCTAACCACTGAGCCTAACCCGCTAGGGCGTACCCCAGCTTTTCCTGTTTGTTTGTAACATAATCAGTGTTTTGAACTGAAGAGCTGGGGATGAGAAAGGTCTGGGGGCTTGTTGTGTGGGTGAGGGGCCCCCAGGTTGATGTGCAGCTGCGCTGTGCACAGATAAGCCGCGTGACCCCAGTGCTGGGCCCTTGAGACTTAGGGCCGAGGTTCCAGAGTCCTGAGCTGTGGCAAGCTCACTGCAGGAGAGGCACTGAGACATCCCTCAAGGACGGTGTCCCCGGGTTAGAGACAAGGTTGGGATAAGGCTGGTGGAGAGTTTCCCCCTAAACCCCAAAGCCTGGCGACTTTCTGACAGCTCTCCTGTGTCTGAGGGGCTAGAATGCACCACTCCTGGGGGGGTGGGAGGTTAGGAATAATATTTAGGTTGATGGACAGCACATAAGCCTGAATGGTGAGCTGGTTCCTGCTCCACCATCCTCCCGAGCAAGTCACTAGAGGGACCATCACCAGATGTCACACTGAGAGAGATGGAAAACCCTGTCCAGGGCAAAGTGTGGTGCGGGCCAGTTTTCCCCTGGGAGCCAGTTGTGGCTGGCACCTGTGTGCAGAGAAAACATTCTGGTTTTCTGTGTTGGTTCCCACTGTGCTATTTGGAGGCCATTTAATACCTTCACAGTGAGGTTTCACTTTCCATCTACCCCCTGTTGTCTGAAAGGGCCTGGAGCTTCCCAAGCTGTAGGGTATCACGTCTGTCGTCTTTGAGTGTCATCACTGGGCACTTCACCCTTGAGTGGAGACACTACTTCAAGAGCGAGGTCAGCAGGGGGTCCCCCCGGAGGCCCTGTAGCATGGCGCTCGGTGTGATGCTGAGGGGCCTATATTGCTGTGGGCAAGCTTGGCTGTCAACCCTCCAAGGGGGAGCTGTGCCTCCCAACACAGGGGACAGCTGAGTGGGATGGAGAGGGGGGGCTACATGACTAAGCTGGCCAGGTATGTCTTGGTTTCGGGGTCAGCTCAGAAGAGGGTCTGACATCTGCACCAATTGTCCCAACTGGGGGCACCTGTGCAGCTCGAAAACGCTTCCTGAAAGGTCTTTAGATTCTATTATGAGGTCTACAGAGCAGTTCGTAGATTGCAATGTCTATCTACACAGCGACAGCTACTCTCGAGAGAGTCCAAGGCTGGGGATCCAAGTCAAGAGCCTGTGTCTGTGTCAGGGGAGGTGCAAGCTGTGGGGTGCAGGTGGTTGGGTGGGCAAGGCTGAACCAAGGCAGATAAAGAAATGTCTACCTTCTTCTGGAACCGTCTTGAATCTGTGACCAACCTTCACAACCCCCAGAGAAGAAATCATTGTTTCCCTCAAAACTGTGTTATATGGCCCGGCTGGGCGTGGCTCAGTGGTGGAGCATTGGCCTAGGATCCAGGAGATCGCGGTTCGATGCCCGGTCAGGGCACATGCCCGGGTTGCGGGCTCGATCCCCAGTGGGGGGCGTGCAGGAGGCAGCCGCTCAGTGACTCTCATCATTGGTGTTTCTCTCTCTCCCTCTCCCTTCCTCTCTCTGAAATCAATAAAAACGCTTTTTTTTTTTTTTTTAAAAAAGTTGTGTCCAGGAAGGGAGAGAACATCCCAAACTGACGTGTCTTTAGAGGCCCTTCTTGCTGTGTGTTTTCCCCTCTTGTTAAATTAGAAGGTTCTTAATGGCAGAGGCCTTTCCGGCGCCCACCCTTTTCACTGGGATTGTGTCGGCGCCTCGTGAAGTCGTCGCATGCCCTGCAGGAGTACGCGTGTCCCGGCGATTGCAGTCCTCTTCAGGACAGCCGGGAGCTGCGGCTCTCATCTTCCTGTCATCTTCCGAGACCACTTGTTAAGCAGGTGCGAGCTCGGGCTGCGGCTGTTGAACGCGATGCCTGGCCCGCCGCGGCGGGAGGGCCCGCGCCTGGAGACTGACGGACGCTGCGGGCGAAGGTTTCCATCTTCCTCCAGAGCTGTTCCCGCAGAGCCGGCTCCACCGGGAGGAGCACCGCGTCACGGGGTCCTGGGGCAATGAGGACCACGCACTGATTTCTTCCCCCTTGTCCAGAGAATAAACTTCAGCTAGGCTTTTTGGCTTCCTGGAATATATATATATTTTCCCTGAGAAAGCATAAATAGCAATTCTTGGCTAAAGATGGGTAACTGGAAATAACCGTCATATCCCCGGGCACACGTGCAATCAGAATACAGACAGCGCCTCCTTCCCCCTTCCCCTCCCTCCCCCTTTCTCTCCTCCCTTCCCCTTCCCCTTCCCTCCCCCTCCCCTCCCCTTCCCTCCCCCTCCCCCTCCCCTTCCCCCCTCCCCCTCCCCCTTCCCTTCCCTCCCCCTCCCCCTCCCCCTCCCCTCCCCTTCCCTCCCCCTCCCCCTCCCCCTTCCCTTCCCTCCCCCTCCCCCTCCCCTTCCCTCCTCTCTTCCTTCCCCTGCCCCTCCCCTCCCCTCCCCCTGCCCCTCCCTCCCTCCCTGCTCCCCCTTCCCCTCCCCTCCCCCCTCCCCCTCTCTTCCCTTCTCCCTTCCTTCCCCTGCCCCTCCCCTCCCCCTGCCCCTCCCTCCCTCCCTGCTCCCCCTTCCCTCCTCCCCCCTCCTCTCCCGTTCAGCCAGGAAATTTCACTGAGGGGATCTAAGACTTTGCAGACACTCAGAATTTTAAACCACAGGTTTCACTGTCATCGTTTTAGACACTTATTTACTTCAAAGGAACAGTGGGGCGGGAACTTGAAATCCAGTTAATACTGGGGGCTGGCTTTCTGGAAGTAACTGGCCGTGTGGGGAGATGAAGGGGGCTCACCTCGGCTGCTGGGCCGCGTTTCCCGGAGCTTTAAGCCTGCCCCAGGCCAGGCGCCGTTTCTGGAGGTGATTTGCTCTCGGCTCCGAAACGCCTGCGCGCAGGGCTCAGCGGTGCCTCTGGGGAGACCCGTCACCCCTGAGGTTCTCCGAGGCCCCGTGCTGCCGGGCCTGGTGGATACACAAAACTTTGGAGGTCTGAATTTTCTTTCTTTTCAAAATATATTTCACTGCAGTAAACCTTCAGCCAAGCTTCGTGCCGATGGCAGACAGTTTAATTGCTGTGGTGAACTCGGCTGACGCTTTCTGGAAAATTTTGGGCGCTATAATCATCCATCGAACCCAGAGAAAATAGATTTCAACCCAGACAAAGATGTGCCCGTGGCCCAGCCTCTCCACAGAGCTGCTCTGTCCAAGGGTGTTGTTTCCCTTCCCCTCTCAGGCTTTCTTGCACGCCTCGCAAGTCCAGAACATGCTATTCGGGTGGCAAACCCAGAGAGGCCCAGGGTGAGACGAACCGGGGTTTCTGTTTCTCCCCCCCACCCCATCTGTCTTCCAGGAGCACCTGAGATAGTGGATGGTAGGACCAGTTGGTTGTTATCACTCATTTGCTTTATTTATTTACTTATTTTAAAATTTCGCAGGTGCTGGTGCCTCTGGGTAGCTCAGGATGTCAGCCCTTGGGGTGGCTCCAGTTGTGTATTGCAACAGACCCGGCATCTTTCCTGAGCGCCATCCACATGCCCAGGCGCTATTTCCTTGGGCCCCTTGTTTTCTTTCTTTCTTTTTAAATCAATAAAGGATATTTTCTGAACAAATGATGCCTGGTTCAACATGGAAATTATAATTTGGAGCCTATCAGAAAATATTCAGCATGAAAGCTGCGTTAGCCACCACACCCAAGATTGCTGCCATCTTAGTGGCAAGATAAAAACCACCACCCAGTGGAGAGTGTCTTTGTTCACTGCAGCCGCCAAGGACTATGAAGTGTGTTGATGGCTTTTTTTCTCAGCTGTGTTTATAACACTTGCACACACCTGTGGCATGAACAGCCAACCCAGGCTTGGACTTTAAGAGGATTTATTTTAACGGGCTCCCCTTATGCGTGCCACTGTGCCGGTAAGAGCTCTTAGCTTCAGCCGAGCTTCTCAGAGTCTCACAAGGACTCCTACACGTGGTGGGAAGGAAGGACCAGCGGGAGGTGGCACCTGGTGAGCAGAGGGACCTGGGATCTGGGCCCAGATAAGGGGCCGGGGAAGGAAGCAGCTGAGACAGAGGCAGTGATTGGACGTTTGGCCGGTCTGTTCCCAGAAGGGGCCTCCCTCACCCCTGCTGGGAGGCAGAGGCAGGGGCCTGGGGTTGGGAGGAGCTGTTAACAGCCTCATTTATCCAGCTACTTGTCCTCATCAAAGCCGCCTGCACCACGGGCATGAGGTTCCTAGATGGGGTTGCTCCTGTGGGCGACAGATTCCACACCCACGAGCTCGAAGGAAAGGCGTCCTTCATGGGATCGCGCTCACCCACTTACGGGGCCGAGTGGCTTTGTCATTGCTCCCTGTTTGGAGATGAAAACGTTGAGGCTCGGAGGGCTCGGCGCGGGGTTCTGAGGGAGGCCGCCGTCTTCCACGCCCCCCGTGATTCGGAGCCAGGTCACTCTGGGCTCCTCACTTACCTCCCTCATTTCCTGGCCAGCCGTCCCCTGCCGCCTCCGTCAAAGCTGCCCTTTGTTTCATCAAATACTTTCAAGTGTTTTTCTCTCTCACAAGAGCCGGCCCTGCTCAGACAGTTTCTTCTCACGAAACACTGGGGGTGACTGGCGATCTGCTCGCCTTCCCTCTACTTTCTCCAGGGAAAGCAAAGATGTTAAGTCTTTTTGCAGAAAAGAGACTTGCGGTGTTTCAGCAGGAAAGGATTCATTTGCATTAAGAAGCTTTGGGCTATGAGCCAGGCAGAACCCTAGTGAAAAAGGGGTCCATCCCCCAAACCCACACTGTGCAGCCCAGAGGTGGCAGCACTTCTGGGGCCTGGGGACTGAGATGTCATCAGGGGCCTGGATCCGTTGGCTCTTTGGAATGGTGACTCCTCCTGCTTGTCCTCTTCTGACCCAGAGATGGCTGCCGCTGCACCAGCCATCACCTCCACACACCCTCGGCAGACCTGTTTCTCTTTAACGGACTCTCTTTATCAAGGAGGAAAGGTTTTCTAGCTAACCCTGCTGCTCCCAGACTTCTCCCAGCCCGCCTGCACGCTCTGACAGTCCACACTCCCCCACCAGGGCACCTGGTCCCCTGCATGCCGTCCCTAGGCCAAGGGGGCGGCTCCTCAGGCTCATCTAGGTCTCCATGGACCCCCCAACTCTTCCTTCTCCTTTTCTGAGCTGAAAGCTGGAGCTCTCGGGGCTCGCAGCCTCCCCTCCTCTGTGCCTGGGATATTCTAGGGCTCCCAGATAGCTTTCCGGATTTTCTAAGGACTCTGCATGCCAGTGATGGAGGCGCGGACACAGGGTTCAGGCTTCACTTCTTCCTGCTCTGCCCTCTCCAGTCTATGACACAGGCCTGGGTTTCTCACGTTTTCAACCTCACTTTCTCCTACCGATGGCTTGTGCACCACGGAGAA
Source organism: Miniopterus natalensis (assembly GCF_054644295.1). Lineage (NCBI taxonomy): Eukaryota > Metazoa > Chordata > Mammalia > Chiroptera > Miniopteridae > Miniopterus > Miniopterus natalensis. The sequence goes on along the minus strand of NC_142086.1, from coordinate 85,326,642 downwards.
AGGGGGTCCTCCCTTCCTCCAGGGAAGCATCTTGATGACCCGACCCCTGCTGCTGTCGCTGTGAGGATTGTGAGGGCGGATAACTGAGCTGTACATCAGAATAGTCCTGCCCTGAGGCCCGGACAGGAAGGGCCTCACCTTGGCTTCCCCCCGGGGCCAGGAGTCTGCGGGGCCTAGCCCGTGACCCCTGGTCTACACTATGCTCCGGGGACTGGGGCGAACCTGTGGCAGGTGGTGGAGCCTTAGCCCAAGAGGTGGCCGTGGAGTGGCCGTTTGGGAGGGTGGTGCATGGCCATCCAAGCAAGCTGGACACCCATAGGTACGTGAGCTTCCCGAGGGGTGGACAGAGCCTGGTGGGCAAAGAGAAGGGGAGAGCGAAGGGGGTGGGCTGGGCCTGGGGTGGGGGCATCCTGGCACTTCTGGGGGTTAGAGGTTTCTAAATTCACACAGTGTTCCAGGCTGGTATCAGGAGCAATTATCAAGGCGGAGGCCAGAACATAATTGAACAGTTTGTCCCCTTGGTTGATCACTTTTAAACGTGCAACATGTGGTTTGTAGGCCCCCGGGTGACTCTCACCCTGGGCAGCACCACTGTTGGGGGTGCGCTGGTTGGACGGTGGCCTGAGTTGCCATATGGTGCCTTATCCATCGACAGGGAGCTTTTAATTTTTATCCACTTGTTCCATTGCTCTTATGTAACTTTCAAAGCAACCGTGGGCTGGTATTAACTCTGATTCCTACTTGACGGTGTCAAGCGCTCTGCAGCTAATCATGTAACTCAATCGTGTAGTTTAAATTTCTTTTCTAGAAGAAAGACGATTAGGGCTCTGTAGACACTAGGCCACTGGCACCAGCGATGGCATTCTCTGTGCAGCAGACCTGTCCTCTCTTGTCTAGTAAGAGAGCGGCCTCCTAATGGCTTTAAAAAATGCCACCTCCTAGCAAGTACTGGATGCCTGGCAAGAGAAGCACCACCGAGGTGTGTGTGCTCTGTGCCAGGTTCTGCCAGAGAGGGAAATCATGGGACGTGGTCCCTGCTCTCAGAGTAGTGGCTAGAACTGAGGAGGGATGCAGAGTGAGAGAGCACATATTAAAAAAGATTTGCTCTGGCTGGTCTGCCTCAGCGGGTAGCTGGCCGTGGCCAAGGTCCGCGGGTTCTATTGCCGGTCAAGGGCACATACCTGGGTTGTAGGTTTGATCCCGGGCCCCGGTTGGGGCACATGCGGAAAGCAACTAGTTGCTGTGTCTCTCTCACATCGATGTTTCTCTCTCTCCCCCCACCTCCCCTCTAAAAATTAATGAAAAAAATCTTCACTTGAGGATTAGCAACAACAAAATATTAACAATTTTAATTAAAAAGTTGAATAGGTGATAGAGTCACACGGTTCAAAATCAGTAAACCACAAGAGACCCTCCCTCCGCACAAATCCCCGACCACCCAGGTCTGTTCTCTGCGCACCAGGGTGCCTTTTCTTCATATCCTGCCAGCAAGCGCCTTCTCCTGTCTTTTTGATAATAACCATTCTAACAGGGGTGAGGTCACTCTAGCCTTCTCGACTGGACGTTCCTCCAACACGACACGCTTGTTCCTGAGTCAGGACAGCTGTTCACTTTGCTGAGAAAGTTCTTCCTAGATGTTTGTTCCCAGGTTTCTGTTCCGACATCACCTCCCAAGAGAGGTTCTTTTCTGGCCATTCTAAGAGTCCTGGGCCCTGCCATGGTTCTCTGCCTGCCCCCGTGGTGGTGTTCTCCTTCACTGTCTCGCTCAAGACTGCGTGTGTGCTTGTGTGTCACTGGAACGGGCCTCCATGAGGACAGGGCCTCGTCTTGCTCACTTCTATATTCGATATACTGAGCACAGTGCCTGGCCCAGAGCGAACCCCCAGTAAACACTGTTGGACTCATTACCAAATGAAAAAAATCAATGAGGGACGTCTTGGCACTTGCTAGGTGCTATAGGCATATAAAAAAATTCTAAGTCATCCTATGCACTGAGAGACGGGAGCTTCCTTCTGATGGATTAATCAGGGAGCACTCCCCCTGCGGGGTGCGTGACCTCCGTATCAGGTGGGGTCCGTCCCCAGGTCACCAAGGAAAATAGATCTTTACTTAGTAGAAGACCACTGCTCCCCCCTCTATGAAGTCAAAACTGTGTAACAGCAAATTCTCAGAGCCTTCTGGGAAAGTCGGCCTCCTTTCCAGCGAGCCAACATTTGCTCTGGCTCGGATGATGTGTTTCGTGATTTTTGAGTCTAACTTAGAAAACTTTAGGACAGCCAATTAATCTACTTGAAAAGACCCGGTCAATGCAATTGAGACTTTTTCCCTGACATAATGGAGACGAAGCTTGAAAGAGATTTTTAAAAAGTTGTCTTTAAAACAGGCTTTTTATTTATTGAAGAGCCAAAGGTGAAGCCATCTGTTACTGTAATGATCATCTTTAGGGGACAGCCGTAAAGGTGCCAACAAGTAAATACGCCCCTGAAATGTCCACCAAGGTCCTGCCAAGCTCCTCCGCCTCCTGCCTTCTCTCTCCCCACTGCCCTCGGGTAACCGAGGGGTAAACGGCTCCGAGTGTTTGCTGGTGTCACTGATGAGTTCAGAGGTTGAGCGGCACCGAGGTTCATGGCACTAATATCTGATTTGTTAGACACGAGTTTCCTGGAGACAGAGCTGGGAGGCCTTGGGTGCTGAGGCCGCATTTCCTCTTGGGGTGACTTTTGACCCTGCCCTTCTCCGAGGGGGTCACTGACACACAGACCTTCCTATGTTGTCCTGGGTCAGTTTACACCACGAATAATGAAGCAGGACCTGCTGCGGGAAACCCAAGGCCACTTCTCACCGATGGCTCCAGTGCCCACCACACGCGCTCCAGAGTCCTGAGGCCTAAGGGGGGAACAGCAGTGTGGGGCGATGATAACACAGGCTTTTTATAGTCTACGCCACATCGGGATTGACAAAGGACACGCCATGCTACGTGGTGCCGGCTGCCTGCCCGCCCCTCCCTGCGAAGCTCGCTCTTCATCAATCGACTTAACTGAAACCTCAGGCTCTCAGGCCCCTTTGATCCCCCTTGCAGGTTTCTGGTGGAGACTGCATTTGTGCTGAGGATCATTTTCACTTTGCAAAGAGGTGTTCAGGAGATCTGATGGCAGCGTAATGTCAGAGACGCTCTAATTCCTGAGCCCTGGTTTGGGTGAAGGTGGAGACTCTCCAGACCCGCTATATTAGATTTTCATCCCAGTTATGCAGGGCTGGGCCCCCAGCGGTTAGCACGGACACGGTAATTAGGGGATAGCTCCGCTCCCAGGCATTATGACCAGCTGGCCCCAGTGCCAAAGGGCCGACACTTGGGCTTCTGATGAAAAACAGATGCAAATGTGACCAGAGTAATTGCAGGAAACATCGTTAACAGGACTGGGAGTCTGCAGAGGAGGGCACACGGGAAAGGGCAGGCTTTATTTCGGTTTGTCTTTAAACAAAGGCAGTTCTTTCCTCAGCACTTTGAAATGCTGACATGACTGCCCTTTATTGTTCAAGAAATCACGCCAGCGAGTTTTGCACGTTTGACACTTGTCTACTCGGAAAGTGGCAGGTGGTGGGATAAGACAATACCCCAGAGCTGTCGGTGCTTGTGGGATGAGCGTTTAATCAGGGCTGTTGTGACATGGGCCCTGTGTGGACTTGGGACACTGTCAGGGGACACATCTTCTGCACTGGAAGGCATCCAGTCCATGGGCAGGCCCAGGCCACTTTTGCAAGAAAGGGAAATAGCACATTCATGTTTATTGCTTAAAATTTGAACCTTCTGAGTCCTGTTCCATCCCCCTCAAAGTTTACTTCCACTTCCCTGCCCCGATGGTTTTCTCACTTCCTTAATATCTTGTTAAGGTCACAGGAATAGGAACAAATTGTTTCTTGCAAAGGTCATCTTTTGAAAGAGCATGTTTGGCTTTCCAAGGCGCCAGGGTTCCTGGCCTCGAAGGAGAAATGCGCGCACTGATCCAGGCAGAGAAGACAGACGCTGGAGAGGCCCGGGATGGGCCAGGCCTGGGCGTAAAGAGGGTGGAGGGGGCGAGTTCTCCGAGGGGAAGATGGAGCTGACCAGGAGCCTGAGGCAGGCACAGGGTGGGGAGGCCAGGGATGCAAAGGGAGGGGAGAAAGAGCCTCACTCAGGAAGGATTTCAGTGGCCCCGGCGTTTCCCACGATGGCAGCCGGTTAAGGAGGTGGGTCCTCCCCCTCCTAACTGCTCCGGGGAGTGGGCCAGCTGACCCAGGGCGGCAGTTCCCCTTTCTGTTTTGAGCATGGTCACTTGAGGGGCCACGTCTTGACCTAACTTCTGAGAAACCCCTTCACAGCCCAGGGCCTCCACCGGGAGGGCGGGAGCAGCCCCATGGCTCGGAAATGCTCTCCGAGGCTTCACAGGTGGGAGCTGCCGGGTGAGATTTAGCCCTGGGCCCGGCACGCACACCCTGGCGAGCTGCCTCGATTCACCAGCTCCCCTTTGTCACCCCCCCGTCTCCAGTTCCTGCGCTCCAGCCGACTAGGCCCTGGTGTGTCCCGATGCCCCTTGTCTCCACCGTCTGGAATGCGCTCCCTGCCTTTTGCACCCAGCAGTGCCATCTGCACTCATTAGGCTCAGCCCGAAGGTCGGTTCCCTGATCCTCCATGGGCACCGCAGCTCAGTTTTCTAGCTTCCTCCTCGGAACACGGACGAGCTGATTTACTCACCCAGGGGGTGTCCAGGTGCTGCCTGGCCATCCAGAGCCAGCGCGGCCTTCTCGCCTTTGTCTCTTTGTACCTGGTCCAAACAAGTACAAACAAGAGGTGTTCAATACATGTTAGATAGAGGAACTAGAGGTTTTGTGGTGGGAACCTCTTCCAGATTTTCAAGAAACCAAAAAAAAGGGTCCACTTTCAAAAAAAGGGTAGGTGAAGCTTGTGTCAAAAAAGAAGCATCTAGGAGGTTTGGCTGTCATACCAAAAATAGCAGGTGACTCATATTCTGGCTGAAGAGATGATGCTTTGTTTGAAAATTCTGAGTCCAAAAAGCCTGTGATTAATGCCTTCAATCCATCCATCCCTCCATCCATCACCTGTCCTTCCACCCACCCACCCGTCCATTTATTCATTTCCCCCAAGAACTGTTGAGACTTTGGAAACAAATAGGACAAGGTTCCAATCTGGAGAGGCATATAGATGTTTTTCTCAGGGATAGTCATGGCTATGTGATTATTATTAGGATGAAATTCAAAACAATATTACATGTAAATTAGAGTCACCTAGCGATGGAACGTTATACAGCCATTAAGCTAAGCAATGATTGTTAAGAGTGGGTGACAATATGGAAGATGGTATGATATAATATTAAGTGAAAAAGTGCATCTAGCAATTGAAATAAGCATATTCAACGAAAAAATCGTGGGAGGAAATGGAAAAAATGTGAACAGTAGCTCGAGTGCTGGGAATGTGGGTGACATCTCACTCTTCTTCCTACTTCTGTGCATTTTCCAAGTTTTCCTTTAAGAGCCCATTCTCTCTGCATTTTCCATTCTTTGTGAGCAGGGTACTTAAGCAGGAATTTCTCCCATGCTCCTTGTATTTTCTCTTGGCCATTTGAATGTCTTAGTAGAGTTTGCTCTATAGGACAGGAGAGATACACTGTCTTTCTGTGGTTAAAAAAAAAGTATGTGTGTGTATATAAAATTTTAAAATGTATTTATGTGTTATAAATCCATAAAATAATATATATGCTTTTATCCCCACCCCCCAAGGTGTTTTCTATCTTGTTTCCAACCAGATTAAACCTGGGTGGGCTTTGCTGCTGGGCCTTTGTAGGCCCCCTAATGGGAGAAGAGCCTGAAGACTTCAAGTCAGTCACTTGAAAATGAGCTTCTCCTCTCTGTGGCCACACTGATGAATCAGCCAAGTTTCTTCCTTGGGGAGAAATGATTAAAAGGCCTGTTTATAAGCCTTACTGTGAATGCACCTCCTTCCACTGAGCTGATCACGGTTTCTTGGCTGATGTTAGCTCATGGTATTTGTCTGGGCTTCAGATCCTTTGCAATTTAGAACTCAGTGTCACAGTTTCCCCGTGGGCACTGTTCACTGCATGGCTCTCGAGCCTCTCATTTTATCTACCGCCATTCCCTGGCTGGTGGTCCCCACATCACATTGCGGCTCCCCGTCCACTGCGGGAGCTCATGCGGTCATGCAGCGGGCTCGCTGTCCTTGGCAGCCGCTGCACAGAGTGAGGCTCTGGGTGTAACATGCTCCGAGGGTGTTTGTATGTGGTCCCTCTGCTCGAAAAGGACAGCAGCGTCTCTGGCGCTTGAGCGAGGTCTGCGGGGGCTTCTCTGCAGCTGGCTCAGACCTCGGCGCCCTTAGATCTGGCCAATGAGAGCTCCGAGCGCAGCTCTTCCAGGAGGGCAGGACACCCCCTGGGTGGGGAGGGCTTTTGGTTCCCATGCAGGCCTCTTGGTGGGGCCACCTCCAGCCGGTCCCTGGGCCGGTATAACATTCAGCATGGGACAATCCCAGTCCCCGAGCCCTTGCTTGGGCTAGAAAGGACTCTCAGGGCTTTGTATGAATGGTCTCCTTTCCTCCGTGAAAACAGCAATTGCCCACGGTCACGCAGGGAGGCGCAGAGCCAGCCTGCGTGGGTCTGCCTGGCTCCCACATCTTCATTCTTAGCCTCTGCGCGCGGCCATTCCTGCCTCTCACTCTGCTACACGGAGCAAGGGACTCCCGTGTCCCTTGGATTGAAAAAAAGAATCAGGGGGACATGGGAGAAGCAGGGTTGATCTGAAATGAGTCTCTTCCAACAGAGACGGAGGGGCTTAGGGAAACTTCAGAGGGGGACAGATTTCAAAAATGCAATTACTTTAAGCTCATGGGGACTTGATGGGGGAAGACTAGAACTTGGTGTCACTCTTGGAAAAGAAGGTAAATGACCTCAGGAAGACCAGTCAGGAGGCCGTTGTGTGTCCCGTGTGGAATTGTGCGCCCACCCCCTCGTAGGCCATGTGACGATGGACCCTCTGGACCTCATCCCTTACAGCCTCTGCCACACTATGTCCTCACCTGCTGCCACCCTGGAGGCGAGTACACAGCCCTCCAAGCATTCTGTTCGCCTGTCCCAGGCCAGGGAGGAAAGCTAGGTCACCATTTGCGCCCAGTGGCGTTGCATCTTGAGGGGTGAGTATGGTTTTGCCACTCTGTTTTTGGATCAAGTTGAGAATTCATTACTCACACCCAGAGCTTTCAAAGGGTTCAAGTCCTGCCACGGCAGAGCCAGCGCGGGGCCGTGACCACTGAGCAGAGCTCTCCTAGCCTGCCGGTGGCTGCGGCTTGGCCCTTGGGAGGCCGTGGGGCTTAGGGGACAGATGTGTCCTTGAGCCAGGCACACACATCCCTCAGACACCCACTCAGGTTCTGTGGCACGCTGGGAAAGAAAACAACGACAAGCCATAGTTCCCCAATCTCACGGCAGGTACGGTGCGTCAAAGAGGCCACACCTGCCCTCCGCCCCCACCGACTCACCGTGGGGTGACGCGCCGCTAATACCAGGAAAAGCGGGGCGCGCGTTCCTCCGTATCTCCAAAGAAGAAGTGAAACAAACGAGCAAAACAATTCCATTCAAGAGAAAACCCCAAGCTGCTCTAGCAACCGACCGGCACCTGCAGTGAACGGGCTTCTCCGCGAGGGTGCTGCTCAGCAGGAGGCCCGAGGAGCCTTTTCAGGAATGACATGAGCCGCCGAGCCACCCGGGTTCCCTGGCGGGGGGCTTGAAGACGCCGCCCTGCCAGGCCTGTGCCCGTCCCAGGGCCATGGCCTGTGGTGGGACAACTGCCCGCCGCCCAGCCGAAGTGAAAAAGAGGCCGACAAAGTTCACCTCCGAGCGTTGTGTCTTGCAGGTGCCTTGGAACGAGGTCGCGGCTTTGCCTATTGCGTTTCACTGAAGAGGCAGCCTGTCATTTTCAGGACTCTCATCTCTTCCAAAACGACGGAGCCTTCCCGTGGGCCGCCTCACCGGGCAGGGCCCCATGGGCCACCTCGCCAGGACAGGGCCCCTCCTCACCCAGCAGGGCCCGTGGGCTGCCTCACCCGGGCAGGGCCCCTCCTCACCCAGCAGGGCCCCTCCTCACCCGGGCAGGGCCCCTCCTCACCCAGCAGGGCCCGTGGGCTGCCTCACCCGGGCAGGGCCCCTCCTCACCCAGCAGGGCCCGTGGGCTGCCTCACCCGGGCAGGGCCCCTCCTCACCCAGCAGGGCCCGTGGGCTGCCTCACCCAGCAGGGCCCCTCCTCACCCAGCAGGGCCCCTCCTCACCCGGGCAGGGCCCCTCCTCACCCAGCAGGGCCCGTGGGCTGCCTCACCCGGGCAGGGCCCCTCCTCACCCAGCAGGGCCCGTGGGCTGCCTCACCCAGCAGGGCCCCTCCTCACCCGGGCAGGGCCCCTCCTCACCCGGGCAGGGCCCCTCCTCACCCAGCAGGGCCCGTGGGCTGCCTCACCCGGGCAGGGCCCCTCCTCACCCAGCAGGGCCCGTGGGCCGCCTCACCCGGGCAGGGCCCCTCCTCACCCAGCAGGGCCCCTCCTCACCCAGCAGGGCCCGTGGGCCGCCTCACCCAGCAGGGCCCCTCCTCACCCAGCAGGGCCCCTCCTCACCCGGGCAGGGCCCCTCCTCACCCGGGCAGGGCCCCTCCTCACCCAGCAGGGCCCCTCCTCACCCAGCAGGGCCCGTGGGCCGCCTCACCCGGGCAGGGCCCCTCCTCACCTGGGCAGGGCCCCTCCTCACCCAGCAGGGCCCCTCCTCACCTGGGCCCCAGGGGCCACCTCGCCGGGACAGGCCCCTCCTCACCCGGGCACCCAGGGTTCCTAAGCGGATGCCGACCAGTTTCTACACCTGGGCTAGGACAGGTGGGGATGACAGAAGACAGGTGTCTCTTGGGCACTTTCTTCCTGGGGATAGGTCCCGAGTTTCCTCAAAGGGTTCCTGGGAGGGTGGGCTCATCCATTGCTGTCGTGTGGCTGCATCTGCCAGGGGGCCCCACCTCGCTGAGTGTCTGTCCTGCCTCACGTGGAGGTGCTGTGGGGGGTGGACAGTGGGGTCTTTGTGAAGGACAGTCCATGTGGGGCTACTGCGCGGCCATCATGGGCTCGCTGTCCCAGGCGGGTGTCAGCCCGGCCCGCGTGGGCGGCGAGGATGAGCAGTTCTTAGCCACGGGTCGAATTCAAGGGCCTGTGAACTTGGGAGGAAACAAGTGGCGTCTTCCTTTTCACTGACCTCCAACCTCTACCCGAATTTAGCATCTCCCTGCTCGGTGGGGTCAGTGGTTCCTGCCACGTTGTGGAGATAGGTGACTTCCTGCTGTGGCACCATCACTACAGGGTTTCCGCTCATCACTCCTTCAAAATGTTGGCGTTCCCAGATCACCGCTGACGCTTGTCATCTGATGCGTTAGGGGAGCCCCTGATTTCATATCAGAGACCCGAGAACTGTTTGGATGACACTGTGCTCAGGAGTATTGGCTCCCTTTGCAGCCCTGTGTGGTTTTTTTTTTGAGTTTTCTCTTTCTTTCTTTTTTCCTTTCTGTATTAATCCTCACCTGAGGATATTTTCCCCATTGATTTCCAGGGAGAGCAGAAGGGAGGGAGGCAGGGAGGGAGAAAGAGAGAGAGGGAGAGAGAGAAAAACATCGATGTGAGAGAGACTCATCAATTGATTGGCTCCCGCACGCACCCCGACCTGGGCCTGGGATGGAACCCGCAACCCAGCTTTGTGTCCTTGACTGGGAATCAAACCCAAGACCCTTTGGCCCACGGGCTGATGCTCTAACCACTGAGCTACACCGGCCAGGGCTTTTGTAGTTTTCTGAGAAGGGACCATAGGCTTTGCCATTTGGCCACTCAGATGAGGACCTTTCCTCCTTTCTCTGGACTCACTTCCCTCCTCCCACAGAAACTCTGGGGGTGCTGCAGGTGAGACTTGACCCAGGCTCACTGGGAATCGGTATTCAGTGCGGGGGTGGCTGGGATGGGTACTCAGGCTGGGAACCAATGCTCCTGTGGAGGGCAGGGCCCGAGACTCAGCTGGGGCCAGGCGCCGGGCCAGATGGAAGTCTAGTCCTGAACTTGGTTGGTGTTCTCTGTGTCTTCTAGGTTTCTATCTCTTATAAGGCCACTAGTCATTGGATTTAGGGCCCACCTGATCCAGGATGCCTCGTGGAGACATCCTTACCTAAATGACATCTGCAAAGACCCTTATTCCCAGTCAGGCCACGTGCTGAGGTTCTGGGTGAACCTACTTCTGGTGGGAAACACCATTTAACTCATGACACCTGGAGGGGTTTTAAAAATCCTGGTGCCTTGCTTGGCTGGTGTGGTTCAGTGGTTGAGAGTCCACCCATGAACCAGGAGGTCACAGTTCAATTTTTGGTCAGGACACATGCCCAGGTTGTGGGCTCAATCCCCAGCGGGGGACCTGTAGGAGGCAGCGACCAATGACTCTCTCCCTTTCCCTTCCTCTTTCTGAAATCAATAAAAACATATTTTAAAAAAAGAAAAATCCTGGTGTCCAGGCTCTTAGGTTAATTATACCAGAACCCCGGAGGCCGGGACACAGGCCTGGGGAATTTTCAAAGCTCTGGGTGATTCCAACATGCAGGGCAGGCTGTAAAACCAAGGGGAGCCTTGTGCTTTATATGAGTGGAAAATCCAAACTGAGATGAGCTCCGTGGGGATCCACCTGGTGGAAGGGTCTGGGCCATTTCTAGTCTTGCCGGGTGCCTGCTCGGATTGGGTGCTGTGCGCGTGTGCACGTGTGGGAGTCTTTTTTCGGTAAATGAAACCTCGTGAAAGAGCAGCTGCGGGCACCCCGGCTCCGGCCTCAGCTGCCATGTGTTATTTCTGGCTTTTCGGCACCTGGATGGCCTGGGCCTCGGCAAGCCCATGTTTATTGTAACTGGGCAGCGCGGCCACTTTGTAACCCGAGTCCCTGGTGCTCACACGAAGGTCTGAACAAAGTGCTTCTCAGTCCTTGACGTGGTAAGTTTTTCTCCCGAGAAACCATGAAGTCGGTTTTCTTGGGTCTGTCAGCTGGGTTTCCATCTGAGGGCTTTTGATCCACAAAAGGGTTATTCAGAGCTCCCCTCAGTCTTAATTAACTGCAGACCCTCTGGACCTGTCTGGTTTCCATTCCGCCTGTGGGCTGTGCCCCCTCTGCGTCGGGGCCCCGCTGGCAGCAGACCCCTGGGCGGGGGGGCCCTGTCCCTACTGCGTCTGCTCAGACCCCAGCTGGGTCCTCGTGGGGCACAATCAGAGCGAATCTGAGCCCCAGACTTCAGCTCAGGGCTCAGTTTCCAAGGCTGATGGCCTCAAGCTCGGTTCTGGGCCTGGTTCACTTTTAGGGAAGGGAGGTGGGAAACCTGGTGACAGCTCTGCGTAGGGAGGGCTGGCTGGTGGGCTCCACATCTCTGCACAGACTCTGGGTCGGCGTGGGTTCAAACCCACAACACGCTGTGGACCTGGAGCAATTCCTTACCCTCTCTGTGCCTTACTTGACCCCTGTGACGTGGTTTTCACCACGGTCCCTACCTCGGGGGTGGTTGCATGTCCATCCTTAGCCCAGTGCCCAGGGAATGCTCCCTGTCACCATTGTGACCTTGTTGAAGTCGTGACTCTGAGAATCAGCACATTTAAGAGCCACAGTTTGGCCCTGGCTGGGTAGGTCAGTGGGTTGGAGCTTTGTCCCATACCCCAAAGGTTTCAGATTTGATTCCCGGTCAGGGCGTGCATGGGAGGCAACCGGTCAGTGTTTCTCTCTCACATTGACCTCTCTCTCTCTCTCAAACCAATAAACATATCCTCCCATGAAGATTTAAAAAAAGAACCACAGTTTGATCACTGAAGATCACGTAAAGGAAATGCCAGTCTCTATCTTGTGCCTCTGGACAGACACTAAAGGGCTCCAACTGATCACGCCCAAGACCCCTTGTCATTGCTCCCTCTCCGGCGCCCCAGCTTTCTCCTTGATCCCCAAACTCAAACGCCTCTCAGAGCAGGACAAGCTGCCTGGGTGGGTGCAAGAAGGGGCACAACCCGTGTGCAAAAGCCAGGTTCTTCCAGAGTGGGCTGGGGAGGGGGGGCGACTGAGGTCCCCCAGGTTAATAGATTAATATTATTAATAAGTGGTGAAGCTGGGACTTGAACACAGGGCTTCATAAATAGCAGCATGTTAGGAGTGCCTGTGCCAAGTCCCTTGGAGCCGGGGGGACTTGTGTTCTCAGGGGTCTTTGTAAATGGGTCTCTCCCAGGCAGGGGACAAACGCCCATGCATCTGGAGCTGTTCCCAGGGTGTGCGTGGAAACCTAGAACCATCGGGCAGTGATAGTGACACATGGTTTCTTGCTTTCTGTGACCAGGCGCTTACACTGTCATCAAGCAGCCTTCCCTGCAAATACGTGTGCCCTGGGGGCTGTGTGCTGAGCCCTGGGGGCTGGGAGGAGCAGACAGCTCCCTCTGGACCAGGTGGGACCTCCTGGGCAGGAAGTGGCTGAGGAACTGCCCCCCTACCCCCAGTTCTCCAGGGAGAGTCCCTGTGCCAACTCTGTGCCCAGCACTGTGCTCTAAGCACGGAGGCAGCAGCCGTGACTGGGACAGGTCCATGCCCTGGGGAAGCTCCCAGTCCCCTGGTGGTTCTCACACTTCAGCAGCATCAGGATCACCTGGAGCTGCCGCCCCTGACTTTCTGATTCAACAGGTCTGGGGTGGGACCTGAGATAATGGTCTCTAACGAGCTCCCAGCTGACGCTGATGCTGCTGGTCTGGAGACCACACTTTGAGAACCACTCGTCCAAGATGGGATCCCAAATTTTGAATACCTGATAGTCATCTGGCTTAGCTTCTGGAGATTTTGATTCCTTAAGCCATGCATTGGGACAGTCCCTGGGGATTCTGACATCTGAGAGCTGATATATTGGTGGGGGTGCTTGTTGCTGCAGCTCCCTGCCCCCCCCACCCCACTAGAGAGCTGGAATTTGGAGTTCTGGGCAGGGTCCCAACACTGAATCTTTAGCAAGCACCTCAGGTGACTCTTACATTGGGGCCAGGCAAGACTGGCTAGGTGGGGGAGACGGGGTGGGACTGGGGCTCCTCCACTTGACCAGAGAAGAAGCATCTGTTGTCCCCTTGTCAAGCCCTGGCTGTCCCCTACCTACCACTGCCAGACCCAGCACTGCAGCAAGCCTCATGGTTCCAGTAAAGGCCCGATTGTCCATTGTGTGATGCTTGGCACCCAGCGAGCTGCCCACACATTCGGTATCCTCAGCTGTGGAAACGCCCAGCAGTTGCCAGAAAAATTTTGACCTTGCTCAAGCTCATTAGGGCTGAGTTTTGGACCTCACAGTGTCCCCCACCCCTCAGCTTTAGCTACGGTTTACTGTTCTTTGCTAGGAGGCCTGATTGCAGCATTCCGGGTCCTTAACTTCCATCTCCCAAGAAAGCAGAGATGTTATCTGAGGCCTAATGATAGCCAGTGGCTAATGATGCAGATGTTTATGCAAATATGTGCTCCAGGATCCTCATCCAGCCTGAGCAAGGCTTATGCAACCCACTGCCTTGAGTCATGCCTCCCCACCCCCACCCCACCCACTTAGGAGTTTGACGATGCTAAACACAGGAGCTTGCAAAACAGTTTGCAGGACCTGGTGTCCTAAGCAAAAATGTCCCAGCTCCACCCGATGCAGTTCTGTGACTAGTACTTAGGGGAGATTCCCCTAAGGAAGTCCCAGAGACTGCAGGGAGACTTAAGAGGTCAGAGGGCCGGGAAGACAGAGGGAAGTTTTTGCCTGGAGGCTCTGTTTCAGGCAATCACAGCTGTGGAACTTGAGAACTGTAGACTCATCCAGAAATCAAGGAGCCTGTGTTCTCTCTCCTATGTGGGGCCAAGGGGTACAGTGAGAGCTCAGAATGGGGCTCAGGCTCCAATGGGGCTCTTCACACAGGCATGGGCCTCTCAATTCCTGCACCTGTAAAATGAGAGGAAAATGTCTTTCTGAGTTTTTGCAAAGGCAGATCTTGAGAGGAATCACCAGGTGGCCAGCCTGGCCCTCCCTTGTGATGGGGGCCAGGAGGGGACACCCCCTCCGCCAGGAGTTGGGTGTTAACGGGGAACCCACCTAGTGAAGTGGGAGGACTCTGAGGGCAGCAGCAGGTCAGGAAATGGAAACGCTTTCTATGTATTTTTACAGATATCCTGGAGGAAGTGGGTCTCTGGGGGGTGCCTCCCTCTATTATTTCCATTAATGCTGTTTGCCCTCCATGGCTTTCATGGGCACCTGGACAGAAGATGGGGAGAGAGCACTGTGCTTTGAGACATCAAGGGACTCCCAGGAAATAAGCAAGCGCACAATTGTCCTAAGGATCCTTGTCACATGCTTTCCATCCACATAAGTTTGGATCGAGGGGCTGGCAGGAGGCAGGGGCAGGGGGCAGAGGCAGGTGTGCTGGGAGGCGGGGCTGGATGCCCAGGCAGGTGAGAGGGAGGCTCAGGTGGAGGGCGGCCCAGCACCAGGGTTGGGCTGAAGTCAGAGGCCTGAGGGATGGAGTGACCCTGACAAGACACTACATTTGAGTTTCACCTTTATTTAAAAAATGCCCCACTCGCCGGCCTCACAGCTAAGGGTTCTAGTGCCCTGGCTTGCAGAGCGACTGTGAACCAGGTGAGAATAAAACATTTATAACCGGCCATCTCCGCTCAGCAGAAAGGCTTTGAGTCGGTTAATTACAAAGTGTGAACGTGGCCACGATTTTGATGGGTGCCCCAGAAGCCTGCCCCTGCAGTCTGTGCTCACCTTGCTCACCTGTGGGTGCGCAACCTCAGCTCAAGGGTCCCCCGTGTGTGTCCTCAGCTCTGCCAGGAGAGGCTCTAGCTGGTGCCTGAGTTCTTTCCTGTCTGGGTGCCTTGACCTTTTGGTGAAGCAAGAACCCACTGGTTAGGATGATGTTTTAAAACATATAAAACCTTCTGGATTGCAAAGGAAATGGATGATATCAATACACAGTTATCAAACTAAAAAACTTCGATCTCCTTTTTAATGCATTTAGTAATAAGATCTATAGGCAGTTCTGAGAACCACTCTAATGTCAAAGCATTGATGGGTGAGCAACGCTATGCTCAGATTTCTGGAACAAATGTAACTGATGTTACATCAGGGTATCTGGGACTTCTAATTGATGACCAAGTCCTAGGGCTGTCCCTGCTGTTGGTCATGTCTATTCATGATGCAAGAAAATACTAATTTTTGGTTAGAGATTAGGGAAAATAAAGATGTCATTTTTTTATGCAGTTTCAAGGAGCCCCTGAATTCTGTCCACTGACACTTTGGGAGTCTTGTGAACTCCTGATTAAGACCCTCAAATTAGAGCTTATCGATCAGGAATGTCTGCCTGGCTTCCCATAATTATGCTGTGCATTTCTTTCCTCCCTCCCTCCTTCCCTCGCTCCCTCCCCCCTCCCCCCGTCCCTCCCTCCCCCACTGTGTTCTCAGGTTCAGCACAGTTCCTGATACCCAACAGCCCTTGATGAACATTTCTGGAAGGGATGAATGAATTCCTTCCATCATAGCCCTGCAGGGGAGCTTCTACTAGTCCGTGTGTAGGGAGCTGATGAAAAAGAGCTCCAGCTAGGTCCCTGTCCCTAGAGGCCTCGGCTTGTGGCCGACATGCCAGCGTGTGCAGCACTGTGTGCTCTGACTGGTGGGGCCCAGCCTGGGTCTGGGTCTCTGGTGGCTGCTCGCTTCTGCTTGGCCGTGGACGGACAGCTCCCCGCAGGCTGCGGGACATGGGTCTGTGTCCCGGGTGACCAGTGCTCTCTTGGCGATCTGCACATGGTGTTGGGCCCCTTCCTACCATGTGTCCAAGTTTCCTTCCCGATCCCCACCACGTGCTGGTGGTCCCGCTCTGTAATGTTTTGGGTCCCAAACCTATGGAAGAACTGGGTTTGTCCACACCCAGGACAAGGCCTCAGGGCTCCCGGGTTTCCAGGGGGCCTTTGACCCATGTTCTTCCGTAAAAGCTGACATCCCGACAGGGAAGTTCCCACATCAGGACCTCGTCACAGCACATTCCTTTCTTCTCACACGAAACTCCGGGACTTTCCGTCGTGTCTCTGTTGGCCCTCGATTTCCCTGGAGGCTCCCCCAGGCCCAGAGCCCTCTGATGCATTGGTCCTGCTGTGACCCAGGATGACCCCACTGTGGCAGTAGCCAAGCCCAGACTGGTCTGTTAAGAGGCTGTCTGGCCTCCAGTGGGATGGAGCTGTTCTGGAACTTTGGACTATATTTGAAGATCAAATACAGGCCTCCCTTCAAGAGACTTACACAGTGAAGGCAAGGAAGAGCACCAGGTCAAGGGGGTGAAGCCATTTCCCTGGACGGCCTCCTGTGGACCCTGCTAGATTGTCCTGTGAGTTCTCTTACCTTCAAATGCATTCAATAAAATGGGACTATCAGTGTCAGGGCTGGATACCAGCAGCTACCAAATGTGTAAGAGGTTTTAAAGTGGAGAAAGCACTTCGTAAATGTGAGCTGTCACACGCTGTCAGCTAGTGGCGGGAATTAGCTCCGCGCTGGTGGACAGTAGCGAGTCTTTGGAGCACGCTGCTTGAATCTCAAATAATTGTTTGATGTTTACCCTGAATGTTTTGTTGTGCTTTTTTTCTTAGTAGATTGTAAGATCCCTGAGGGTAGACCTCAAACAGACCAAAGTCTGTGTTAGTTTCCCATGGCTACTGGAGCAAATCACCACAAACTTGGTGGCTAAAAACAACTCAGACTTAACTACCTAATGTTTCTGAGGCCAGAGGTCAGAGGTCTACAGTGGGTCTCGCTGGGCGAACATCAAGGTGTTGGCAGGAAGGCTCACGTGGAGAATTGTTTCCTTGCCTTTTTCAGCTCCTGGAGGCCGCCTGCACCCCTCGGCTCCTGGCCTCATCACTTTGGTCTCCGTGCTATCTCCTCCAGCTGGCTAGGGTTGGAGGCAGCGCAGAAGGAGCCCTGGAGGTGAGCTTGGGGTCGGAATCCCAGCTCACCACCCGTGTGTCCTAGATAAAGCCCATCACCTCTTTTTATTTCATTGACATATAACGGACATAGGATATTCTAAGTTTAAAGTGTACAATATATTGACTTGATACATTTATATTGTGATACGATTGCGTTGCAGCGTTAGCTAACACCTCTATCATGTCACATAATTATTATTTCTTCTAGTGCCATCACCTCTTGATGTGTCAGGTCAACACCTGAGCAGATGAGACAATAGCAGCGCCTGCCCTGTGGTGGTTAGGTGGGATGAGCCGATAGATCAGGAGTGGGTAGAACAGTTCTGGCACACAGTCAGGGTGACCAGCTGTCTTGTTTGCCTGTTTGGACATGGGACTTTCAATGTTAAAACCTTGACAGGCCCAGGCAAATGGGAATGAGTTGCTCACCCAGCTAGTTGCTCAGCAAGCGCTAGCTACCATCCCCATCTTCAATGGCAGCGCCGGCCCATGTGGAGGAAGGACTGAGGGGGGTTGGTGTTGGGAGGTGGAGGGCTGGAAGCCTGACCTGCGAGAGGAGGGAGCCCTGTGGAATTTGATTTCCTTAACAAACTTATAAGGATGCCCACCCTTTGTGACCTGAGTACCTCAAAAAAGGGAAGACATAAAACCCCAAAGCCCAGGACCCCAGCATGATGAATGGACTAGGGTTGAAACGGGGGCCTTGGAGCCTTCCCGCTTCACGATGGACGTCCCCATCACTCACCAGCGTGGCCCCTCCCTGGGGTCCTGCGCCTGGATATTTCGTTTTAACAACAGGATGTTTGGTGATTAGAAATCTCCTTTTACAAACTCACATATTTTGGGATCTCATTGTAAGTGCCGTAAAATCAGAATTCTATTCTCTGGGCTGACATTTCCGTGGATGTGTTGCAGTTTATAACCCCCCAGGTGCTGTTAGCTGGTGCTGGGAACTAGAAAAATCAATATTCGAATCTTTGCTTCCTGAGCACATGACGCCCGGGTTCAGGAAAGTTCTGAACTTCCTCTGGTACAAGCTTCACTTATAACGTGTGCTTACGGTCCAGGAATGTGTTGTGGTTGGTAACTAGTAGAGCCCTTTTCCACACTTTTCAATGGATTGTGGAATTAACTGTTGCATTAAAAATTTGTTTCACACACCTGTTTCTTCAGGAAAGAGATGAGCAACCCTCTGCTCTCCAGACGTGAAATGCTTGTTGACCGGCTCTACCTTCTGTTTCTGCTGTCTGTCCACCCCCTGACTGCACAATGGGGTCACAAACGTGAACCCCAGATTTCCTCCTCCCTCTCGGGCTCCCAGAGCCCTGAGGAGCCATTCCTGAAGCTTCTAATCCTTCCTGACTGTAACCGGGAAGCGTCGAGGAACTATGTGCAGACACACAGGCATATGTGTGTGTTTGTAATTGGGGAGGTTTCTCCACACACTGACGCCGGCAATTCTAGTCTATGTACATGTGTGCATATAACATGATAACATGTGCATGCATATAACATGATAACATGTGCATGCATATAACATGATAGCATATGCATGTATGCCCATGGAGACATGGCTGACAGTAAGACAACACTTATCTGTGCATTCTGACATATTCTATTTTTACTCTAGTCTCATTTCCATCAGTGGCCGGCTGTGACCATCTAAAGTGACTCCCTAACTTCCTAGCGGCTGTAACGCCCCCCCAGCACAGTGCTGCTGCAGGCCCGCCTCGCAGCAGCCGAGTGTCTCCTTGAGGCTCTTGCAGAGGGGAACAGGATGGGCAGCTTCTAGCAGCTTCCCCACTTGGCTGCTTCCCCTTTTCTCCTGTCCTGACCTCTGTCTGCTCCCCCAGATTCTGATTCTTTTCTCTGCTCGCCGCGGCTCGTTGGCGCAGGTCTCCGCCCGCCTGCCCGCGTTCTGTTCAGCTGGGGGGGGGGGGGAAGCCCTCTGACTTGCCATTAGCTCAGCGCCTTGCGGCCACGGCGGGTGGCGGGTGCCATTCAGTTACAGCCCATGAGGTGGCTGCTGTCAGGACCCGGTTCCACAGCAGGAGCTGCCGCCCCAGGCCCCGCCCGCAGCCTCTCAGCCCAGACCTGCCTGGCCCCGGGGCCTGCATTTTTCACCTCTGTGCTGTCCGGGCTCATTTGCCTGTCTTTGAGACTGTGGTTTAAAGGACGAGCTCGGTAATGTCCTTAGAGGGAGAACACACTCTTTGGCCCAGCTTCACGGGAAATCTCCAGCCTGCCTTGTGGCTCCAAGCACATGTCTTTCCAGGGAGTCTGGGGTATTCGAGATGCTCTCTACCCAGGGCTGCCAGATAAAACCCACGATGCCCAGGTAAAACTGAATTTCAGAAAAACAACATTTTTCTGAACAATATTTCATAAACAATATATGTTTTTTAGTGTAAGTGTATTGCAAATATTGCATGGGACATACTTCTACTAAAAAATGACTTATTTATCTGAAATTCATATTTAACCAAGGATCCTGTACTTTTATTGGTGAAATCCGACAACTCTAGATGGAATGCATCCTTAAGACGCCGGGGCGTAAGTGGTGGCTTCCAAATCACTGACGTGGGCCTGGAGACCAGGCTGGGCTGACGGGTCTGAGTGATGAGAAGGACACCAATACGGGAACCGTTAGACTTCTGGACAAATACCATAAACTGGTGTCGCTTTAGAAGACAGAAATTTATCCTTGTATAGTTCTGGAGGGGGAGTGTGGGGTCAAGGTGTCCGCAGGGCCGTGAGCCCTCCGAAGGTTCCGGGAAGAACCTGTTTCAGACCTTTCCTAGCTGCTTGGCCACGCAGCATGACTCCAATTTTCCCGTGGCCTTCTCCCGTCGCTCCTCCCCTCGTCCTCTGTGTGTGTGCCTCTACCCAAACTGCCCCTTTGTACAGGGACACCAGCCATGTTGGATTAGGGTTCACCTTAATGGCCTCATTTTTGTGTTCACTACCTCTATAAAAACCCCATCTCCAAATAAGGTCCCGTTCTGAGGTATTAGGGTGTCGTAGTCCGTTTGGGCAGCTATAGCAGAACACCACAGACTGGGGGGCTTATAAACAATAGAAGTTTCTTTCTCACAGCTCTGAGGCCTGGAAGTTGGACCCCCAGGTGCTGGCAGATTCTGTGTCTGGTGAGGACACGTTTCCAGGTCCACAGACAGTGCCTTCTCGCTGTCACCTTGCTCGGTGGAAGGGGTGAGGGAGCTCTCTGGGGTCCCTTTTGTAAGGGTACCAATCCCACTCATAAGGGCTCCACCCTCATGACTTACCTCCCCAAAGTCCTTCTTCCTTATATTCCATCACACTGGGGGTTATGATCTCAACATATGAACTTTTTTGAGGGGGGCGCACGTAAATATTCAGTCTATAGCCTAGGTGTTAGGACTTTAACGTATCTTTTTTGGGGAACACAATTCAACCCATCACATGGTCCCAGGACTGTTTAGGGGTATTTTTATTTTGTTCTTTTATTTTTAAAATATGTTTTCATTTATTTATTTTTTTTTAAGAGAGAAAGGAAGGGAGAGGGAGAGAGAGAGAAACATCAATGATGAGAGAGTCATTGATCAGCTGCCTCCTGCACTCCTCCTACTAGGGGTGGAGCCCGCAACTCGGGCATGTGCCCTGACTGGGAATCGAACCGGCAACCTCTTGGTGCTCGGGACGACACTCAGCCAACTGAGCCCCACCGGCTGGGCTAGGCTCTTTCTGTTCTTAAACTTCGTAGGATGGCTTTCATTCAGAAGGCTGGAGAACCCGTCTGTACCTGGCCTATGACTAATCAGTCTCCTGATGACAGGAGCAACAGCCACGGTAAATCCGGAGGTGTCAGGTCATACCAAGTCATCCGAAGGCAGCTCATGGGAGGGCAGGCAGGGAGAAGGCCGGCTGTCCATGGAGACGCGACTATGCGTCTGTCCCACCCTCCAGCGGTTCTGTGGGCATATGGAAGTTTTCAAGTGGAATGGCGAGCATGCATGCTGCTCCTGCAAAGTAAACATTTCTGGAAATACTTGCTTCAGGCAAGTGGCCCACGCATTTTGCACAAAATGTTACACAAGCTTTGGAAGTCATGGGTGGGATTGTTTGCAAAGTTCTTTGGAGCCTTATAACAAATGTTTGCCTGTCTTGAAGCCTAAAACAAACAACCCTCCTATTTAAAAAATACGGGCCAATGAGAATGACATTTTCAGCTGAAAGGGATGGAGGAGGTATCGTTAGGAAAGAAGTATTGACTGGATCCTGTCGTTCAAGCAAAGATTCAGCCTGGGACTCTGATCACATTTGCTGCTTTTATCAGAAATGAGGGCCATAGCTGGTCTTCAGATAATATTTTGTTAAATAGACTAATGATCATTTTAACAAGATTGGCCCTCTGGTATCTAGAATTGGGAATGGGAAATCAAAGACCACCATGACAATATTCCAAGGGAGCTGTGGCCAGGGTCAGAGACAATTTGTGGCTTCCATTAGCCCCTCTTCTCCTGCTTCCGAGTGAGAAGAGGTAGGTTGACAAGACCATCTGGCAGGCTGATAAATTGGGTGAATTTTCAAAGAGGAGGCAGATATAAAGTGATCTTTGAGAATACTTCCCAGAATTGTAGCTTTAAAGCTTGGGAAGTTCTTTAGATCAGTGCTGCCCAATAGATTAGAGGAAAAAAGGAGGGGTGGGGGGACAAAAACCCCAAACCAGGAAAAACCCCAAGAGATTATGGAGAAAACTAACCTGCCAGATCCTCCCAGGGTATAAATGACTCACAGGAGTGGAAAAGTCCAGGTGGCTACTGTATTCACATTTCAAACCTTTCTGGACTGTTGTAGGCTGATGGGTAACATCAGCCTAGCTCAGGTCTCTATCAGCATTCCTTTGATATGATTTTAAAGAATGTGCTCTAAGAAGCCACTGGCACGCAGATTCCTTTACACAAACACTCCATGAGAAAACAAGCTCAGGGTCTCTGGGAAGCGGTGGTCAGGAGGGCAATGGCCAGGTAGCTCCACACGTGCCTCAAGGACTATGTCACTCCAGATGTGAATTTCCCTTTTCATTTTTTTCCTTTTTGTTACATTTATTGGGGTGACACTGGTTAACACAATTATACAGGTTTCTGTGCACAATTCTACAACACATCACCTGTGCACTGTATTGTGTGTTCGCCCCCAAGTCAAGTCTCCGTCCATCACCGTCTATCCCCCATCAGATGTGAATCTAAGTGCTCAGGTGCACCATGCGATGGCCCTACCACTTCCCGGGACGGTGTTACCCAGTCACGCGGCTGAAGACGCAAGAATATTACTTCCAATGGCTCATAGTTCACTTACTCTTAAACATTAAAATAAACATGTTTCCCCTAATTATCTAAGTTCTACATGCCCATTGTAGGAAGTTGGAAAATTTTTATAGATTAAGAAATGAGATTTACCGTAATGATCCCACCAGCCGAGATGGGCACTGTGAACATTTGGGTCTAGAACATGTTGATCGGCGTAGCTGGGTCCTGCTGTAATTTTTCCCTTCCTTTTTTTACTGAACGTTGCATCATAAGCATTTTCCCATGTCACTGATGGTCAGGAACAGGGAGGGTGGGGAAGGGAAGAAAGACAAGAGACCTCCAGGAGGGCAAGGTTATTGTGTCTTGTTCCCCCAGAAACTGGTGACTCCTTGGCGGCCTGAGTGCTTGTCTGGTGGTGCTTGCGCTCCCCGCCCAGGTCACCATCATGGTGGCTCCGGCCTGAGCTCTTCCCTGCACGGTGTGGGCATGAGGGCGTGGAGAGTCACGAGGAGGCCTGTGCGGGTGGAAGGGCGCAGGGTGGACGGAAGACGCGCGCCTGGGGCCTCGAGCTTCTGTCCTCCACGTGCACGCTCGGGCTGCGGTCTTTCTGGGGCATCTCACACCCCTCTGCAGACAAGGCCCAAGCATCCCAGCGGGTCCTCTTCTTTGTCGGCCTGTCTGGTGGTCAGGGGGTCCTGCCAGGCTGTCTCCTGGGTGTCTGTCAGCCTTTGTGGCTGCCCTGGGGTGGCCGGGATGGGGACATGGCGGATCAGGTATGGCGAACCACAGTGACAACTCTCTCGGAGGAGGGCTGTGGCCTGGGTGGCTTCTCCAGGCTCTGGTGGGGAAGGAGAGGGCAGGCCTTTGCCAGGGACTCACTCCTGCTTTCCTGCCTGACCAGAACTGTGCCAGAAGGTGCAAAGTTCTAGGAGGTTCTTGAATGTGGACCACATTGGCCTGGGGTTCAGAATTGTTAGGAAGATGAGGTCCATCTATGTATGGAGCTAAGTGACCCCAAATGGAGAGCAGTGAGGAAACTGCCCAGGTGAGGAAGCAGGTCAGATAAGGGGCCATGTTTGGGGCTCTGGGCAATGATCACACTTGTAGCCAGCTGCTGTGTCCCCTGCCCACATTCTAGGATGCAATGAGACAGCGTGTACCCTGTTAGCCTGCTCCTCCACGGGCACCTTAGCCTCTGCGGCCTGAGCGGGTTGGAAGATGCATCTATTACCCAGTGACTCTCCCTCCAGTTTGGACACTCTGCAAGCTGTTGATTTTAGTCACTTCCTAGCAAGATGCATTTCAGTTCAGCTTGTAGCTGGGGCTTCTCACCTAGGTACAGTGACTACAAGCTTCCCTGTTTGGAAAAACCAAACTATTATGTAAAACTGTCAAAGGTTCTTAGACCTTCTTGATGGGACATGGACTCAGGAGCTGCAGGTTGGGGTAAGGGGAAGTGACTGTGCCGTGTTGAGAGGGACAGGAAGAGGCTGCAGCTGACGGGGTGGCCCTGGGCCTGGGCAGTGTGCAAGGGCCCCCTTTGTACTGGGGACGACTGTGCAGGTGAAGTCAACAGGTTCTGGGCTTGGGCCCCAGTGACTACCTGCCTTGGTTGGGACAGGCTGGCTCCAGTCTGCTCTGTGGGCGCTGGAGGGGCAGAGTGCCAGCAGAGGGCTCAGGGCGCCCATGGAGGAGAGGTGCCAGGCCTTGTAAATGCCACCTCATGGTCGTCATCTGTGTCTCTCAGCAAGTCTGCAAGCTGCAGCATGCTCTGAGGGAGAATCAGAATCCCAGAGGGTGTCACAGCATGACCAAGCTGGCGGCATGTCAGCAGGGTCATCCTGTAGGCGATTTCTTCCCTGAAGAGACAGCCACCCAGTGACTTAGCCCTGGGGTTCCTGCCAGGAGAGGCTGCAAATGCAGCTGCACAGAAGGAAGAGAAAAGACAATATCTGGACAGTTCAAGGGGCAGTGAGAGGATTGTTTGTGCCTCTGTGTGCGTGTGTGTGTGTGTGTGTATGTGTGTGAGAGAGAGAGGGAGAGAGACAATATACACGTTGAGATCCATATACAGAAAGTTAGAATTAGTCACCATAGGCTAACCTCCCTAATAAGCAACCTTAATATTTTTTGTGTCTTAATAAAATAGAATTTACTCCTTACTCATGTCAAGTTCAGTTTGTGGTGGATACTTGGGGCGGAAGAAGTCTACTCCACAGTGTCATTCAAGGACCCCGGCTCCTGTCTACGACCTTGCCATTCTCTAGAGCCTTAGTATTCTTTCTACGCAGCCAGTGGATGTGGGAAGAGCGTGTATGGTTTTCATGAGCCAGGCCAGGAAATGGCATCAGCTCCTACCCATGTTCCAGTGGCCAGAATAGTCATGTGCCCACCTATCTGCACAGGAGACTGGAAAGCTGGTCCAACTGCATACCATGTGGACACAAGGCCTTCTCTGTTGTCTTGGACAAAAGGCAAATTAGTAGATTAAACCTTCCTAACAGTGGGAAAATAATCTTATTGACTCAGACTATAGTAAGTATTTTATTTCTTTGGGATTTGGTTGCCTTTTGACTCAGAAGAATTTTAAAATTAATATCTATCTATTAATAAAGTTTTTCTCAGCACTTAATCAGGCTTCTTAGGCCAAATTTAAATGTTCTGTGTCAAGGCCTTCAGACATATACTTTTAAAAAATGTTGTGAAGAACTGTGAAGGGTCCTAGATTTCACCTATTTGCAAGCTAACAAGTCAGCCTGCTGGGTTCACGGATACTGGTAGATGACACGAGGTTGTCAGGTCAGAGATGCTGTCTGTTTAGTTCACTGCCGTCTACTCAATGTGCTGGTTGGCCTCGAGCCCACTACGTGGCACACAGTAATCTTAAGTGATATTTATGAATGAACAAATAAGTAAATGAATAGCAAATATTCATTTATTATGAACTCATTTGTATTCATAATAAATGCTCACTTATGTAAATGAATATTTACCTAAACGAATAGGTAAATATTATGAAGTCTCAGTTGCCCAAACTGGACACCCAAGGCCACTCTAAACTCTCTTTACCATAATGGAAACTGTTACGTGCATGAAAACACCTACCACCCCCAAATGGTTCCTCCATGTACAAACTCATGTTGACTTGATTCTATTGCTGCTGACTTTGAGGATGGATGAAGAAGCCAGGAAATTCAGGCAGCCACCAGAAAGCTGGAGGAGACGGAGAAACAGAGTGTCTCCTAGAGCTTCTGGAAGGAACCAGCCCTGAGGAGACCTCAATTTTGGTACCATCCGTTTTAGATGTCGCACCTCCAGAGCTGAAAGATAAGTTTGTGTTGTTTTAAGCCCCTATGTTTGTGGTCATTTATTCTAGCAGCAATAGAAAGCCAATACACAAGGCAAGGAGAGAGGAGGCTCCCTAGGAACCCACCCCTCCTTGGTGGGAACGGGCCAAGGCTGCTGACATAAGCCCGCACTCCTGAAAAGTTTTGTTGAGCACAGGGGAAGGAGTGTTCAGTGGGAAATGGGTTGGAGAGTCTCTGAAGATACTTCCAGGCTGGAAGGAGCCAGAAGAGAACATCTGGCTCATGCATCCAGTTATTGAGTCTTCAGTGTGTACTGAAGGGCGTGGGGACAGGCGAGGGGGGGGAGCTTAACATCAGCATACAGGTGCCCCGTGTCTCAATGAAACCAAACCCTCCCTGTGTTGTTGGAGAAAAGGCTTTTCTTTCCTTTGCGGGGTGTCTGTGATTTCCCGAACTGCCTTGCACCCCTGTGATTAAGGTCCTGTAAGCTTGCTTGAGGTCCATTTTCCTGGCTATGTTTTGGCTGCTGAGATAGTATCTCCCTCCTCCCCCACTTTCTTTTAAATAATCCTTTCCTCCCTTTACCGCTGCTTCTTTATGCTTTCCCAGTAGAGACTGGAACTTAATGAAGAGAAAAAGATTTACAGATGTGGCTTAAATT
The DNA here is from genome assembly GCF_054644295.1 of Miniopterus natalensis. Lineage (NCBI taxonomy): Eukaryota > Metazoa > Chordata > Mammalia > Chiroptera > Miniopteridae > Miniopterus > Miniopterus natalensis. Next base: position 85,300,325 of record NC_142086.1, on the reverse strand, counting down.
CCGAATGTTTTAAATTTCTAAAAAGAGAATACGGAAAAGGGAAAACGCTCAAGTAGCATCTAAGAGAGGGGAGAGAGAAAAAAGGAAAGCATAATTAAAAGTGAGATTGTGCGATGGGCAGGAATGGCCAGGGAGGGCTTTGCCGTACGAGGGAGCGAAGGGCCCGGATGAGCACAGAACCTACCCTGACCCTTGTCTCCCAAGGAGGGGGGGGGGAAACCCGAGAGGAAAGGCCAGGCCTTTCCCACAAACGCGGGCAGGCGAAGAAGGGGTGCCTGCTTCACAAACACGACTGTTTGATTTCATTTTGATCTTCAGTCTTCCTTCAGATGTCTGCTCCAAGCCCCATCACATTAGAAGGTGGCCTTTGGCCTTGTGCACGGTCTTGCTCACATTGCTGAGTGGTGATTCCAGTAACTGAGCTGGTAGAGCCTTGGGGCCTGGAGCACATTTTCTCCCACAGTGTGGCCTCGTGGTGCTCTTTGGTTCACTGTATATTGTCGACTACACATTTTTCACCTGCCCCCACACAGATATTCCTTATGGTTGAAGGAGGCCGTGCTTAAGGTCTTATAGATGTACGTATTTGTGAAAAATGCAGAATGCTTTGTCTTCACACCCAACACTATGGGACGCGTATGCACTCGTTGAGTGACTTTACAGAGTACTTGGCGGTGATCCTCTCTAGAACTGCTTAGAAGTTGTGAAATGTGTCTTGATGTTGGTAATCGGCCTGTGCCTTTGAGCTCACAAGTTGACGTGACATAGCGATGTTTCCAAATGCTTGCGTGTAGACGTGCTCTCCGGTGCCTTTCGCCACTCGCTGGAGCTTGTATTTGCAGCTTTTTCCAATCACTTATCAGTTGTGTTAATTATGCTTTATTAATTTGTTAAGTTTTTGTACTGGCTGTCATGTAGAATCATAACATTGTAGTCAAAGCCAATAATTTGTAGGTGATGGCAGATGGTGAGGATCCAAGTGGGTTTCAGAGAAAGAAATTTATAGATCTTATCACAATATTTTTGTTTTAAAAGTTCCCTTTTCTTTCCTCCTGCAAATGTGTGTGTGTGTGTGTGTGTTTGTTTTGAAGACATGAGCCTTTGAAATAATATTTCCCCGGGAAGCCTCTGTGGTGCCAACTCTCCATGACAACTGTTGAAAACACATCAAGATGTTTTCTAAAAAAGAAAAAACAAACATAAAAACCCCCACAACCCAATAATAATAATAAAATTACTGGAAGCAAGGGAAGAGATCAGCCAAGGCAATTAAAAAGTGTCTGAGTAGCAGGCAGTCATGTCTGCAGTTGCAATTCCAATCATGTTAGAAATGGTCATTGTCTTAAAGTCGTTTGATGAGAAATCTCTCTGGATCTCTTTTCAGATCTCTAGTATGAATGTCTTGGAAAAGCAATTGTAGTTTCTGGTTTCCCCCAGGGAGGGGCAAGATGGACTATTTTTCCTTTTGTTGAACAGCATGTAATTTTGCCACATTTCCCTTTGTGGATCTTCAGAGCAGACGGCACCAAGGTGATAAATAGCCACATGGCTCTGCAAATAATCTGAAATCCCTGGGAAATTCCCCTGGTTGGCTGGCCGATGGGGGCTCTGTCACCTCCCAGGAAAGTGGATATTTGAGGTGCATGAGACCTTCACCATAGTATACAAATACTTCGTGCCACTTGCCCACCTAGAAAGGGCAGACCAAATGGACGTTGACCATCTCTCAATGGGGAGACCAATGTTGCAGCCCTTGGGTGGCTGAGCTCTCCTTCTAAGACCTGCCTACTGTCCCACAGCTGGGTCTTCAGACAGTTGGTGGCCAGCTGCAGTTCCATCGGGGTAGCATCCAAATGAATTGTCCCCTGGAGCTCTTGTTCTGATTTGAAATTACCAGAGTTATTTACCAATCTGGGAAGCAGAGCACCTTTCAATGGGGAAATGAAGCCTGAATGACTCTTGGTTTGGATCCTGGCCAATGTCAGCGTAGATTTGTGGTTTCTTGTTGGGTGCTGATGGGCTTGTGGGGCCTCAGGCTACAAAGACACAACCAATTTCAGGACCTGGGGCTGCCACTCCAGAGACTTGGGTATCTGAAGACGAGAAGGGGAAGGAATTTTTCCCTTTCTCCCTTGACCCTCCATGGCTGGTCTTGTCCTTGGGGAGTAAATACCTGATATCCCCTTTCCAGAGCCTCAAACATCACGAAATAGTCATGTGTTCTAGTTCATGCATCAGATTTCTGAGAATCTCAAAGAGAGAGATCTGCTAATTCTGTGAGGTCTTCTCTCCGGATTCATTGAGGGCCACAAGTCAATGAGGACTGAGCCAGCACTTAAACTATATTTGCATAGACTTTAAGAACTTTAGGGAATGGCCTCCAATCCGAGACTCTGCCTCTGGGGTCTTCTCCATGAAGCATTTGCCCCTTCTTGGGTATCCTCTCCTAACAAAGGCCAGGGTAGGGAGGTCTTCATGGACAGTCCTTGACCTTCTAGGTGCAAGGGGATCCAGCACTGAGGACCGTGCCCGGGTTCCTGAGGGGCAGGAGGAAAAGCAACTTCTTGCCGATGAGTCCTGCTAATCAGCAAATGTTTCCTATAAAGGGCTCAATAGTATTTTAAGCTTTGCTGGTCACCTGGATAATTACTCATCTCTGCCTTTATAAACATGAGACCTGCTATGAACAATACTTAAATAAACAGGCACAGCTGTATTTCAGTAAAGCTTTATTTGCAAAAATAGGTCATGGGGCACATTGTCCTGTGGGCTGCACTTTGCCCACCAAAAAAAATGAAAGAGTGCAGTAATTCGTTTCTCAGTATGCCAGCTTAGTGAATATAAAAGCGTAATTATATCCCACTCTGAGAAGAACAGAATAGAGGAACACAGGAAGGGCTAGTGGGGCATGGAGGAGGGGCGCCTAATCTACCCTAGATGGGGGCTACAGCTGGGTAAACAGACTTGGAGGGTGGAGAGGGTCTGGGAGCTTTTCAGGTGTAATGGTACTTAAGATGGATTTTGAGGATAAAGTAGGAGTTTCAGGAGGTCAAAGCCAGAAGGAGTTTCAGGGAAAACCAAAGGCACTGAGACACGCAGAGCTGTTGTGTGGGGGGCCTCTATGTGCTCTGGTGTGTCACTACCTAAGTCAAGGGGGCCAACTTCAGTGGCAGAGGGAGCTAGAAAGGTAGGCTAGGACTGTGTCATGAATGATCTACTTTGTGCAAAGGAATGGGGGCTTTCTCCTATAGGTGCTGTGGAGCCCTGAGGAGTTTTTAGCAGTGAGAGGCATGCACAGAACTGGGGAGGATGGTGAGAAGGAGGCATCAGAGGCGGGTCGGGTCTGTGGCTACCTTTGGATGCCCATGATTGGCCCTGGCCTGAGCCCCTTAGACGAGTTCTGAGTCCTCTGCATGTTTGGTTCAGAGCCTACTCTTTAGCACTCTCCAAGTCCAGCCACTTGGTCTGTGTGACCTTGGGCTGGCTAGCAGATTCCTCATTCTGCATGTGTGTGTCAGCTCTTCATTTAGGAAATAATAGTGCCAGTCTCCCCACTGACAGACAGAACCTCATGGTTCAACCGTCAGTTGTGTGTGAATTTTAAAAAGAATATCTTTATTGATTTCAGAGAGAGGAAGGGGGAGAGAGAGAGAAACATCAATGATGAGAGAGTCATTGATTGGCCACCTCCTGCACGCCCCTGACTGGGGATCGAGCTTGCAACCGAGGCATGTGCCCTCACTGGGAATCAAACTGTGATCTCCTGGATCTTAGGTCATGCTCAACTGCTGAGCCACACCCGGCCAGGCTGGTCAGTTTTATGTGTCAACCTCACCTGACTTTAGTACCCAGTTATTTAATTAAATGCTAATCTAGGTGTTGCTGTTAGAGCAGGGGTGGGGAAGCTTTTTTCTGCCAATGGCCATTTGGATATTTATAACATCATTCTAGGGCCATCCAAAATTATCAACTTAAAAATTAGCTATGAAAAAAGCTCCTAGATTTATTTGAATTTCGAGTCCCACCCGCGGTTGCCTTGGCAGGGCCAGACCAAATGATTTCTCGAGCTGTATCCAGCCTGAGGGCCGGATGTTCCCCACCCCTGCTGCAGAGGTATTTTGAAGATGTGATGTTGATTTAACATCAACAATCAGTTGACTGTAAGTAGAAGAGATTCTCTTTGAGAATGTGGGTGGGCCTCCTGCAGTCAGCGAAAAGGCCACAAGAGCATGTCTGAAGCTTCCCCGCAGAAGAAAAATCCCACCTGTTACCTGGCGCTTCAGTTCCTGCCTGAGCGCCTCTAGCTGGCCCTACGGCCTGAGGCCTGCCCAGCCACACCCCACAACTGCATAGGCCAGTTCCTTGAAGTCTCTCCCCCTCACCTCCACACACACACACACAGTTCTGTTTCTCTGGTAGAGCCCTGACTGATACACATAGTGAGGGGAAAACTGAGGTCTATTTGTGATGACAAATTTCATTAATAAAGTGAAAGTTGAACGGTACGTTCTCCATTGCGAAGGTAGAAAAAGAATTCTGTCTTGAATGGAGAAGGTGAATGAATATCTTTTTGGTTCTTCTGCCTTCATCCCAGGGTCATCAAGAGAACAGAGACTTCTGTTAACCTAAACCCCGTGGAAATGTGTGGACCGCCCCCTCCCGGCCCCCGCTTTGGCCAGAGGGCCTTGGAAGGGACGGTCAGTCTTGGTTCCCAGGTGTGAATCAGGACACTCGAAGGCCGTGAGGGCAGTTGCTTAATTCCAGCCGTGTGGGGGAGACGACTCGAGTCATGCACAGCCCAGCAGGGCTATGGGCAATCCAGCGCACACCGGCATTGCTCACCCTTGCCAACAGTAAGTCATCCGTGTGGGCATCGGTGCCGGGCCTGCCCTGCCCTGGCTTTTCTCAGCCCCGCCCCTCCCCTCCGGGCCCTAAGCCAGAGCAAATGCCCCTGTCCCAGGGTCAAGACACTTAATGGTCAGCGCCCCCGCCCCCACCCCTGCTCTCAACAGCAGATCTCTCCCACCGCAAACACTTGTTCCGAGTGGGTACCAGCTGCCCGGCCCTGACGCAGGCCCTTGACGCACTGCATCTCTCTTCCAAGCCTCACACTTGTCCCGTGTCCGTTACCTTACTCCCAAGGTCTCCGGCTGGCAAGTGCTGGAAGCTGAAATTGGAGCCCTGCCTGTCTATCCCAGGGCCATGGTCTCAACCGCCCTCCTTTATGGCCACTCGGTTTTCTTTTCCTTTTTGAATCCTAACCCAAGGATATTTTTTCCCATGGCTTTTCAGAGAGAGTGGAAGGGGGAGAGACAGACAGACAGGCAGACAAAGAGAGAAACATGAGTGTGAGAGAGACACATAACCACTGAGCCAAACCGGCCAGGGCAGCCGTTCGGTTTTCAAACCTCAGCACAGATTCCCCTTTTCTCTGAAGGCACCTCGAGCTCTCCGGCTGCTCCCCCTGGCTGCTCCCAGGGCCCCCTGTGCTCCCCCAGGGCCGTCTGCTGGCTCCTGGGCTTGTTTGGCGCCTCCCTTCCCGGTTAGACCGAGGGCCCCGGGCGGTCTGTGCCTGCAGCCTGCTTGGCGCATCCTGCGTGCGCCTCCAAATACTGAGGGGAGGTCATGTCCTGCACAGCTGGGAGCTGGTTTCCGTTTCATGGGTTTGTGGCTCAGCATTCTTTTGGGAATATCTTAATTCTCCAGTGAAGAAGGGATGTATTTGGCGTGGCTGGCACCGTGGGCCAGCCAAGGCCCTGCTGACGGCTGAGCCGAGGAAACTGTCTGGGGACCCAGGGAAGCCAAGTGCCAAGCCATCTTTTCTCCCGAGTGTCTCTGTGATGATTCTAGTGACCACGCTGAAATGGAGACTTTCTATTCACTGAGGACCTGACACTAAGCAGACTTGCAGGTGTGACAGAACATATTTGTAATACCTAAAACAAAACGGCCAGCATTGAAATGGAGGTGTGACGCTATGAAAAAATTCTTGGCTTCATCAAGAAAAAGGTTGGCTCTCTTGCTAACTTGGATTCTTGCTGCTTGATTGTTTCTCTTACCTGTCTTTCAGAAATAAGGAAGAAAACGTGTAATGGTAGAAAATATTTAAGCCAGGGAAGACCTGAGTCTCGGCTTATGAGGTTGTGGTTACAAATATCTAAAGTTTTAATGCTAGTTTTGCTAATGGATATGTTAATACAGAGAGGCAGCATGGCGTAGTAGAAAGGCCATGTTATAAATGAATGCTTGTGCCCCCCTCTCCCCAAATTCATTTATTGAAGCCCTAATCCCCCAGTGTATTGTATTGGAGATGGGGCCTCTAAGGAAGTAATTAAGATGAAACAAGATCATCAGGGTGGGGCCTTGCTCTAATAGAATTTATGTCCTTAAAAGAAGAGACACCAGAGAGCCCAGCGGTCTGCAAGCCAGGAAAAGTGCTGTCATCAGAAACTGACCACTCTGGCGCTTTGATCATGGACTTCTTCCCAGCCTCCAAAATTGAGAGAAAATACATTTCTATTGTTTAAGCCCCCCAATCTGTGGTATTTTATTATGGCAGCCTCAGCAGACTAATATGGACCAATAGTTTTGGATCAAAGTTACATTGGATTTCTGGTTCTTGCTAGTTGACCTTGGACAAATTATTTAATTTTTCTGAGCTTGATAAGTAATAAAAGGCTAATAGACTTTGTTGGTAGGTTTGTTGTTACGGCTGAAGACAGTGCTTAGCACTGAGCCGGCACTCAGTAGGGCCTCATGCAGTTGTAGGATATGCCCTGTGATGGTCTTCTTTTCTAAAAGCCAGTCCCTGCCCAGTTCTTGAATTGTGAAGCAGCGAGTATTTGGTCACTTGGAGGATATGTGTCATTGGAGTTGACAGAGTAAAGGGGATCCTTTCCCAAATTCAATATTTATTTCTACATTTAGTCTTTTCATTGTAAGGCATCGGCACAGAATCCTCCCCGGAAGAAACGGTTTACACCCCTATTAATGGATGTGTGTGGGTGCCCATTGCTGGTCTGAACTCCCAGTGGGCGCTGAGGAACCGGCAGCTTTCAGATAGAATCCCACCTCTTCTTTTAGAGCCAGCCAAGAGCAACGCATCTTTGCTCTAAGGGAAAATGCTTATAAAAGAGCTTGAGTGTTTACTTAAATGCGGTGAATGCCTTCATTTCAGCTACACAACCGATGTTTAATTAGACACTAAATACTAATTCTAAGGTGAGGTTTTGTGGAGGCATCAAGAACACTGAGAATTAGACATGCTGCACCAATATCTAGCTCCTGTGATTAGACAATGGATGATTTTTGTGTGGATTGGGGGAGGGGTGCATGGAGAGGTCTTTGCCAAAATTGATCTTATTGATGACAAGTCTCAAAGGTCATCTTAAAGTTGCTTCTGTAAATGTCAGGATAACTGTCACTCAACATCCCCAAAACCTGGGTTTAGGTTTCTGTTGAGCCTGAATTATTGTATACTTGGTGGAGCCACTGCTTTCTAGGATTCCAAATGAAGGGGTTCGGAACAGACCTCCCCAAGATGTGCTACTTTGGCAAGTGAATCATTTTGAGCTGAAGGCAATCAAGACTCTGTGGGGTCACTAGAAACTTTTACTTCTCCCTTAAAGAATCTAAATTTGGGGCCTTGCCCATAGTAAGCGTTATTATCAGAAATAACTTTTTATGAGCTGTCTATAGGGCAGGGCAAACACCTAATTACTGAACATCTGCTCTTTTAATAGCCCTGCAGTGACCCTCCTCCCTTCTGAAGCCCCAGGTGCCTTACCTCATCCTTAGCTCGGAACGTCATATATTCCTCATTTTCACTTTCTGTTTCTGAACCTCTTGTGTATCTGGGGCCTCAGACTCTCTCATGTATATGGGGTTCCATATGTACATATGCAATTAAATTTGGCTATTTTCTCTAGATAATCTGTTTCATGTAGATTTAATTCTTAGAGCATCCAGAAGAACCTAAAAGGGTACAGGAAAGTTTCTTCCTCCCAAACACAGCCATGGGGCAATATTTCAATATCTTAATTATCAGCTTGACAAAGGATGAACTTGTGGGGAAAGTCCAGGGATTCTTTTGTGATTTTGATAGTTTGGATCCTGAGGGGGCAAAATGTGAAATTTGAGAGTTTATGTCACCCTTTTAAGCTACAGAATAAATAATACTTCCTTCTGGCCCATCAGAAAGTTTGAACAACCCACGATGAAACTAAAAGTAAAGACAAGCTTCATTCCTTTTCATCCTCAGCAGGACAACTCTAAGCCCTTAATTATGTGCCTCCTCCTCAGTTGTAGAGTCTTTTGCTTAGCACTTACAGTTACGGGTTCATCTACATTCCCCAAAGGCCATATCCATTGTAAAGGTCTTGAACCATTTGCCATGGAGGATTCCACATTTACTGCGCCCTCTCCACAGGCTGATGGGCTTCATGGGCAATTAAACTATATGTGAAGAAGATTGTCAGTAGGAAAATGACCCAAGAAATTAAAAACATTTATCAGTGACCGATGTGATTGCCTCTCTGTCCACTGAAAATGTTTCAGTGTGTTCTTTTAGAATCTCTTGGGCGAGTGCAAACAGCCTGGCCTAGCACCACACCTGGAATCCTGATACTGGTTCTGATCCCGAAAAAGCATGATAGGTGAAACACCTAAGAGGTGCCTAACATTCTGTAGGACCTGACCAAAGAGCCTCATTCAAGCATCAATATTGGTAGGTTAGCCCAGGAGAGAAATTTCTTGGAATCATAGATTCCTACTTACTATATAAAGAGATTTTTACAAGTTGATTATCTGAATAACTGGCAGCAGAATTCTTCTCAAGGAATCTCATCATGGTGCTCAGGAAACACCCTGAGGAAGGTTTGAGGTAAGAGGAAGGCCTCCAGAAGCAGTGTGTGAGGGCTCGTGCACCCAAAAGAGTGAACTGCTCTGTCAGAGACGAGAGGGAGAGGATGGGAGAAGAGAGAGAAGAGAAGAGAGATGCCAGGAGATGGAGATGATGTGCAGTGTGGGCTGGGACAGGAGCTGGAAGGAGTGTTGAGAATGGAAAAGACTCATTTGCCATTGGAGGTTGTCCTCATGTCTTCAGTGACAACCCCTTCTCCATCTGTGGCTGGCCACCAGACACCCTAATGACTGTGTGAGCTCGTGTTGAGGGAGAGAATGTGGACCCCTGTTCATGCGTACACATCTTTACATGTGTATACCTGTTCATGTGTTCATGCATACATGTTCGCACATGCACAAATATTCAAGGTGCTCGTGCCCACATGTGGACACGTTCATTGTGCTAGGCGCTTCATGTGTGCATGCACATGTCTAGGTGTGCACATGTATTCATGTGCAAGATGAAGTCGGCTGTGTTTTCTATTTGGGTCACCACAGTACAGGACAGAGACAGCACCTGCTGGAACACCTGCCCCCAGGGCTGGGGTTTGGAGGCCTTAACCTGAGGAAAAATCGGAATTAATGGAAAGAACCTCACACCAGTGCAGCCTTCATGGAACTGGGGGTTCAAGCTCACTTCATTTAGATCTGGGGGGGCAGTGAGAACCCTACCCCGCCTCTGGGTTACAACTTTGCTTATTTTTAGCATTATTGAGGTATAGTTGGTAAATACAATTGTAACATACTTAAAGTGTGCAACGTGAGGATTTGATATACAAACGTTGGGAAAGATTCCCACCAGGGAGTGAAGTACCACATCCACCGCCTCACATTTACATTTTTTTGGGGGGGGGGGGAGGGTGAGAACCTTAAGTTTTACTGTCTTAGCAAATTTCAATGATACAAGGCAGTATATTCATCTTACAACTGAAGGCTTGCACCCTTTTACTAACCTCTTCCTCTGATGCCCACCCTAGCCCCTGGCAACCACCATTCTACTTTCTGTTTCTATGAGTTTGACTTTTTAAAAAAATTCTGCATCGGATTACAACTTTAAAAGTGAGAATTTCTGACCATGGCTCTGCCTTTGCTCTAGTTGGATTAAAAGAGGTCATGGCGTCACCATTACCCTCAAGCAGAGGGCTGGGCTCAGAAGACACACAGCTATTAATGGATTCCTGGAGCAGATGCTGGGAGATTGGCCAATGACATTGGTCTCTCAGAGTGTAATGTGTCACTCCGTGCCCCGCAGCGGGAGCCAGCCTGATGAGTTCTCACCAGCCGTGTCTCAACACTTCTTACAGTGTCTCCATTGAGGCTTCGGCGAGAACTTACGCAACAGAGATCCTGGGATAAAGTGTGCAAACGCTGAGAGCAGCTTCTGGCAGACAGCAGGCACCGGTTATTGGAACAGTATTTCAGGCACTGCTCATGATACCTGCTCCTACCACATTTGAACCACAGATTGCTTTTTCCTGGAAACTGTGTACCAACCGAGATGACTCCAACATGCTGGGGCTCAGTGGGGTTTGCCAAGGTGAGGAAGTCAAAGGTGCTCTTCCCAGGCCCTCTGAATGCAACAGCTCCATGGAAGGAGCCTCCCTGCCTCCAGCCCCTGGACTTCAGAACCTATCTGCAGAGCAGCCCCCAAGAGGTGCAGGCTCAACACGGCGACCCTCTGGCCAGGAAACACCTGGCTTTATACATTGGCTACTGCACGCTTGTTGAACAATATAAAAATACTTCATTACCAACTTTCACTCCATCTGGACTAAAGAACTAACAGTGAAAGGTAAAACCACAAATTCAATGGGAGAAAATGTGGGAGGATATCTTTGGCCCTAGAGATGGGAAAAGATTACTAAGCAAAATTTAAAAGCTCACATCATAAGCATAAAAGGCAATAAAACATTTGTTGCCCCTGAGGCCTCCTTCAACAGTTAAAGACATAAATTTGGAGAAAGTGTCCGATTTCGGAAAGACACGTCCACGACTACAAGCAATAAGGGACATGCAAGAAACATCTACGAACCAACAAGAGGAGGAAGGAATTCAAATGAAAACGAGGGTGAAGGACATGGACAGGTGATGTACAGGAGAGGCGACCCCACGCTCAGGCGCACGTGGAGACCCTTATTAGGGGTGGGAGGGATGCAAAGCGAACATACGATTCCTTTCACGCTATCAGGCCAAGTTAGGAAGCCGCCTAGTGCTCAGTGTTGGCGGGTGAGCCTTGCCGGTGCGGGTAGCCGGGTGCAGCGTGGCACCTCTCTCAGTCTGCCTACTCAGCAGTGAGCCCCGGGACTGGGGCACCCAGCAGTGAGGCCCCTGGCTGTGGGTCCCAAATGCATCCTCACCAGACTCATGGCGGGGATGGGCCACAATGTGTGTTGCACTGTTGAGGGTGGTCCCAGGAAGCTGGACCTGCCTGGCAGCCCAGCACTGGGGACAATGTGTGGCTAATGTGCCGGGAAGCTCCTCCTGGAGCCCTGGCCAGGCTCCCTCCCTTCCTTTCGACATAGCTCCCTGTCTTTTTCCATTTGTCCATTTTCTGTCCGGATAACTTGCCATTTACCCTTGAAGAGTTTTCCTGTATGGGACTTAGTTGTGCTGTTTGATAAAAATGCACAGGAAGGTCCTCCTATGTTCCTCGCTCCCTCCCTCCCCCCGGTTCACACATGGGACACCCACCACGCACGGGCACTGTGTTGGGTGCTGGGAACACAAGGGTGAACTACACACGCAGGCTGGCTCACCTCCTAGAACTGCCTGTTAGTGACCCGATAGCCTACATGCCTCTATTCGCTGTACAGGCCATCGGTACTCAGACTTCTTGGTTTTGGGACCCCTTCACACTCTTGAAAGTTATTAAAGATCTCAGAGAGCTTTTGTTTTTGTGGATTATCCTAAACAGAATATTTTTACTGTATTAGGAAGTAAAACTGAGAAATTAAAAAATATTTATTTATTAATTGATTGAAAAATAGCAATAATAAACTCAGTACATGTTGCCATAAATAACATTTTTATGAAAACAAAGTATATTTTCCCCAATACACCATTCTAACAGGAAGAGCAGCGTTATTTTGCGCTTTCCCAGTCTCTTTGACGGCCGGCTTAACGCAAGAGAGCTGGGTTCTCGAGTCCGCCTTTGCATTCAGTTCCTTCCAACAGCACCCGTAACAGAGCTTCTGGGAAACCCCACTGTACCCCGAGAGAGCAAGAGTGAGAAAGGCAAACAACACCTCAGTGTTGTCGTAAGATTGGCCCTGACCTCCTGGAGCCCTTGAGACCTGGGACTCCCAGGGCCCGGGCCAGGCCCCACCTGGAGAGCCCGGCCCCGGCCAGGCGGCGGCGAGGCCCGGGGTGGGCGTCTGGTTGAGCGCGTCAGGTGTTTACCCAGAAAGTGGGGGTGGAAGGGGACTGAGGCGGGTTGTAGGCAACACATTTACTTTTCTGTGTTTATTGGTATCTCCTGTTTAGTTAGTGCTCGTTTTATTGACCAGAATAACGCCTTTGACCAGCTCACTGACTTTCAGCCCTTATCTATTGAGCACTTCCTATGGCATAGTGATGCGGCTAAGTGCCTTCTCTTGCTAAAATTAGTGTACCCTTTGATTGTCTCTTTCTCTCTCTCTTTTTAAAATCTTCACCCAAGGATATTTTTTCCATTGCTTTTCAGAGAGAGTGGAAGGAGGAGAGAGGATCGACGTGAGAGAGACACATCGACTAGCTGGTTCCCTGCAACCAACCGAGGTAGGTGCCCTTGGCCGGAATTGAACCCAGGATCCTTCAGTCTGTGGGCCAACCCTAACCACTGAGCCAAACCAGCTATGGTGTTTTGTATGTCTCTTAACATATAAAGGGCCTTGTGTCCAAAGAACCAAATGTTAGTGAAAATGTAAAGGTGTCTGCGGGCCCTTTAACTGTTCTGATGGCTTTGCTCTTGTTTGAACCCGGGCCCATAGATTCTTGTGAACTGGCACAAGGGATGACGCATCCTTAGATTGGAGGCAAATTCTCAGAAACGTTCCTGGAAGAACTTAGGTGGACAGGGAAAATCTTCAGCTCCAAACTTCTGTGGGGTAAAAATGGGTGCTACCTGTTGGAAATCCACTTTCAAGGCTGAGGCGCCCGTGCCTTGAGGACCCTGAGATGCCAGGGACTTGCTCATCACGGCGATGGCCTCAGGGGCTATGCTAGACACTGGCAAACAGATCACCTTCCAACAGTAGATTTGGGTGATTTTATAACAGCGAAATATTGGCAGCAACATGATTGTCCCCTAAGGGAAAATGGGGTAAGGACATCATGGGACAGCCATTCAATGGGATACAACAAGGGGCGTGTTTCTTATGCACCGATGGGCACGGTTTAGGGAAGAGGGTCAGGTCAGGTCAGCGCAGAACCCGGTGTGCGGTGCAGTAGCCTTGTGTGAAAGGCGTGGGGGGAACGCGTATTCGCTGTGTTTGCATAATAATCTCTGACGAGTGTAGGAAACCCTCTACTAACAGTGGAGCCCAGTGGGACGGGGTGGAGGGGAGCTTCTCATATACCTTTTCGCACTTTGCGATACCATGTGAATGTATTGCCTGTTCAAACCTGAACTAGCTTTAAAAATAAAAAAAATAAAATAAAATCCAGATGGAAAGCAACCCAAATCCTTTTCGCTGGAGCCCCTTGATTTTTCTAGACAGGGAGCAGCCCCACGTAAACCGACGCGGCCCTGCTGGGACGTGGGCGACTCTGTCGTTCTGACAGACATCAGACTTACCGACTGCGTAACTGCGATAAACGCACCAGGCTCGCACCCAGAGCACCGCCGTTCGGCTCCGCAGAGCAAGTGTTTATTGACCCACGTCGCGTCTCATCGGCTTGGTTTTCAGGAGGGGAGCAGAGGGACCGGCCGAGTGTTCGGGGTGTCGGGCGGAGGGTGGAATTTTAACAGTTTTCTTTGGATGGGTTTCAGGCGCCGCGCACATTCCTTGAGCGCGCCTGAGTGTGCGGGTCCGCTGGGTGGCCCCGGGGATGGAGGCGCTGCCAGGGAGGGCAGGGGTGGCAGGTAGCTGTGTGTCTCCGGGGAAGCTCTCGGTGGACAAAGGATGACGAAGGGGTCTGTACAGTGCGGGCTGGGAGTGGGTCCTGGATACGTCTCAACAAAGCAGGAACGAAAGGGTTGGGTCCTGACAAAAAGTATTTTCAGATGTTCAAAAGCACAGGATTCTCATACTATCACATGGTGAACAGATGTCAAAGTTTTAGTCTAATTAGCGAGAAGGCAAAGGTTGGAAACACTCCCTAGTGCACGTTCACTTAATTTCCTGCCCTGCACCAGGGACTGTCCAGTGTTCGCAAATGGCAAACAGCAACTAAACTGTGACAGTAGGTCCAAGGGAACTGGCCTGCCCTGGCGCCCTGGGCGTCCCAGCTGTGCGGTGTCCCAGCTGTGCGCCCCGCTCAGAAAGGCCCTGTGCTTGGCTTCCTGAATTTCCATCCTGAATTTCTTAATTTTGAAGAGGGGGCCCAGTATTTTCATTTTGCAATGGTCCCCCAAATTATGTAGCTTTCTTCACTCAGCTCATTGCACTGGGAACCACAAAGCCTCTATAGTTTTTTGTTTTTTTTTTAAATTAAACTTATTGGGTTGAACATATTTTAAAACAGAAGTCTGCTATTCTTGAATTTTCTTTTCTTTTTAAAGCACTGTGTAGATTGGTTTTCTTTAAAGGCAGCCTGTCTGACCCCTCAGGAGTAGTTTTGTGAAGTGACCCCTGATGATTGGCTCATAATCTTTCCTGGAATGAGATGTTTGTCCATTAGGATAGGAGGGACCCGCGAGCCAGAGAAAAAGCCCCGTCTCAAGTAAGTGAAACTTGGCACCGTGCAGTCACTTTATTACGCGTGTGGAGTGTTTAAACAGCTTTGTCGCCATAGGTCAATGTGTGTAGGTCTGACTTGAAGTAGAGCCGTAGGTGTGATCTACTGAGCCAACAGGGAAGATAGCCTTTTGCTTTTCTTGGAATGTGTGAAGGGTTTTAATCTCAAAGAGCGCGGGTGCCTGGTGGCTGGGACTAGTGCCACCCACCCGCCTCTAGTCCTAAGGCCCCTCAAACTTGTAAGGGATGCAAATTCTAAGCAGGCAAGCCGGGAATTAATCCGATGCCTTACTTCAGTTAGGATCGGGCCTCCTGCTCGTGTCAGGCGTGTGGACGGTCTCTGGCCGCAGGACCTGGCCTTTGAGCCGGTGTTGGATCTGTATTTGGAAAGCATCACCCCATCTTCTGCCATGTTGGGTGGCTGGTCAGATATCTGGAGAACATATATCTCACTTCCTGGTCACCTTTGATGTTACCCTTAAACAGTCTAAAGACCCCCTTGCAAAGCGGATGCGTCTCCGACCATGCTCTTGGGCCACAGTGTGCTGCTTTCGCCTCCTCTCGTTTCTTTAAACACAGTGCATGCGATGTCATTGCTCCTGCAGTCATCAGTCCGTTCCATCCAGCTCCAGGAATGCACACTATTTCCTTCTCCCTGTTGAAACTTCAGTGTCACTTTGCTTACAAGCTTATGTCCTCTGGGTTGGAATACAGCTGTTGTGGAATAACATTTGTAAAATATTGCCTGACGTATCTTTTATTCTCAGTACTTTCTGCGGATGCAAAGGCATCTATCTCCCGTCAATGTGCCGATGGAACTGAGAACAAAGAAGCCACCGCTCGGCTCCTACTGTAAATATTGAACTGCTTTCAAGTGCACAGCAGAGACAATGATCTCAAAGGCTGGGCTTTCTCTGCTCTGATGATAACTTGGAAATACACGAGGGAAAGCGAGACTCTGCCTCTCACCAGGGTGACGACTGATAAATGCAGTGGAAGCTCCGTAGTTGCCAAGGTCATTGTCTTGGAACCATCACAGTAAAAATACTGGTTTAAACAAAAACATCAATGGATGCTGAATGTGTGTGCGCGCGCCTGGGAGGGGCAAGATATTACGTGGTCTTAAAGTGTCTGCACACAGGCTGCACAGGTTCCTTCTGGGCTCGTGTGCTTGGCACATACTAGATGCTCCAGAAGCATTCACATGGCCTGGCCGGCGTGGCTCAGGGGTAGAGCGTCGACCCATGAACCTGGAGGCCACCTACCGTTCGATTCCCGGGCAGGGCACATGCCCGGGTTGCGGGCTAGAACCCCAGTAGGGGGCGCGCAGGAGGCAACCGATCAATGATTCTCATCATTGATGCTTTTATCTCTCTCTCCGTCCCCCTTCCTCTCTCTGAAATCAATAAAAACATATATTTTTTTAAGAAAGAAGCATTCATATGTAAAATCAGGAAGGTATAATTGAGATATTGGGAATTACAAATAAAGGGGTCACATTCTACCATGGATTCTGGGCCAGTCAGGCCCAGAGAGCACCTCCCAGCTTCCCCGATCCTCCCCCCGCCCCCCACCATTATGTCTGAAGTGGGGAGCCAATGTGGGTGATGTCAGACTAGGAGGTTAGAAACTGGCTCTGTCCTGTGATGCTGTCTTAAAATGCTTCTGCGGATCAGCTTGCGGGCACTTTTCTTCCTATCCTGTTACCTTTGGACAAAAACATCCTTTATTCCTGTTTTCCTGAATTGCCCATCTCCCTCTCGGTTTTAATAGAATCATCTAAGTAATTAAGTAATTCATGTTCCACAAACCAGAAGCAGTCCCTTCAACACATTCGCCCTGGCTCTGGGGCCATCCCGCAGGGCCCAGAGCATTCCCTCCCCAGGATGGGGGAGTGGCAGGGTGCAGCTGCCCTGGGCTGACACGGCCCAGTGTCTGGAGAGAGCGAGCGCTCATGTGACTCACAGGAGGCACCGTCCCCAACTGGCCAGGTCCCCAGGAGACAGACAACTGGTGAGACTGTGTTGTTCCTTATGATTTCCCAACCAGGAACCGGCTTTGAAGGCCCATCTCACACTAATGACCACCAACTGCCCTGGTGAGTGATTTGTTTTGGTAATGAAGCTGATCAAACACTTGTAGTCGGCAAATGTGACCCCAAGTCACCCGCAAGTGTCACAGGGAGAGTGGAGAGGGATGGGCCTCCCTCTGGAAAACACAGTATGTTGGTGGGCTGTTCCCAAACCTGGAGGCCAGTGAAGGGTGATGCTAACATAGACAGAAAAATATGAATGTGCCTCTAATCCTAACACACAAGAAAAGGGACCCGATTCCCAGGAGTCTCCCCTGAGCCATTGTAGAACCGGCAGGGTCCCTCTGCCCCCTTCCAAGTCTCTTTTAGAAATAAAATGAACCGACTGCCAAGCCAAGTAGCGTCAACTGCAAACCCCAGTTTACTTTTCTGAGAAAATCATAAATTCATTGTTCAACAAATGGGAAATTCAGAAAAGTCTAAAGAAGAAAATAGAAATCCCCAGCTCTCCCTCCACTGTTACCGTTTTCATGTATCTCCTTCCCACACGTGTGTATGTGTTTTCATGCTGGTACAAGGTTGGGATAATACAGAGGATACTTTTATGTTTCCAGCATTTTAAAGTTAATATTATCTCCTGATTGCACTCAGGTTGAAAAAAACGCTTGTGATTAAAATTATCTTTAAAAAACCAATTTTTGGGGGGGATTTTTACAAGAGTTTGTTTGAGCCAACCTGATGACACATTTGGGGAGCAAGACCTCAAATGCTGGGGGGAGGAACAGTTTTTCGGCTTCTTTGATGCATTTGGAACTAAGGAGGGAACGTGAGGAAGATTACATGGAGGTGGGAGAAAGCAAGTCGGGATGGGATTATGAGATAGTTAACAAGATTATGTGCTCTCCTGAGGATGGTTATTTCAAGAGTGTTAACCTAGAAACAATGGACAGGACTAACTTAAAGCAAAGATAAACCTTTTACTGAAAAGTTATTTGTGCTTAACCTGTGGACAGAGACAATATTGTGGTGAAGGCCTGGCGCGGGGGATGGGTACGGGGTAGTAGGGGTTAATGGGGAAAAAGAGGGGACATCTGTAATACTCTCAACAATAAAGATAAATTTTTTTTTTTAAATAAAAAGAAAAGTTATATGCCTGGGGTGGACTACTCACCAGGACCTGCCCAGTTAGGAATTTATGATCAGATCACCCCGGAAGGTTACTTTCCATGGAACCCCTTTTTGTCTACAGTTCCCCCTTTTCGTCATAAGTCAGTCTGAAGCATGTGTTGATGACTAGCCTTTCAGCTGGATAGTGAGGCCTCAGAAGTGCTAAGAAGTTTCATTCCTAGAAAGTCTCGGTATCAGCGTCATCTTGTTGACCACTGGGGATGGGGCAATACTCTAACCATGGGATATGAGTTGAGGCTGAACTTTTCCCCAAAAAGGGAAGAACAGGTAGGTGGACAGCGGTCAGCTCTTAGGGCCTTCATTGCGAAAAACCACATCTGACTCTCCTGTGGGACTTTCCGCTCGGGGCTTGCCTGAGTTGTGACTTGCTGTCCATGAAGAGAGCAACAGGCCGCCAGCCGAGCAGCGCCCTGGGCGGTCTCAGCTGTCCCCACGGACCTCTCCAACTGCCCCGCACGGATGGCAACCAACGGGCAAAAAGACCCAGCATCACAGGGAGCGCCCTCAATGGGGCTCGGACAGCAGGTCCGTATCTTCCAGGTGTGATCCACCCCCAGACACCCAGCTTCACGGCGACCCCCTTAACACTTCCCAGTCCCAGTTTGATGCCCAGTCCTGTCCTGGTTCTAATCTGTGACTCAGAGTCGCCTGGTCATCGTGCGTTTGGGTGGCCTTCCTGATTCCCTTCACTCACTTGTCCTGTACTCTTTTCTGCATTTCCTCCCAGAAATTTTTCAGAAACTGAAAGAGAGATTCATCAAACTGCCTAGGTAGCAAATCTGGATCAGAACCCAGGCTCTCCACCCCAGAGCTCTGAAGCATCCACCAGAGCAATCTTGGGAAACCCGTGAGTTCAGGAGAAGAGGAATGATGGCTTTGGGAACAGAGAGGGTGGTTTACAGGTGGTCTCCCCGGAGGAGGTGGTCGGTCCCCTTGCTCTCCCCCATTCTCCCCGGGTGGAAGCCTCTGCCCAGGTTTTTTCCTTCTCAGGAGGGGCCTGCAGCTTTCCCTGTGTGGGGACGGCTCACTTGTCCTCTGCTTCCCAGCAGCAGAAGGCTGCTCAGCCACCAGGGAGAGCATTTGCAGGGGCCCGAGATGGAGGCCGCACTTCTCAGATCAAACCCCTCACCCTGTCACTCCCTGAAGCAGCGATGACTTATGTTTCCTAGGATCCCTGCACGTCTGGCTGTCTTGAATTTAAGGATGCAAATCCTACAAGCAGGCCTGGAAGGAAGTGTCACCCAAGGGTGCCAACCCTGCATCTGCCTCTTCTTGATGGGGTGACTCGGGCAGGGCCGCCTGGCCTCCCTGAACCCCTTTTCCTGGTTTGTCAGATGGGGTGACTGTGAGGATGAAGAAGGTGATTGCAGTGCTTGGTGCAGCACCTGGCTGCCGGGAAATGCCCAGTAATCAGTGGTTTTTATTTTAAATATTGACAGTTCCTACGCGGGCTTCCCCCCACCCTGCCAGTCTCCCAGCTGTTCAGGCCTCCACCCTCTGCCTGGGTGAACCCTCCCTGGCACCGCCCCCACCACGGTCAGCCTGGCTCATGTCACTGCGCTGGGAGTTCTCGCGATACCTGCCCGTGGGCTCCATATACCTGCCCGTGGGCTCCAGTTCCCCGGGCAAGACTGCGGCTTCACCTGGAGCAGGCGGTGGGGGGAGCGCCTCCGAGATGGATCAGGAAGATGGGTGAGCGCAGACTGGAGTCCCCCTGCCGGGCTCAGGTCCCGGCCATGCCACCCACCATTAATGTGACTACGCTTTTACTTGTAAAGGGGGTCCAGTGACAGTTCCTCACGGAGCTGTTAAAAGGATCAGATGAGATCTTGCGCGGAGGCCTCTGACAACTGGCTGACCTCCTAAGCGCTGCCTGAGTGTCAGCCGATGTCATCCCCACCTACGAAATGTTTGGTGAATTGTTTGTTCTTTCTGAGCCTCAGTTTTCCCATCTGCAGCGCAGTGGTGACGAACTCTGTCCCCCGGTTGTGGGGTGAGAGGAGGTTCTGTGTGGGGTGGAGGTGGAGGTGTGTGGTATCTCTCCATGGTGACAGCTGTTGTTATTGCTCACTCCGGGGGCAGGATGGCAAACCCGTGGATTCACGAGAGAAGGGATGGGTGACACTGGGATTCCCGCCCTGCCCAGAGCCCCCTCCCCAGACACTTAGCAAATAAAACCCCAGGACGCCCAGTTAAATTTGAATTTCAGGTCAATAGCAAGTAGTTTCTTAGTGTAAGTATTCTCAACTATTGCATGGGACATACTCATGCTAAGACATTACCCATTGCTGACCTGCAACTCAACTGTAACGGACACCCTGCGTTTCATCCAACAATCCTGCAGGAGGAAGCTGTGCCAGACTAAGGAGGTTATCGTGGTGCGAGACGGTGGGGGACAGAGCAGAGCACCCGGTGGGTAGCAGCTGCTCTCTGCTCTGCATTTCTGAGCGTCCCTCAGGGCCTCTGCGCTGTCCGCTGCCCCCTCCTAATCACAGAAGAATGCTCCGTCCGGGAACACGGAGCGTGGAGGTGTAGAATGAATGAGTCACCCGCTGGTGAGGAGGGCGGGCAGCTGGCGGCTGGACGGGCTCCAACCACGAGTGAAACGGTGCCAGTGAACACGGGGCACGCTCTCGGGGCGGCTCGAGGACCGAAGGCTCAGCCTGTGGCAGGGAGACCACGTGACAGTGAACCTAGCTTCCGCCAGTTTCTGCCCACGTCCCTGTGTCTCCTGGTTGAGCTCACTTTAATTCTGTGCTTTTAGATCTGCTAATTCCTGCTCTTTCCTTTCCTTTCCTGCCAAAAATATCTGTTAGTCATAGAACCCTCTCGGGCATTTAAAAGGACAGTGACAGAAATGCAGCCTTGCCCTGTAGTAACAGGAAGAATGAAGGGCTTTGCTCAGTGGCCCTGGCCATCAGGAGGGTCCCCATCCTGAGGCCATTTCAGCCCATGTGAGCCCAGCCATTCTCAGGGGTTGAAGGGTATGCATTCTGTCCATCCTGCAGTCAGGACACAGAGGTTTGCAGAGTTAAATCCCTTCCCCTAATCTCAGCTGAGTGGTAGGGATGACTCAAACCCACTGTTTCCTCCTCAATTCAAAAATATATTTTAAAAAAGAGATGCTTAATATAAAAGCACTTAGCTCCACAGGGTCCATACTCCCTCGCCTGCAGCACGGCTGCTTTTATTTCCCAACAGGCCTTGCTCACTCGACAGGCATTTGTCCTAACCGCAGTCATGGGTAGGGCCTGGCATTGCTAGAAACACTTTGTCACATTGCCACATGGTCTCCCAGTACTCATTTTTAATGACCACGTTGTAGTCCAATACATTAAAATTCCGAACAGCGCACCTTCAGGTTATTTCTATGTTTTTAAACTATAATGTGGTGGTGAAAAATTTTGAGCTGTACTGTTTTCTTTATTTTGAGCCCAGGTGTTAGGACTTCGTGATGGGTTCATGTGTCCCCCACAAACATATGTTGATGTCCCATCCCTGGGTACCTCTGAAGTCGGCCTTATTTGGAAATAGGGTGTTTGCAGATGCAGTCGAGCTAAGATGAGGTCATACTGTAGTAGGGTGGGTCCCTGTCATACATTTGGGACAAAAAACACCTGTCTATGGGATTAGTGACAATGGCGTTATTATTGAGATCTCCTCTAGTAGCCGCATGTGCCTGTCCAGCCTGGGTGGCCAAACTGTGCTTTCCCCGGGGGTCATTTGTCACCACTCATGGGCCACTTGATGTGACTTTCTGAGGACGGATCGGGGGCTTTCCCCGAGTTGCCACTTCCACAGCCTGTGCTGACCGGAAATGCTGTGTGCGGGTGGGGGACAGGGTGTGGGTGGACCCCGGAAGACGCCTCCCTTCACCCTCAGTGTCAGGGTTCTCACCCGCCCACTGGGCTCTGACCCTCTGGGTGCAACCCTGTGCTTGCTGCTGTCTGGAGCTTCACACAAAGGATGGCAGCTAAATGCTGCCAGAGGGTGTGGAAGGTAAAGGGGTCTCCAGGGTTTTCAGAGCAGCTTAGGGAGCAGAAGCGCATGGGGCCCTGGCCCAGCTCCCTTCTCGCTCACCCTTTGCTTCTGTCCCGCAGAGAGTCCCCCGAGTGCTCAGCCCTCTGCAAGGTGGCCCCAGGCCCTGTCCCTCCCTCCCTCCCACCCTCACGGCGGTTTGAGTTCAGGCCCCCTTGCGGAATGCCCAGCCCCAAACCTCCCCTCTCACGCCCGGCCTGTTTAGTGGGATGAAATGACAGTGGATCGCCAAGTGGCAGCTATCTGCTCCGAGAGTTGGTCAAGCTGGGTGCCCCCCACCATGTGCCCCTCCCACCAGCACCTGCCCACTGAGCCTTCCTTCAGCCCCAAACTTCCTGGCAGGTCTTGGGAGAACTGCCCTTCTTCCAGAACCTGTTTGACGCACAGCCTCATGAAGAGAAGACTTTGGTGCAAGGTTCCTTGCAGAATGGCTGCAGCTCTGCAGAAACGGGCACAGAGCAGGCCCTGCACCGAGATTCCTCTGTCTGTAAAGACAGATTGAACTCTCCTGGTCTTCAGGGTCACAAGCCGGAGACCAATCTGATGCTTTGCCTGTTGTGCACATGTCCCTGCAACACCCCAGCATAGTCAGAATTCCCACAATTGCTGAGGGGGTGGGGGTCAGCCTGTGCTCAGCCATGTGGAGCAATGCTGGGTGCCCAGTGCTCCTGGTCCCTGCTCTGCTGGCAGGGGCAGAGGGGGGCTGAGCATCTGGGGGCAGAAGCCGAAGTCACTTAAGGAGGTTGGCTCTTTCCTTTCGGGGTGCAGTGGGTGGATTTTGTTGGTGGGCACCATCCTGGGGGGCATCGGGCTTGGCCAGTGATGTCTGGCGGCTGTTTGGTTTAGGGTGAGGGTGTTAAGGTGGGAGGTGGTATTTATAGGATAGTGTGAACCTTTAGTTGAAGGGCAAGAAGCAGCAGCTGCCCACACAGCAGGAAGCGACACCTCGGGGGGCAGGGGAGGATTTCCCAGGCGGTGGCTCTGTCTTTGATGTCAGCTGCCCTCTACTCTCTCCCTGACCATAGGACAGGACGAGGTGGGCTTAGAGGGTGGCGCAGGCATGCATCCGTTTCCAGGAACAGCAGCCCACGATGGTCACCCCGTAGATCCTGAGCCCCTTCCTAGGGCCTGCTCTTTGACCCAGGATTTGGGCCTGGGCCTGGGCCTGGGCCTCATCTCCTGACCTCAGTGGACATTTCCAGTCTCCCTAGGTGAAGACCAGCCAGGTGACAACTCAAGAGAGGCCCACCCTTGGGTCACATTATTAATTCACCCCAAGCAAGAGGAAAGGAACTGGGGAAGTGCTTTACTACGAGGGGAAGGTTGAAAAATAAATGTCATAAATGCATGTGAAGAGGTAAAAGGCCTGATTTAAAAAAGGGAGTAGGAAGTCTTTAAAAAGATCTTAATTTTTTAGAAATTATAAGTGTCTTTAAAGTCACGTTTATCTTATTTTCTTCTTATAAAGATTCTATCTTCATCTAGAAAACCTAGAAGTAAAAAGGAAAGTGTAAGGGAAAGGCTAAGAGTCCTGTTGAATCCCACCAAGAGCCTGTGTTGATTTGGTGGTCTAGTCTTGAAAAACCGACGGACACACAGACAGACACACAGACAGACCCTCACGCTTTCATACGTGGTTGAGGCCATTCTACAATTACGGCATAATTCGCTTTTCATTTAAAATCCCATCAGCCTTTCCCCTGCATCTCTGAAAACATGAATTTTAACAGCTCCCTGCCATTCCGTGGAAAGGCTGAGCAATTCATTTAACTCACCCCTTACAGATAATGTACAAATTTAATTTAAACTCATTAAAGTGTACAAGTCTGTCTTATGAAACAGAATAAGGGAGGTGCCACTCAGTGCCTCAGTTTTCCCGTCTCTAAAGTGGGGCAACCCTGCCTCAGCTCAGGTGGCTGGTGTGGCCTTTAATTCTTATTTAGGAAAGGCCTAGCAATTCACCGGTGAAGGATTGAGACTTTAGTCAAAGGCTTTGCGTAATTGTCCCCAATTATTATAATTTGCTCATTACAGGCAATCAGTGCATTGCAGGCCCGCAGAAAGGAGTTTATTTGGGAGTCCATCTGGGTCTTTTTCTTGCTTGAGCTGCTGATGGGGGTTCAGGAGGCCTGTGATTTTCTTCCTGCTGGAGAGACAAGGATCAGCCAGAAGACAGCCGGTCCTAAATGAGCCGGCCAGGTAATCACTGGTGCTCAAGGTGCTACTGAGGGCCAAAGGGGGATCTCCACCTGGGCTGGAAGGTGCGGTTGGGCCTTTCATGGGTACACAGTGCCAGCCCTCCATTTCTCTTCATCTTCCTGCCTTTACTCTCCCAGAATACATAGGTAACTCACCAGGATTTCCATCTTAAGCCTTTTAGAGGCCAAAGGAATATTGGTTCATTTAGAGTTTTCCCAAGTTTTCCTGATGGTCCCTGAGCCATGTCATCTGTCTCATACACTTCAGAAGTTCTCAGATGTGATCAATCAGGGCTCCCAACACCTGTAAAATGGGGCAAAGAGGTCGAATAGAGCATTTAGGAACCAATGAACTGAGCATTTACTTGCCACGATTTGTAGAAATGTCTAAAGTCCATCTGCAGAGCAATGGTGACCATATATTCTGACACTTAGATCAGGACATGTGGTCTGACCAAGACCTGTTTTCCGGAACTGGGAGGACAGTTGTGTAAAAGACAAAGAGATAGGATGTTGCAGTGGCTGCCAATCTGGACATCCCAGGCTGTCCTGTCATCTCCACATGGGAGCAATATCTGCCATCCTCGGTGGAAACTCTCAACACTCTGGTCTGCTTTCTGGAGCCTTCAGTCTATTGCAGATCACCACATGGCAGTTTGAGCACCAGTGATGATGATTTGACATGATTCATTCCTAACATGGTTTCTCTCCTGGGTCTGGCTGCAGTGACCTGAACTTTGGAGCATGTACACACGAGTGTACTTGTGTGTGTGAGAGTGGGGGTGCAGTGGGGTGGTAGGAAAGGCTGTTTAGACCATTCTTGAGTCAACCTTCAGTTCTGAGTTGTCTGGGGGATAGATTTAAACTTAAAGGAATTGGGGGTTCAGTTTGTTGAGTGATCCAGATTGAGGCTGGGACCCATGGGTTACAGAAGATAAATAGGAATACACTCCACAGAGGCTGTGTCTACACATTCAATAAAGTCTTATTCGAAGGTGAGGCTGACCCCTCAGAGTCACTGTCACATTTGAAAAGGAAATTGGGCTGGTTTCAAGCCCTCCAGGAAACAAGAAGAGGCAGGTGGAGGGCGGGCCACACCCTCCTCCAGTCAGGGTAAAATACTGAACCATTGTCCCCATCACACGCGTTTAACTGGTTCTGAGCAGACCAGCATATGCTGCAGATTCGGACTAACTGATTCCAGCGCCGTCCTTGGGTCTTGAAATACTGAGTTTTCCATTTCTCATGTCTGGGCTCTGTGACTATAAGCCAGCATGTCTTCGTTTTTCCAAAACATCTCACTCATATGCTGAATGCACCATAGTCCCTTCATTTCTTGAAACAGTGAACTAGTAGAAGGTGTAAATCTCATAGGAGTTTTCTCTGCTCATTTGTTAGATCAGATGTCTCCAAAGTGGGGACAAACTGGAGGAGTTCAGGGAGAAAATGCTAGAATGTCAGTTTCTGCTTCTCCCTTTCACCTCGTCGATGTTTTGAGTATGTTTTATGGCATACACGATACAGTGCACATGAGCATCCAGAGGTGAACGCATGCTTTTATTACCGATAGAAGTGCAGTAGACCAGGGCTCAGCAAGCAGCACACAGGCCAAGATCGGCACCCCGTCTTCGTATGTTCACTCACAGCTAGCGATGGTTTTTACATTTTTAAATGGTTGCGGGGTGGTGGTGATCAAAATGAGAACACTATTTTGTGACACATGAGAATTTTATGAAATTTAAGCACCAGCATCTATAAATGAAGTGTGACTGGACTGTATTCGCGCCCGTTCACTTGCATGTTGTCTGTGGCCACATTTGCGCCTCCAGCAGCAAGCCGAATAGCCGAGAAAGACAGACTGGTCCTCCAGGCAGAAAACAGTTCCTCTCTGGCCCTTACGGAAAAGGTCTGCCAGCCCGTTCCCACACCACTGGCTTCATTTCCTGGGACAGTAGCCTTGAACCAACTCACCTAGGTGGAAAGAGTATTTTAAAGCTCAATACGCCTAACTTTCAGCATGTGTCTTGGAGGCCTCTGCTGAGCATTTGGCCGGGGTCGGGGGGAGGTGGCGGAGGAAGGTCAGGGAAAGGCCGAGAAGACTGTCCAAGTCTTGAAGCCGGCCTTTCAGAAGGCAAGAAGGGGCACGGAGTTGGCCTGATGGGCTAGGAACGCGTCCAAGGACAAGCCCTCCTTGTTCCTGTCAACTGGTTATCTTTGTTTGGATATCAATGCGGAGTCACCTGGTAGTTAGAGAGCCACCGTCCTGTACTGTGCTTACTGAGCTCCCCTCCCCTGGAGCCCACGGCCCATCACGTGGGAGCGTTTCTCACCATGATGCGACATTCCCGGGGGTGGTGTTTCTGTGGGATAAGATCTTGAGATTTGAGATTCGAGATTCAATCTGTTCCCTCCCCTTTAGGCCCGAGAAAGAAAAACAGAAAAACCCTCGTCAATATGGGAGGACCTTTCAGCAAAGCCCAGGTGGTGGTTCAGAGGGCTTTTTCTAAACCCAGGAGTGGAGGTGAGGGCTGGGTCCAGCCGCTGTACCTCCACTGATCCAAAGATAGAGCTTTGCTTGTGCGACTCTTTCGTTTGCCAGGCAGCTCTGGGACTTTGAGTAGGAAGGTTCAGGTTCCAGGAATCCTGATCACCCCAAAGTTTCCCTGAGCACAGTGGCCTTCTGCATGGGGTCAAAAGTTTATCTCAACAGGTGTGTGTGTATGTGTGTGTGTGTCTATATGTGTGTCCCCAAAACAGCAGCTCTGGCCTACTCAGCTGAGAGAGTGCGCGCATGTGGGTCGGAAAACTGATTAGTCTCCCAAAACGGGACCCAGTCACCCTGACAGAGACCAGAGGCCCGGGGAAAGGAAGTGGCTTACTCCGTATGTTGGAAGGATGCAGCTGGACTCTGAATCCATGTCACTTACCCGTGGACACTTCCCTCGGACAGCAAGTGGGAAACCCTAGGCAAAGAAGGTGGAAAATTTTAGTCCAGGAGGAAGTAGGCTCTTACTTAGGGCATCGGCCAGCTCCCAAACCCTGTGTAGCGCTGACTAAACTTCGCTCACTAATGTGATGAAATGACTTAAACATAAGGACGTACAAAATAAACTTTCCAGAAAAGCAAAAACCACAACAGTGGGCAGACTGCTCACTTCTCCTTTGTGGGTTGGTGACTGTTTGTGAGATTTCGGTTAAGGCTATTGCTGCTTGTCCACGGTATCCAAGAAATGCAAGTCTCTGGATGTTAGTAATCGTGCTGGAAGTTTCGGTTTGCTTGGAAAACATGCTGAGCTGACCTAGTGGGGTGACATGAGGGCCAGTCACTTCTGCTTTTTGAAACAGGGCCTCCCAGGATGCTTGGGAGGCGAGGTGTTTGTGGGATTTGAGACCCCCAGCTGTGGAGGCAGGGTGGGACACTGACCACCTGAAAAGGTGAAAAGAAATGGGCTAACGTTTCTCCTTTCATTGAAGGCATTTTAAAAGTGTGAAATGATAACAAAATTAGAGAAATAAATTTAAGAACCCCAGTTCGCCACTCCAATAAAATGGCTATTTTCACTTTTGA
This sequence comes from Miniopterus natalensis, assembly GCF_054644295.1. NCBI lineage: Eukaryota > Metazoa > Chordata > Mammalia > Chiroptera > Miniopteridae > Miniopterus > Miniopterus natalensis. Next base: position 85,272,524 of record NC_142086.1, on the reverse strand, counting down.
ATATTAACTTTCACACATTTTAAAACTCTCAGCAACAGTGCACACATGCTTCTTTGCATGGGGACCACCTCGGAATGAGGGAAAGACGTGGCTCTTTCTGCAGCTAGTGGCACAAAAGCACACTCTCTCCTGTACCCCAAGCTCGCCTGTGTGTTTCTAGGGACAGGTTGGGCAGAAGATCACACTGGACTCCATGTCTGCACACAGTGCCACCACAGATGACAATGGAGTGGTTGTCACAGCCCCAATACAGCACCCAATCCCTTCATTTGATGTGCTAACCTGAAGCCACAAATCTGTCCACCTCACCCCCTCACTCCATATATCCTGCTTTCTGTTGCCACTTTTGGGGATGAGCAGCTTTTTTGAGGCGTCATCTAAGTTGCCTCCTGTGGCTTTGCTCTTTGAACCACCCTCGGTCCCCAGGCGTGTGAGAGAAGGGCCCTTGTCCTGAAGATACATTCTCGGGCTGCAGGGAATGAGTTAGAAGTGGAAGGTGCCACTTCTAACAGATAGATGGCAACATGAATGTGTATGTGAGTGTGTCTGTGAGAATGACCGTGAGTTTGTGCATGGGTGTGAATGTGTATGGGCCTGAGGGTGTATATGTGTATGTGTGTGTATGAGCATATGTGAGTGTGCATATGTGCATTGTGTGCATGTGTGTGTATGAGTGTGAATGTGAGCATGTGAATGTGCATGTGTGTATATGTGCACATGTGTAGTGTGTATATGTGCACATGTGTAGTGTGTACATGTGCATTGTGAGCATGTGTGTGTGTATGTGTGTTTGTGTGTGTGCACACGGCATGGCTGCAGCAGGTGTGTTCCCAAAACCCTTCGAGAAGCATCACTGAGGTCAGCTCAGGAGGCCACACAGTGACATGGGCACTCATGGGAGATGAGCCAGAGCTTGGGGTGGAGGCGGTGGTTCCTGGGGCAGGGACCCGGCCAAGGTCAGCACCTGACATGGTCTCAGGTTTTGTCAGTTGGTGCAGAAAGGGGATAGGTGTCACGAATAAGGGGACAGGAGTCAGCTAGGTGCAGCTTCCCATGCTAGCAGAGCCCCTCAGGGTCTCTTATGGTGAGCCTCCAGGCCTGAACATTCAAAAAGACTATTTTTATTCTGGAAGCATGTGGGTTGGCCCCTCAACTCCCTTTTCTTATCTTGGAAGTTGGCAGTCGGACTGCGCTATTTTATTTATATGGCAATTAAAGAGCTTTCACAACAAAAAGAACCATGCTAATCCTCCCAGCATATCATTGCTTGTGAACGTAGAACTCTGTCCATATTTTAGATGACTCAACTTCCTTTCCAAGTCTCTGACTCCGACCCAGGACACAACAGAAGCTCCAAAGAGCAAACCTCCTTTTCTCAGTGGGAGAGCGGGGTTGACAGGATGGGGACAGGACACCCCATCAGCTCCAGCCCCCAGGTGGAGGGCCTCCTTCGGGCTGCGTCCCTAGGCGATGCCTCCGGCTCCAGGAGAGGATTTTCAGCTGACCAGCTTGGCTGTCCGGTGGAAACTGAGCAAGGCCTGGTGCTGCTGGAGAATGTGGGGAGGTGGCTGTGATCCCAGAGGTCAGACTTGCCCAATAGGACGGCTGCTCTGATCTTCAGAGGCCAACAAGCAAATGCCCCACGGGAGAGGGGGGACAAAAAAAACGCCAAGGTCAGATCTGTTCCTTCCTCCACCCCTTTGCTCAGGCTCTTCCCCTGCCAAGAGTGCCTTCTTTTCTCACTTAACACCCACTTATCCAAATTCTGTTCACAACTCCCCTTACTGCACACAGTGGCCCCTTCCTCCGTTGAGCTTGTCCCTACCCCTCTCACACCTTCACCTCCCAAGACACCGACTGCCTAGACCAGGGGCTCCCAGGGTTTTGAAAAATGAGGGTCCTTTGTGATGCCAACACACCTTGAAGACCCATAGGATTTCGGCATTTGTTGATTGAGAAAAGGGGTTGGTGGTCAAAAGGATGTTATAAATTCCCAATTCTCCAAAGGGATTGGGGTTTTGTCAATTCTAAAAGCACCAATATATTGAAAAAAAGTTCACTGTACTTGCTCAGTTTTTAGGCAATGCTTGATTGATACCTGGATCTGTAGCTCCCTTGCTATAACTGTGCTTTCTAAGCCCAGGTGTGGCTCACCCAATGGGAGTGACACCATCTACTCCACGAGGAAATTGTGGTTCCTGCATTTCACGTTGGTTGAATAGAGTTCCTGTCTTTGTAGGGAGTTTGCAAGGCCTCTTTGAGGGCAGGGATGACGCCTGGGTCAGGTGTCCTGGGTAGGGTAGGTGCACTGTACAGGCCTATTGTCAAGGAGACACCACAGCAGGACCAGAAGAGCCAATCCCTTGAGACCAAGTGTTTAGGGAAAAACAAATCTCTGACGAAAACCTACATTGTGGTCACCCAGGAGGAACAGTCATCGAAGAGGCAGAGCTGGGACACAAACAAGGTCACCCAAAGGTGTATCTTGTTGAGGAAAAGTAGGCAGGGCTGTGAAAAATGTTCGAGTCCAAACTCTAGACCTGGAACCCACGGAGATGAGAAACAATTGAGTCAGAACATTCTGGAAGGAAAACAATGGAAATTCACCCTTTGTGAAGCAGAAGCTGTGCAGAGACTGGAGTGGGGGTGAGGGGCAGAGAGCACCTACAAAGAGAAGGGGCACAGTGACAGGGGCAGGAAAAAAAGAGGTTTTTATTGGTCCAGAAACAGGTTAAGACAGACGACTTAAAGTAAAAATTCTCTTTGCTGCGACATGCTAGGAAGAGTTAGAAAAGTCCGAATTATTGCAACTAGAGCGATTCCTGCTGAGACATTCCTCAGCGCCCTTCGGATCTCAGTCTGGAATCTCCCCGGCCGCACGGGAGGGTGTTTCTTCCAGTGACCCTGCCGAGCCTGTCCTGCGGGACTCCCCTTGCACGGAGCCCCGTGACTGGGCTGCTATCTGCTCTCGCTCCCATTCCTTTCTGCCCCACGTGCGTATCTCCGCCGTCATCTGATATGTTCTGACAGCGATGATACCGATGGGTGGTGCTCGGATGGCGTGCAGAGCTCGTGTGGCGTTCTCACTCCCGTCCTTGTCATCGGGGACACAGACTAGCCACAGAGAGGGTGAGATTTCTGACCCCATCTCCATATATCCAGTGGGAAAACTCTGGCCACGGGTGAACAGATGCGTCCATGTTACTATTTTCCTCTCTCTGCCTCAGTTCCCTCCCCTGTAAGGTGGGGATTATACCTGTATCACAGGATGCTGTAAGGTGGCACTGAATTCGTGCCTGGAAAGCCCCGAGCGTACGCAGTAGGTGAATGATCAGTCTCAATTTTGTTGCTAAGTAGCTCTGTGACCTTCAACAACTCACCTTCTTTGCAAGTCACTATCAAAGAAGGTGGCGATCCTTAAGGGAGCTGATTACATGGTCAAGACCCTTCTATTTATATAACCCGTCTCCTTCCACAGCTAAAGAACCCTTGGTGTAGAGTATGGATGCCTTCATTTTTTCCCGTTTATTCAGATGTGACATGTCACTCCAAAATTTCCAAAGGGCATGGATTGAAGTGTGGAGGATGGGGCGATGAGGGACATCAAGTGCAACTTAGTCTACACTTGGGCACAAGTGCAGTGTTCCTCGGTCTGTGCAAGCTCCAAAGAGTTTGCACTAAATGAAAGGGCCAAGGGATGGGCGGGAAGTGAGGTGCTGGGACCCAAGCCTCCTCTTCTCCACTCACCTCTGCAAGGTGCTGATGCCCCTAGGGGTCTTCTCCAGCTGCGTGTTTTAAGGAGCAGCATGGCAGAGAGTGGGGGTAGGGCCTTGCTAACCCGCTGTGTTGGCTTGAATAGTAACCCCTCCCCCCCGCAATTTATGTCCACCCAGAACTTCAGAAAGTGACCTTATTCGGAATAGGGTATTGCAGATTTAGAGTTAAGTCAAGACGAGGTCATGCTGGCATAGGGTGGGCCTCAATCCAGTGGCTGGCAACCTTATAAGAGGAGAGGAGACACAGAGGCACACGGGAAGGCCATGTGAAGACGGAGACAATTTGGAGTGACGCAGCCTCTAGCCAAAGGATGCCAAGGATCGCAGCAACCAGGTCCTGGGGGATGGAGGAGGGGAGGAGGGACCCTCCCTGGAGCCTCCAGAGGGAGCTGGGCCCTGGCTCCACACCTGGACTTTGGACTCTGGCTCCCAGAACCGCTAAGCCCCCCAGCTGGTGGAATTGGTTAAGGCAGCCCTAGGGCGAGAATAGAGCAGGCGGCCTTTTCCCAGGGCCTCATGCGTCTGAAAGCATGAAGGAAGCACACTCCCGTCGCGGTGGGAGCGGCCCGCGCGGTGCCCCTTATCTCTGCCTCCCGGTTTCCGCTCGGGCAGGGCCTCTGAGGTTCGAGGGGGAGTCGGGAGGAGCCTTGGCAGCGGCCCACGTTCCCAGCTGGATATAAATCTTGTGTCGTGGTGGTTCTTTTCCTTAGCGAGTGGCGTGTGCTCCAGAGATAAGGGCGAGGGAGGAAGTGGGGGCTGGGGGGTTCAGCGCAGAGGAAAGTGACAGAATCACTCCCAGAAACGATGACTCACGGGGTGTTGGGATGGGTGTCTCCCTGCCAACCAAGGACCTCTGCAGAGTGAGCTGGAGTCAGATGCCACAGCTCTGCCTCTCACTATGTGACCTTGAGCGGGACACGCTCTGTGCCACCTCAGTTATCTCGGCTGAGAAATGGGTCAATGACCCGCACGGATTTGCATCCGGGGCAAGGCTGCCGGAAGGTAGAGCGAGTGCAGGCGTGAGGACGCTGCCTCATCCGTCAGGGGCGCTCAGATGGTCGCTGCCTGTGTCTTACGGTGACGGTGACGCTGTGGTTTCCATGGTAATGGCTGTTGCTGTCTGGCAAATTCCCACAGCCAACAGCTCACCTGTGGGACTTAACTCGTGTGTCATTGAATCAGTTCTTATCTCTCAAGGGGTTTTCTCCGATACGGGAGGATTTCTGTCCCAGGCACAAAGACTGCTCTGAGGGACTCACGCACACACGCACACCCTGAATCCCGTCTGCGCACCTCATGCTGCGGTGACGCGAATAGGGAAGGGACTGGGTGACCCTCCCAGCCACGCGAGTCATGCCGACCTTTCGCCCTTGGTTCTAGGAAGCTTTCAAGTGTTTCTCCAGCATAGAGCTTTTAGAAAATGCCTCCTTCATCTATAAGATGTTATCTCCCGACAAGAAGGTTGGGGGTGAGACAGCGAAATGACAGAATATTCTCACAGCACTGGCCTTTAGAAGGGCGGAGCCGCCGCAGGCCAGTGTCTGGAAATTCTGAGTCCACTCGAGTGAGGCTCCTGCGTGGGGTCCGAAGCTCTCCCTTCCTTCGAGGACCCCTCTCCAGGGTGAGGGATACTTACCCCGCAATCGGCTCCCTTGGGGATGGCCGCCCTCCCCGACGGCGAGCTGGGAGAAGTTGCTCAGGGCCACAGGCCTGCTCAGCAGCAACGCTGAGGCTGAACGCAAATGTAAGAGCTGACCTTCGCCTACTGCATTCACTCAGGGCTTTCCGTGCAGAGCTCAGTGACTCCTTACGACATCCTGCGATGCAGGCATTATCCCCGCCTTGCAGGGGAGGGAACTGAGGCAGAGGGAGGAAAATAGTGAGTCAGGCAGTGGGGTTCCAGAGCCCTAGTTCTTAACACGACACCCTCCTGCCTCCCAAACCTGAAATCAAGCTGCCTGGGTGATGGCCATGGCAGAAACTCCTGACCTTGGGTAACTGACTTGACCCCCCCAAGGCTCAGTGTATCCCTCTGTAAAATGGGCATCCTGGCAGATACCTCATCTGCTGCTGTCAAGATGAATTGCATCATACGTGTAAAGTGCCTGTCAGTGTTATCCCCAAGAAGCTTTAGCTATCCTTCCTCCTTCTCTACTAGAAATGTCACTTCTGCATCCTTGCTGCCATCGGATGCTGTGTCTATGAGCAGGACCTTCGCTTCAGCAGGGAACCCCGGTCCTGGTCACTGGGTCGGGATCAAGAGGTCTCCTCCCTGGGGACACCCTCTCCTCTCTGCCTCAGTCTCCATCCCCGAATCTTGGCACCCAGCCCCTGCTTGGGCCTCCCCTTTCCCTGTGGCCACAGACTCAGCCTGGTGGGGCTGGGGCAGGCCCCTCCCTGGGTCTGAGGCTCTGCAGCTGCTCGGCCTCTGCGGCTGCTCATGCCCATGAGTGGGGTCAGTGGGAGGTGAAGGCTCTTCTGGGTAGCACCCTGAGTTTCAGGTCGTGATTATCAAATGATATAATTACAGGCCAGGGAGGCCATTCCTGTGGCCTGATTTGGGCCACCTGCTCTCCCAGAAATCTTCTTCCTAAATGAGGAATTTTGACGACCCTGAGAGCATTGATCTCCTCTTTGCATCCCACTCCCATTTTTCTGGGCCTAGAAATGAACGTTGGCCCCAATTCATGCACATTGTGTGTCATTTAAAAATTACTAAAATCTATTGGAGTTACACAGACGCATATGCAGTGTGCACTCTGTGAAGGACACAGAGGCAAACCAGACGTCACCTGTCCCCAAGGCCTCTGCTCCAGCAGGGATTTCCGTGTGCACACACATGTATATGTGTACACACAGATATGTGACATAATATTGTATTAGTCCTGTTGCCGTGGTAACAATTTCTCACAAACTTAGTGGCTTCAGACAACACAGATGCATTACCCTACAGTCCCGGCAGGCAGAAGCCCGGCACGGGCCTCCGTGGGCCAACAGCGAGGTGTCACAGGGCTGCCTTCCTTTCTGTGTCCTTGTGTTTTCCAACTTCTGGGGTCCCTCCCTCCTTCTCCGATCCTTCTTCCCGTTAAGTCCCCCTGTGACCACCGCTGGGGAAGGGTCTCTGCTGAATCAGACTCTAGGGGGCTCAAGCTCCTTGCCCAGAGGCACTCTTTCTAGAACAATTTGTAAGAAAGTTCAATCGTTTGGTTCTAACTCTTAGCCAGTAGACACATATTAGGGCTGTTCGTCACAAGGAAATTTTTGGAACAATACTCTGGTTGTTGAAATGGATTAAAAGATTTAAAAAATGGACATTAGGGTGTGGGATGTTGATGGTGAGGGGGTCTGTGCACCCGGGGGCATAAGGGGACCCCCTGTACTTACTTAATGCTCAATTTGGCTCTTAAAATAAAGTCTGTTAAAAAAGAAAGGACATTGAGACAGGAAATCTCCCACTACTCAGCACCAAAATATAGAGATTGTATCCCTAATGAAGTGGTAGCACACAGCAGATCTTCGGAGAAGTACCACTTTAATAAACAAGGCTCTATCTTCAAAGCTAGATTAATATTTACTGTTTGGCTTTAAGTGGGAGATATGCATCTTTACTAATCGAATGAACTGCAATCACTGGCCCCAAATGACAGTTCATTCATCCGCTTCTGTGTGTTTGTACGAGCACACACATGCACACGCACAGGGCATACCGCCCGCGGAACCGGGAGTCTTGCGCTTCACGTCAACAAGTGCTCACTCACCGATTGCGTTTTCTTACTATGAAACTCACTCCCCATCTTCTTAACTACAAGAGTTTCTTTGTCTTTAATGAGCGTCCTGCCTCCCCCCCCCCCCCCCCCCAACCACTGTGGCTGCTTGGAGCCCTGGGTCTTTCTATATTTGCACCCTTTGGTCAAGGACAGCTCTCAGCATAGATCACAGGGCCTTCTTGAAATTCTCTTGGCTTCTGTGACACCATTTTTCCCTCGATTTCTTTTTTATTTCTCTGATTTTTTTCCAGAAAGGCCTGCCCTGGCCCCCTGTATTGGTTGGATGGTCCGCTGAAATGGGGTCATTTGAAGAGAACTTGATAAAGGGGGCAGGAGGGTTCAGCAGGGACTAGCAATAGTGGGGAGCCCTCACTGATCTTGGTCAGCAGGATGAAAGGGAAGGAGCAGTTACTGTCAGCAGAGCCTGGAGAGAAAGCTCCATGAGGCAGCCCAGGGGCAGGGGCCTGGAATGAACACCAGAGTACCCCCGTCCCTGGGATCTCCTCATGTGCTCCCTCCCCAACCGCCCCAAGGGGCCCGCAGGCAGGGGCCATTGAGGCGTCTCACTCACCAGTGTCCCAGGGCGAAGGGCAGAGTGGGCAAACTTGGAGAGTGAATCTACGGGGACAGACAGAAGGATTCCAGCCATCACCATCCATGCTATGGGCTGCACTGTGCCTCCCTCCCCTGCCCAGTTCATACGCTGAAGTCCTAACTCCCAACACCTCAGAATGTGACCTTATTTTAAAGATAGGTCTTTAAAGATGTAATTAACTTAAAATGAGGTCACTAGGGTGGGCTCTAATCCAGTCTGACTGGTGTCTTTATAAGAAGATATTAGGACACAGATCCTGTGAGGACCCTGGGAGAAGACAGTCACCTACAAGCCAAGAAGAAACCAGTCCCTCCCACACCTTGGTCTCCAACTCCTGGCCTCCACACTGTGAGACAACCCATTTCAGTTCTTTAAGCCCGCTGGTCCGTGGCTTTTCCTATGGCAGCCTGAGCTAAGACAATACCTCAGTTTGCAACAGCCCAACACTCTCTCCCACTCCCTCCCTCCCTTGACTTTTCCCTCTAGCGTTTATTACCATCTGGTGTACCATGTTTTATTTATCTTGTCTCTTCTCTGTCCCAAAGCCCCCCCCCCCCATACCAGCTCCATAAGGGTGGCTTCTGTCTGTTTTGTTCACTGCTGGAGCCCCCTTGACTAGAGCAGCACCAGGTGCATAGAGGGTGATCTGTGTGGCCAGGGTTTGCTGAACGAAAGGTTTTCCAAAAACCTCCTTTCTTATCATCTTTGCTGGTGTCTTCTTCTCTGCTCACCCTTAACCCCAGTGCTTCAAAGTGCACTCGCTGGTCTTGGCCCCTCCAGACCAGCCCCTGGTCCTCCCTCCCCACTGTGAGTAAGTAGCACTGTCACCCAACAGTGTCTGGGTCCAGGGCTCCAGAACCATCCTGGCCTCTCCCTTGTCCTCCCCTGGCCATCCAGCGCAGTGTGTGTTGATCCCTACGCCCCTCTGCTCCTCACTGTCGTGGCCTTGTACTCAGCACACATGGGGATACCCTTAACCCCCTTCTCTGAGCCAGTCTGGGCTGAAGCAGGGTGGTCGGGTGAGGTACTTGACGGGAATTCTCCATCGCTTCCCGTGTGCCAGCTGAGGGGAGACTGGGGTTCGAGTGGCCTGGAGGTGAAAGGGCTGGGCTGAGTCAGATGCACAGTGGGGTGTGTGTGTGTGTGTGTGTGTGTGTGTGTGTGTGTGTGTGTGTGTGTGTGAAGAGAGAGAGGATCCACAGAGAAAGATAGACACAGAGAGAGACAGAGACAGAGGTTCACACAGAGGCAGAGGCGGACAGAGCGAGCGAGCACAGTCTGTGTGAAGTTCAGTAGGTTTCCTACCTCCTCACATAGCATGATCTAATCTTATCAATTGTCAAGATGTTGGCATTTGTGATCAGTAAGTCATCTGAGATTTTTTTCTGGAAGATAAAAGGACCGTCCAGAGAATGTAAGTCTCAGATCTCTTTGTAAGTATATCGTACGCACCACATTTCCTTGGAGGCCTTTTGGGATTTTTTGCTGATCTGAAATACAGCCATCCAGGCCTCAGGACAGGGTCTGCTCTAGCGCTGACTGTTTCTGAAGTCTAGACTTCATCACAGAGAAGATCAGGATGGACCCAGGGTCGGGGAATGGGCAGGATGGAGTTGGAGCCCGTTTCTTCAGAGCGGCAGGTCGCTGCCCAGCACAGGAAGAGGGGAGGCTCTGGGCTGGGGAAGAAATGCTGAGCGGGTTCAGGTGTTGGCACATGTCGGTGGGTGGGAGGACCGCTTTTTCCTCCCATGGTGTCCATGTGTGCACGTGTGTGTGTGTGAGTGTGTGTGTGAGTGGGGGGGAGAGGGAGGATGCCTGAACTAACACACACGGTTGGTGAAATCGAATGAAAAGGCTCTTTGAAAAGCTAACAGGTCTGCCCAGACCAGAGGCGTGTTGTGATGGCTGGATCAGCGGACCTTTCCGGGCGGTTGGAGCCTGTAGCTGTCTGGACATGATTTGGGGACAAGTGGAGGCCAACATCTGATGATCAGAGGCAATGTCAAAGAGAAGGAATGTGTGCAAAGGCGGGTTGCCAGGGATTATTTGCTCACAAGAATGTCTTGTTTTATTTGTTAGAAACTTTGGAAAAGGAAATAGAAGAAAATGTAGAACGCAGCGCATTTCAGAACTTAGGAGGCCGGTAATAGATTGTGCAACCCCTGAGGCTTTTCATGAGGGTTCAGTGTTACATGAATTGAAATACACCAGTTCTAGCCCCTGATTTCATTCATTCGTTCGTTCATTCAATCATTCATTCAATCATTTAACAAATATTTGTGGGGTGTCTATGACTGATTGATTCACTGATTCAATCAACAGAGGATTATCACTCTCACTACACACACATGTACTAATTTTGCTAGAATATTTAACACTTTTATGGAATCATTTTATTCTGGAGAGATATTTTCATCTCTTCAGCATCCTAGAAGAACTCCAAATAATCCTCAGCATTTTATTTCAATATTTTTATATCACTTGATTTTTAAAAGTCCTTAAAGTCAACCACTGTGCTATGTCAATATGCACTGCCGTCGATGTAAATGCAGGAGAGGCGACACCGCCAACACAAAGTCTGGGAGCCGAGGCCTCGCCCTGGACCGGGTGGCGGATTGGGGAAGGAGGGAACAGACCCGAGTTCTTCAAACACTGGGTCATGTACCCGCAGGGCACTTTGGAAATGACCATTTCCTCTCTCTCTCTATATATTTTGCTTCTTCCTCTTGTTTGGCAGGCTTCATCTTATCCTTGTCGACTTCCCAGTCCCACGCATCTCTGGATGAATTGCCCCCATGGACAGGCATTTATGCCAGCCAAGGACACTAGCCAAGGACACTAGCACTGTGACAGTTTTTCTCCTCCCCAAGGCCATGTAGGCTCTTCCTGCCCCGCGGACAGGCCTGCTGCTTGCTTCTCAGGCAGGAGCTCGTCTTCCGGCCCGTGGGCTTCAGGCCAAAGCCTTCGGGGGCGGAGGCCAGCCTGGCCGTCTGTGACAGACGTGCTGTGGGTACCAATGGTCCTTTCATTGAGAGCACAGGCCTGGTGTCTGACCCCTGAAGTGACAGTGCTCCCAGCGAACCCTTTATTTCAGGGCTCGGGGTGAGTGGAACGAGGCCCCAAGAGGAGAGGACAGGGACGTCGTACCACGGGCCAGATGGGCTTGGCCCTTCTGAGCTTGCCTGGCTGGCACTGAGGTTCCGTGGCAGCCAGTGGCCTTGGCCTCGGGCTAGCCCCAAATAGTCACATTCTGAGGTGTTGGGGTTAGGACTTAAGCTCACATTTGGGGGGGCACCATTCAGTCCACAGTGGTGGCTAAGGCACAGCCTACTCGCATGTTTGTGTAATGTTTGCACACCTCCGCAGAATATGTAAACGTCACCTAAACACCTTGAAATTCAGCTGTGATTCCTGTGGCCCTTCTACTCACCTGGTCTTGAGCTGACTCTTGTTCCCTTGGGGCTTCCTAACCCCAGTCCCTCCATGGCCTCAGAAGGCAAGTGTCCAGGAGGCGTCAGACGATTCCACGACGTCCATCACTTCTAGGTCGATGGGGACCTGTGGACCACAGTTACTGGCTGCTGAAAATGGAGCTTCATGTAAAGTCCCGTTAACTTGGTTTAATTTTCATTTTTGACACTGCCAGCGTGTGAGATGTGTTCCCACAAGAAGCCCCCTGACTTAGTGGGGTGGTGGTAATTTTCAGCACTTGGGTCCTTAGTTGGTCCCCTTGAAAGGGCTGCGGTTACGCAGCCACCTCGGGTCCCATCCTCATTAAAGCAGAGGGGACAGAGTGAGCAGTGGGTGGTCGACAAAGGGGTTTTGTTGCCTCGGCTTCCTCAAGGGACTCTCTGAGCCCACCCAAAGGGGCTCTATCCGATCTCCCCACTTTGGGGACCATCGTTAACCCCTTGCCTTGGTGTGTCTGCTCCCCACGCAGTGGTGGTTTCTGAAGAAGTGTCAGCCCACGGTCTCATTTTCTCGTCTCCGAGAAACAGCTGGAGCAGCTCGTCACAGCCCCTCCTGCTCTGGCCTCGCATGACTCTGATAAAGGGACCTTTATGGACACTAATTATGGCCAAGGACTCCTGCTGCATTTATAGGCACGTCTTCTGGGCTCTGGTTAATGTCCTCGGAGAAAGCTCATAACAAATTAACATTTATACAGTCCCATTAATCTTCAAAGCATTTCGCTGACTTCAGTCCATCCCAGTGACCCTCTTGCTCAGGTAATAATACGCCCCTTTGGTCTCATATTCTTTGCCCTTCTACATTTTTGTAGATGGAAGAAAAAACAAGCAGACAGACATGAAAAGCTCCGAGCAGCCCCTGCCTCAGCGTCGGGCCCGGCTGGGCCGGGCGGCCGTCCAGCCTGCGGTTCCCGCCCTGGGCACCCCGCGCCTCCCCTCGCAGCGGGCTCTGCGGGGGAGGCGCTCAAAGCCGCGTTTGAGTCCCGAAGCCTTTGACTAACTCCCAACAAGCTGCTTTTCATTAAACGCACACACGAGCACACACACGTGCACGCACGCACACACCCTCCCTCTTCTGTCGGTGCCCACTCTCAAGCTGGTGAGGGGGTCTGTGCAGGGAGCTGGGTGTGGAGATGAAATTCTCTGAACAGCCCCATTTCAATGGTTCGGGGGTTACTGGCTCCCCCAGTTAAGTGGGGTTAAGTGTGTGTCCACTGGGCAGAGCACAGGGGAAGGACGTGGCCTGGCTGGCCGGGCCCCAGAAGGGCCACTCTGCCTTTGGGTTCTGGTCAACACGCTGCATGTGCTCGGCACTGTTATTCCAGTTTCCAGGATGCAGTTCCCACCAGTGCTTTTATATGTTTTTTGCAGACAGAACCCCGATATTTTGGGGGGACCTGGGAGGAGTGTGGGTGCTACTCATTGTGGTGTGGAGCAGGGCTCTCTCCTGCATGGACCCATGCCCGGCTCCTTGATTTCAGCCTGTCTCCTCGTGCAGGCCTCCTGCCAAACCAGTTGCTCCCGTGGATCAGAAAGGCCCATGAAATTGCAGGTGAAGCCCTTCAGTGGATTTGGATCTAACGATGGCGGAGAAGTTAAGGACAACGCACAGAGCCCTGGCCGGTGTGGCTCAGTTGGCTGGGCATTGTCCTGTGCACCGAAAGGTTACCAGTTCCGTCCTGGGCCAGGGCACATGCCTGGGTTCCCTGCGAGAAATTGCTAACTTATGTGTGTAGATTTGTGTGTGTGTGTGAGTGTGTAGATGGCCTATGTTACGTTATCTGTTTACTGCACTCTGTATAACGCCTTCCCTGGTGCAGTCATACTCAAGCAATCTTTTGATGGTCATTATGAAGTCTCAAATTAAAATAATTGCTTGAGATACTGTCAGCAAGGTGACTAGATCAAGGGACTCAGCGGCCAATGTCAGTCTCACATCTACGTAAGAAGACACCTCCGCCCTCTTAGGAAATGTGGCTTTCACATACACTCCTCCTGCTCAGGTGACACATGTTCTGCGCCACCCCACAACTCCATCAGTTGTTGTATGTTCTGAAAATACAAAGTGATTTTGATGCCATCTAATCTGCATACAAATGTTATCCATTGCTCAGGATAATGCACTATGTCTATCACGAATAATCAATGGAATGTTCCATCCAGCTCATCCACAAGCAACAGCGGATGAATTTGAGGTCAGAGTTCTTACGTCAGACAGCAACTGTTTATCCACCGCCTGCTATGTGCAAATCCTAGCGTCACCGTGCTTACGTATAGCAGGGATGCGGGTGTCTATACATTGGTGTCTTGGATTCGGGGTGACATTTTTAGAGGGCTTAGCCACTTGGACATGGATTGTAAACAGGGTTGGGTGTCTGCTATCAGACCTTTGCTGATAGCCTGGGGTTGGACACCCTCTGCCTTTTCCACCTCTTTCCTGTCGGGCGTCACCACTGAGTGAGACTTTCCTAAAGTCAGGTTACCGGACTTAGGTTTTACCCATGTGGCTTTGGATTCTCGCCCCTTTGATTCTGCTCCTACACTTGCTTGGCTT